>NW_028135995.1:0-429860 GCF_964662115.1 Mustela nivalis | reverse complement strand
TCTCTTAAGGTTAGCAATTCAATGTGACATGCCTTAGAAACTCACATTCCATCCGTTTCAAGAACATCTTCTGCAAGCAATGTCATCATTTGTACTCTTCCATAAGCACGTATTCTCACAAAACTGCCTTCAAACAAACACATTTTGTGTGCCTCATTAGAATCGTATTGTTTGTTCCTATACCCCTTGATTTTTCATATGTTTCTTGACTGTCTTGAGGGAGTGAAATCGTCTGTTTGTTTTCTTTCTGAGAATGATAGATATGACAGAGCCCAAAGCTCTCTGCAAGCCTGTCACATGAGACATATGGAATAATTCATTCTTGCTTAAGTCTCAGTAAGAATTTTCGGTGACATGGAGGACAGTGAGATGGTAGTAGTGTCTAATAACCTCATGCTTGTCTTCAGCCATGAAAGCAAAAGGAAGATGACAACAATAATGGGGGCGGGGTGGAAATTGACCTGAAGCCTACACAGTAAACTCCACAGAGTAAGAGATCGGAGGTCACAGAAACTATGGGAGAAGTTTGGAGACATGGCTCATGGGAGATTTGGGTGGTTCGTGCATCAGAGGGCAGTGATATCATGCAAAGGACAAAGGCACAGGAGAACAGGGCCCACTGGGAACCCACAAGGAACCTGTTTCCCAGTGCAATTGGCTGTGATGAACAGAGGGTCTGAGTTCTTGACAACACAATTCTTGAGGGGTGGAGTTTTTAGGTCAGCGGGCTTGGCAGAAATTGACTCAAAAGAACACCGTGTTTTCTTGTAGGGGACACGAACAAGCAACCAGGTGCAGACAGCCTGGAGACCATGATCAGAAATAATACCAGGAGATGTAGTTGGAGGAGAGTGGGTCCTGGCAGTGCATCCGTGAGAGGCAGTGTTTGTGGAAATGATTCAATGGGTGCACAAGAAATGATCGGCTCTCAAACCAGTAGCAACAGGACTGAGCACTGGCCAAGACAGGATGGTGAGACATTTGCTGCCTACCCTGCCGACACAAAAACCCAACCGTGGAACACTTGGAGGACTGCCTTCCTCAGTCCAAGATGCTTAGTCCAAGGAGAACACATTCTCCCATAGGGGACAAGAAGAATGCCTTGACCACATGCTCTCTTCTGAACACAGCATTCTGCAGGCCTGCATTCTATTCGGTTGTGGAAGGTCTCCTTTCACACTCACACTAGACCCTACTAAGTGAAACCTCAGCATATTTAGCCCGGGCCCTAACACACCAAACGCCCGGCAAGGAGGGCCTTTACAGTTGACTGGTCTCAAGGACAGGGTCAGCCATAACACAACAGCAGATGGCATGCATCACACCCACACACACACACTCACACACACACACCCATCATCCCTTAAATGCCAGCACTTGGTCACTCCTGATTTCCTCTTCTTAAAGACATTAACCTCAGGATGGAAAAAGAATGAGCATTCAGAATATGGAGAGGTAGACAGAGACTTATATCCAAGGCAAAGATGGAAGAATCCACTGACGCCAAGGTAAAAGAACAAGAAATGATCACGGCTAGGCAATCAGAGAGAACCTTCTACATAGAACACGCCCGATGGGGTATAGAGCAGCGGCCTGGATACTTCCTGTACATCAGAAAACATAGAAGATATCAGAGAGTCTTGAACCACAGAGATAAACTGATAAAGATAAATGAACATAAATAGCTCCTGAAGAGAAGATTGCATCTCCTGACTGGATGCCAAGTCTGGGAACATGGCAGAAGTAGAGGATCCAATGAGTGACCTGGAAGAACAAGTCTAGACAATAAGAAAGCAAATTCTAAAAGAGAAGGAAGAATGACGGGACATGACAATGAGCTTAGGGAATCATCATCTCCAGGAATTGAAAGAGGTGCCTCTTGTAGGAGAAGTAAGAGTGAGTGAAAAAAAGAGGGCTGAACATGGATTTGAGATATTGGGGCTGAAAATGACCCTCATCTGGTAGCACAAACATAGGTCCACAATCAGAGGCACAGAGGACTCCCATTACCTTCCACAGAAGCAGAGCACCAAAAGACATAGTGCCATTTACCCCTGGAAAATCTAGGCATGGAGGAATTCACTTTAGCAAATAGGTATGGGAGAATAGTTTGTCCATAGCCCAGTCACTGACTTCAAGAGGAAATGCTATACCAGCTCTCGAAAAAATCCGGATAGCTCAAGCAACACCAGCCCAGGCCAAAACCCTTATCCCCTGCATTTCTGAACAATGACTGAGCAGCGGGTCTTGTCTAGAACTACGAGGTTCTCAGAAGTCAACGGTTGGGCCACAGGATGTGTCAATCAGTTCAGAGGCACTCTTCAGATCAACTCATGATTCCACGGTCTTGGCAATGACTGTGGTCTCAGATTCTCTGCTCAGGGGAAAGTAAGCTTCTCCCTCGCCAGCTCTACCCCTTGATTGTGAACTCTCGGTCTCTCTGTCTAATAAGTGCAAGCACATTGTTTGACAAGATAACAAAAACAAAACCAGACACAATAATTGACTGGGGGCAGAATATGATTTATTGAATTTGGACCAAGGTTCCTATGGAGGGCAGCTAGGTACAGAGAACCTCCCACCATCCTAAAATACCATACCTTTGCTCGGAACTCCAATGTTCATTCTTCTGTTCTTTCTCTTCCTGGATCTCCTCACCAACCTGAAGCATCCGCTGTGTGTCACGCTGTACTGACCCCTTGTTGACACATGTTCATTCTCTTCTGGCTCCATTATAACGTGCCCATCTTCTACTACAGGCACTGTTTGCTTATCACATGACATCATTTGGCTGGGGGTCATGAGAGTTAGAAGGCAGGCTTGTGCTGCCACATCTCCATGCATTTCCACAGGGGTAGCTGCTCCACCCTGAGGGAGTACTCAAGATTCTTCCACATTCGAATCCTCTTCAATGCGTCCTTTTGGACATAAAAGTTGTCTTCCTGAAACGGGCAGGGAAGACTTTCAGATGGCTTCACTTGGGCTATGGGTCTCTTCCAACATGCTCTCCGTTTGCTCCTATGGACTCCAAGTACATGAGTCCAACCTGGACCTAAGGTTAAGGGTGTAGAGTCTGCCTTGATGCATGGTCATTTTTGAAGATTGGGAGGCATTGTTGGCACGGTTTCTGGAGATGCTCGAGGTACTCGTGTCCTCGCTGTGGAAGACTCCAGACATGTCTTTGGCACGGTTGCGGGGGTTCATTTTGAGCTCTCCTTGAGTGGCCATTTTTATGTTCAGAAGCACTGTGATAGGGTGGGAGGGCCTGACCCTTGTGCCGGGCTCAGATTTCCTCCCCTGAGGCTTTGCTTGAGGCCTGATTGTTTCTTGGCCTGTTGTGGTTAAGATGGAATGGTGGATACTTGTCTTTCTCTGGAATCCAGAGGGCTGGTGCTGATAATCAGGACCAAACACTATGAATTGGGTCATGTAGTAGGTGACACTGACTCGCTTTGCAAATTGCCTTGGTGAGAGACCCAGAGAGCTCTGGCGGTTCGGGACGGCCTGGGGTGCTCTTGGCCCACCCACGACTACTCTAGCCAATTGTAGTGATCAGGCGTGATGTAATGAGGAGTGTTTGCTATGAACTCAAAGCATTGTGACATCACAATTGCTGGCTTCACTGAAGCAGCTGTCCTTCTCCCATGACCTTGGTGTCCTAAGGCTTTAGGTAGGAAGCCCCCAAAGGACAGAACAAGAGCCCTCTGATTCTGATCAAGAACTCAGGTTGTCTTGTGGGTTAGTGTCCCACTTACGCTTTCTGGAAATAGGGGAAAGAAAATGATGTTTAGTATACCTTCCTATAGGCCAACATTTGCCCAGAGACGGCAAGGTGTCCTATTTCTACTATAATTTCTAGAGATCTCAAAAAACGGTGAGGCCTCATGGGTATCAACAACTCTCCATGGGTTTGGAAATCCTGTGTGTGAGAGCGTCCTTTCTCAGCTTCTTTTGCCTATGGCTCAGTGATGACTAAGGGACAGAAAGTCCCCTTTCGAGGAAAAAGGTGAGGGCATAGATATATGGTGCTATCTGTGGTCTCATCTCTTAGTTTTCTGAAAACACGGCTAATGGTTTAAGGCTCTGTCTACCTGGCATTCCCTTACACACCTTTGCAAAGTCTTAGAGGAGAGTGTCATTCTGCATCAGGGCTAAACCTAAGGAAGAAGCCCGGACAGCACCTGTTGTCATCATTAGTTGTCTTGTTGCGGTAACGGGTATAATCATGTTGACCATGTCTCTTTACTCAGAAGGATAGGTACGGCTAATATCGAAGGCTTGCAAGGCCCATTCGAGCAGACCTTTGCAGTGAGCTGCAATGCCCTTGCAAGGACTAGTGGATAAGGAAGGCTTGGTCCATTTTGGCAAGACAGTATTCCTCGGCCGTCGAAGAGAATGAACGCCCTGGTCCTTGCCTTGACATGAATGTCCCATGCCTGGCTGATGTGAAATGAAAAGGCAAGCAGAAAAAGGGAAATATCATATGGCTTCCCACAATATGTGCCTCATTAGGAATACCTTGGCGCTTTGTCCTCTTCAATAAACACGTATTCTCATAAAACTGCCTTCACACAATCACCACGATTGGGTGCCTCATTAGTGTCGTATTGTTTGTCCCTATACCCCTTCCTTTTTCATATGTTTCTTGACTGTCATGACGGAGTGAAATCATCTGTTTGTTGTCTTTCTGAGAATGATAGATGTGATGAAGCCCAATGCTCTCCGCAACACTGCCACATGAGGCAAGTGGAAGAATTCATTCTTTCTTATGTTTCAGTAAGAATTTGTGGTGACATGGAGGACAGTGAGATGGTAGTAGTATCTAATAACCTCGTGCTTGTATTCAGCCAAGAAGGCAACAGGAAGATGACCACAACAACTGCAACGGAGTGGACATTGACCGGAAGCCTACAAGGGAAACTCAACAAGAAGAAAGGTAGTCGCAGAGACTAAGGGAGAAGGTTGGAGACATGGCTTATAGGAGATTTCGTTGGTTCATGCATCAGATGGCAGTGATCCCTTGTAAAGGACAAATGCCCAGGAGAGCAGGGAATGCTGGAAAACCACAAGGCACCTGTTTCCCAGTGCCATTGGCTGTGACGAGAAGAGGGTCTGAAGGGCACGAGTTCTTGACAACACAAGTCTTGAGTGCTGGAGTTTTCAGATCAGCAGGCTTGGCAGATATAACGTCGAAAGAACTCCGTGTTTTTCCTGCATAGGTCACCAACAAGCAACCATGTGCAGACAACCTGGAGACCATGATCAGCGACAATACCAGGACACACAGTGGGATGATGGCGGGTCCTGGCAGTGCATCCATGAGAGGCAGTTTTCGTGGAGTTGTCTCAATGGGGGCATAAGGAATATTGGGCTCCCACACGAGGAGCATCAAGACCGAGCTACTGGACAATAGAGGATGGTGAGGATCATCCTCACCTCATTCAGAGAACCAAAAGACTGCCTACTCTGCCCACACGAAATCCCAACCGTGGAACACTTGAGGGACAGCCTTCCTCAATCCAAGTTGTTTACTCCAAGGAGATCAGACTATCCCAAAGGGGATGAGAAGAATGCCTTGAACACATGATCTCTTCTGAACACAGCATTCTGTAGGTCTGCGTTCTGATGATTTTGTGGAATGTCTCCTTTCACAGGCACACCAGAGCCCATCAAGGTAAACCTCAGCATATTCAGCCCAGGCACCAAACACACCAAACGGCAGGCAAGGAGATCCACTGCAGATGGCTGATCTCAAGGACAGCATCAGCCACAACACAAACATCAGATGGCATGCATGCCACACACACACACACACACACACACACACACACATACACACTAGACAAACCTTAAGGGCCCTCCTTTGGACACTCAATGATCTCTTCTACCTAAATAAATTACCCACAGGATAGAAAACAGAATAAGTATTTCGAATACAGAGAGGAGACAGAGATCTAGATCTAATACAGATGGAAGGATCAATAGATGCCAAGGAAAATGAACAAGAAAGGATCACGGCTAGGAAATCAGAGTGAAGCTTCTACATATAACACGCCCGATGTGGGTTTGATAGCAGCGGCATGGATCCTCCCTATACATCAGAAAACATAGAAGATATCAGAGAGTCTCGAACCACAGAGATAAAACTGATAAAGATAAAAGAACCTAAAGAGCTCCTGAAGAAAAGATTGGTAGGAGACTGGATGCAAAGTCTGGGAACGTGGCAGAAGTAGAGGATCCAATTAGTGACCTGGAAGATCAAGCCTAGAAAATAAGGAAACAAATTCTAAGAGAGAAGGAAGAATGACGGAACATGACAATGAGCTTAGGGAATCATCATCCAAAAAGAAGGTAATAGGTGCCTATTGTAGGATAAGTAATAGTGAGAGAAAAAAAAAGAGGGCTGAACATGGATTTGAGAATCAGGCTGTCAATGACCCTCATCTGGGAGCTGAAACAGAGGTCCAGAATCAGAGGCACAGAGGACTCCCATCACCTTCCACAGAAGCAGAGCACCAAAAGACATAGTGTCCTTCCCCCTGGAAAATCTAGGCATGGAGGAATTTTCTTTATGCAAATAGGCATCGGAGAATAGTTTGTCCATAGCCCAGTCACTGACTTCAAGAGGAAAAGCTATACCAGCTCTCGAAGCAGGTCGGATAGCTCAAGCAACACCTGACCAAGCCAAAATTCTTATCCCCTGCATTTCTGAACAATGAAAGAGCAGCGGTTCTTGTCTAGAACCAGGAGGTATTCAGAAGTCAAAGGTTGGGTCCCTTGTTGTGTCCATCATTTCAGAGGCGGCCTTCAGATCAACTCATGATTCCAGGGTCTTGGCTATGACTCTGAATATGACTTTTATGTGACTTTAATATGAATTTTATATAACTATAAGATAAATAAAAAATGAATTAAAAAAATAAAAAGATAATTTCTTTACCTATAGGTATAGCATTGTTTGGGAAAAAAAGATTACCTTGAAGTTTAACTCTATATGAACATTAGAAAATAGAAATGAAAAAGGAATAAACTAGACTAAACTAAACTAAATTTTTTAAAAAATTAGAATGCAAATGAAAAAAAATGTGTATGTATCAAAAAGTTCAGGTTAGAAGGTTAATATGGAATTTGATATACTGGACATCTCAGTTTGAAGGTAAATAGGTTAAAAAGTTATCTATATATTACAAATAAACCAGAATAGTGGGAATGAGTTAAAAATAAAAGTTGTATCTATGAAGTAGCAGTGGTTGTTGTTGTGTAGTCTTTTTTTCTTTCCTGGTTGGTTTTCTGAGGCAGAGGCCTGTCACATGGGTTTCAGTCAATGATGTTCCCTGATTTAAATTCTCCCACCCCTCTCAAGGGGATGGGCTCTGAGGAATCCTGTTTTTTCAGGTCTTTATTCTTTGGAGGTTTTTATGTTTGTTAATTTTTTTTTCTCTTGCCTTGACCTCTTTTGATGGCTTTTGGAGATGAAAGCAAACTGCACCCTGTTCTCTCTCTCAGAGATAATCCTCAGTCTTCTCACCTGTGGGTGCTGCAGAGCCCATATAAATTCGCCCTTGCCTGCTGCCAGAGCAAATTTTGAGTCGTAGTCCCAGCTAGCACAGAATCTTCTGCTTGTACCCAAACCATTGCAGCAGTGTCTGTCTAGGCAGCTCCTGACCATCAGAGAGGTTCCAATTGCCATCCCACACTGAGATTTTCATGCTGGCCCTGGCTGGGAGTGCCTGGTCTTTCTCTGTCTAAGAGTTCTGGGCTTGCAAGCACTCTCTCAGGGGAGGGTGTGGGTCACGCGTGTCTCAGGCTCTGATAGAAGGGTGCGTGTCCGAGAGCATGAGCCTGGGCCTTCACGCACCTCTCTCAGGAGAGTGTGTGGGGTGCACGCGTGTCTCATGCTCTGATAGTATGGCACGGGTCTAAGCAATGGACTGGGCCTTTGCACACCTTTCTCAGGGGATGGTAAGGGGTGCAGGTGTCTCAGGCTCTGTTAGCAAGTCTCATTGCTCTGCTGCTTGGTGAGGCTCTAAGCCCCTAACAAGAGCTGAACCCCACATGATCATGGGTGTGCTGTTGGCTCAGGGACCAAAACATCGTTTTTCCAACACACTCTCTTTGGCTCAGCACCAGGGAATCTGTACTGGGTGTGGGGACTTAAGCCCCTGTCCTTAGCTGCCATGATTCACACAATTTACCTTCAATATCCTTTGCACTTTTTGAATGCTTTCAACCAGAGTCCAAGTTAATGCTGGTCCCCAGACTCAGAACACTCTTGTATTGGGGTATTACTTTCCAATTGGTGGCCTTGGGTGGGTCCCTTGAACTTTTGTTTATTTCAGTAACAGTCCAACGTTCTCACTCCACTTTTCCTGCCCACTGATGACTTCTGCGCTGGCAGAGATCCAGACATATATAATTCTGATCTCAGGCTGTTTTCATGGGTAATCAGAATTCTTTGGTAGGAAATAACTTCAATTTGGAGTACAGGTTGAAATGGCACCTCCTCTTACTTGCCCATGATCTTGTCTCCTCTCACATGACACTTATAAGAAAATTTCAAGAGATAGGAATTTGGCATTTTATGGATAGCAAATCAATTTCATGTGCATTGAGAACTCACATTCCATCACTTTCAGCCACAATTCCTGCAAAGAATGTCCCATTTTGTCCTGTTTTATAAACACGTATTCCCACTAACATGCCTACAAAGAAAGACAAAAGTTTAAGTGTCTGGTTAGAGTAGTATTGCTTGTCCATTTTCCCCTGCTTTTTCACATGTTTCTTTACTACCATGACGGGGTGAAATCATACGTTATTTGTCTTTCTGAGACTCAGAGATGTGACATAGCCCAATGCTCTCCACAACATTGCCACATGAGGCAAGTGGCAAGAATTCATTCTTCCTTATGGCTGGGTAAGAGTCTGTGATGCCTTTGGAAGATAGTGAGATGTTAGTAGTATCTGGGAACTCCAGGCTTGTCATCAGCCATGAACACAACTGGAAGATGACTACATCAACTGTGACTTGGTGGAAATTGACCTGAAGCCTACAGACCAAACTCTACAGTAAAAGAGAAAAGAAGTCAAAGAGACTATGGGAGAAAATTGGAGACATGGCCTAGGGAGAAGTAGGCGGTGGTGCTTCAGACGGCAGTAAGCCAATGCAAAAGACAAAGGCACAGGAGAGACGAGAACACTGGGAACCCACAGGTAGCATGTTTACCAATGCCACTTGCTCTAACCAGCAGCTTATCTGAATGGTACAAGTCCTTGCCAACAAAGGGTGTTGAGTCTGGAGTTTTCAGATCATCAGTCTTGGCAGATATCGAGTTGAGAGAACACTGTGTTTCTCCTGGAGAGGACACCAACAAACAACCAGGTGCAAACAGCCTGGAAATCATGATCAGAGACAGTACCAGCAGACACAGAAGGAAGATGGTGGTTTCTGGAAGTGTATCTGTGAGAGGCACGGCTCGTGAAGATGATTTGATGGGGGCAAAAGTAATTTGGGGCTCTAGCACAAACAGCATAAAGACCGAACTACTGGCAAAGACAGGACGGTGAGGACATTAGCTGCCTCACGTACAAAAGCGGAGTCCAAACCATGGAACACTGTGGAGACTGTCTACCTCAGTCCAAGTTGCTTAGCCAAAGGAGACAGACTCTCCAGTAAGGGACTAGAAGAAAGCCCTTCTACCATGCTCTCTTTAAAACACAGCATTCTGCAGGCGTTTGTCTGTTGAGTTGGTTGAACGTCTCCTTTCTTAGGCAAACCAGTGCACACCAAACTAAACCACACCATATTCAGCACAGAAACACTAAAATGGCATGCAAGGAGAGACCCTGCAGATGACTGTCTAAATGTCAGGGGACAGCCACAACACAACAACAGAGGGCATGCACTCCACAAACACCCGAGACTTCCACAATGGCCAGACCTTGGCCACCCCATGATCTCTTCTTCCTAAAGACATTACCCTAAGGGTAGAAAACAGAATGGGCTTTGTGAATAGAGAGAAGAAGACAGAGACCTGGATCCAATGCAAAGATGGAAGACTCAATTGATGCTGAGGAAAAGAATTAGAAATGATCATAGCCAGGCAATCAAAGTTAAACTTTTAAATGTAACAAGCCGGATGAAGGATTGAAAGCAATATCCAGAATACTCACTGTACATAGAAAAAGACAGAAGACATCAGGGCGTCTCCTACCACAGAGATAAAAGTGATAAAAAAATAAAATCTAGGGTCTCTGATAATAAGATTGGTAGTAGACTGGTTGCAAGGCCAAGAAGCTGGCAGAATCAGAGGATACAATTAGTGACGTGGTAGAAAAATACTGGAAAATAATGGAAGGTAAGTGAAAGAGAGAAGGAAGAATGATGGAACATGACAATAAGCTTATGGAAAACATCAACTCCAAGAAAAAAAAAAAAAAAGAGGTGCCTATTCTTGCACACCTAGGAGTGAAAGAATAAAGAAGGCCAAATATTTCTTTGAGAAATCAGAGCTGAAAATGTCCTTGATCTTGGAGTAGAAACAGAGCTCCATATTAAGAGGCACAGAGTACTCCCATCATCATCAACAGATTCAGAGCAATACAATACAGTGTCATCCCCCCTGCAAAAGATAGCAAGGGAGTTATTCTCGTAATGCAAAAATGTGTGCGAGAGTAGTTTGTCCATAGCCAAGTCACTGACTTCAAGGCGACCAATTATACCAGCTCTCAAAGCAGGTCGGATAGAACAATCAACACCAGGCCAAGCCAAAATGCGTATCCCCTGCATTTCTGAACAATGACAGAGCAGTGATTCTGTCTAGAACTCTGAGGTATTAAGAAGACAAAGATTGGGTCCTGGGGTGTGTCCATCAGTTCAGAAACGGCCTTCAGCTCAGCTCATGATACCAGGGTCATGGCCTTGTCTCTGGTCTCAAGATCCCTGTTCAAGGGCAACTCTGATTCCCCACCACATCTCCATCCTGTGAGTGTGATCTTTCTGTTTCTCTCTCAAGTACGTTCATGTATATTGTTGGACATAAGTAAATTTTAAAAAGTTTACAATGATTTACTAGGGCCAGAGTATTGTTTATTTAATTTGGACCTATGTCCCTATGGAATGCACGCAGGTACAGAGCACCTCCCACCGTCTTAAAGTGCCAGGCCTTCACTCTGTGCTCCCTTGTCCATTCTCCTGTTCTTTGTCTTCCTGTACCTCCTCACCAACCTGTATCACCCACTGTCTGTCCCAGTATAGTGGCCCTTTGTTGTCACATTGTTCATCCTTTCCTGGTTCCATTAGAACATGCCCATCTTCTGCAAGAAGCACCATTTGGTTATTACCTGAAACCATTTGGGGGATGGTAATGAGAAGGTTAAGGCAGGCTTGTGCTGCCATATCTCAATTCAGTTCTGCAGAGGGTAGCTACACCACCCTGTGGGCATGCTCAAGGTTCTGCATCATTCGAGTCCTCTTCCATTTGTCTTTTGTAGATACACGTTTTTATCTTGAAACGAGCAAGAGTGCCATTCAGATGGCTTCCCTTGTGCTATAGGTCTCCTCCAACATGTTTCATGCTTGCTCCTGTGGACTCCAAGTAAATGAGTCCATCCTGGGACTCAGGTTCTAGGGTGTAGAGTCTGACTTTGGTGCTTGGTCAGTTTTGAAGATTGGGAGGCCCTATGTCATGATTTCTTGAGATGCTAGAGGAACTCATATCCTTGCTGTTGTAGACTCCAGACATAACTTTGGCAGGGTTGCGGGTGTTCCCTATGAGATTTCCTTGGGTGGCACTTTTCCTGGTCAGAAGCGCCCTGATTGGGAGGGAGGACCATAACATATGCAGGACATGGAGTTCATCCCCTGTCTCTTTTTTGAGACCTGATTCTTTCTTGGCCTTTCGTGGGTAAGATGGATTGGGGGATACTTGTCTTTCTCCGGAGTCCAGATGGCTTTTGTAACTGTCACGACAATAGACTACAAAATCGGCCATGGAGAATGCTACACTGACTCGCTTCTCAAACTGACTTGGTGAGAGACCCAGGCGGCTACAGTATTTGGGGGAGCTGTGGATCCTCTTGGACCACTCATGACTACAACATCCAAGTGTAGATCAGGCGTGGTTTGGGGAGGAGGGGTTGCTATGACCTCAAAGCTTTGTGACATCAGAGAAGCTGTCTTAACTGAAGCAGCAGTCCCTCTCTCATAACCTTTGATTCCTATGGCTTTAGGTAGGAAGCCAGGGAAGGGCTAAAAAGAGCCCTGAGCCTGATCAAGAACTCAGGTTGTCTATGTGTTAATTTCCACTTCCCCTTTCTAGAAAAATAGAAAAGAAAATGATGTACAGCATACTTTTTTTTTTTTTTTTTTTTTTTAGGCCAACATTTCTCCAGAGATGGCAAGGTTTTCCTATTTCCACTGCAATTTCTATAGATCTCAATAAACAGTGAGGCCCTGGGTATCATCAGCTCTCTGTGATGTTTGTCATCCTGTGGGTAAGAGAGTCCTTGCTCAGCATCTTTTACCTATGGGTCAGTAATGACTAAGGGATGGGAAGTCCTTTTTCAAGGATAAATGTTAGAATATGTATGTATTATGCTGTCTGTGTCCTCATCTCCTCGTGTTAAGAAACACTATTCATAAGGGATTAGGGCTCTGTCTACCTGGCTTTACCTTGGACAGCTTTTCAAATGCTTCAAGAAGATTGGTATTCTGCATGATAATTAACCCTTAAGGAAGAACCCATGAGAGCACTCCTTGTCATCTTAGTTAACTCTACCTGCTGTGGTAATGGGTATAGCCATGTTGACTACTTCTCATTAATCAGAGGAAAATGAACGGCTTATATGGATGGCCTGCAAGGCCCAATAGATCAGAACTGTGGATTGAGTTGCATTGCCCTCACAAGGACTATTGGATAAAGAAGGTGCAGTCCACATTGGCAACAGAGTATTCCTCAGCCATCAGAGAGGATGAACCCCTGGTACTTGCATTGACATGAATGTCACAGGATGCCAAATGAAAAAGGCAAGCATACAAAGGGAAATATAATATGGCTTCTCTCATATGTGCCCCAGGATGAATACCATGGGCCTTAGTAGAAAGAAGGGGAAATGGAAGGGGAAGAAGTCACAGAAGGAGACAAACCAGAAGTGACTCAGTACTCTGAGGTTACAGAAAAGAAAGACATGCAGGAAATGAGGGAACTGGCTAATGGGTGTTGAGAAGTTGTGGAACATCTTAGAGTTTTAGGATGAACTCTAGGTCATATATGGAACTAAAGCATCGTGAATACTTGTCCAAATCGAATGATGGATGATAGGCCTATTTCCTCAACAGAACAAAAAATTAAAATAAAAACAAACTGGCCCTTTCAAAAGCAGGTAAAGATAGACAGAGAAAACGAAAAAATTATATTTATATTATCTTTACTTATGAAAATGGCATGGAATTTGTTTCCTATAATGTCCTTATCTGAATTGGGTCTTCATACTTGTAAATTACAGTCTACCTGCCTCCTCCATTTGTGGATTTGATGAGAAGAAACGACATTGACTTCATCAAATGTCTAGAAATGTTGACCAGAAAAATGATTTGGATCTGACCTTCTGTGTGTTGGGAGGTGTTGGATTACTGCTTCAAACGCTTTAGTCACTACTAGAGAGCTAAGGTTTTTGTAGGGTTCCTGACTTAATATGTGTTCCTAATTTGATATGTGTCTTGGAATTTAGCCTTTTTCTCAGTGTTGGATTTGCTGGAATAATTGTGTAGATGTGTCATTTCGGTTATTTTTTTTTCCTTTCTATCAGTTGTCATATGATCTCATAATTTCATCTGTATGCTAGTCTCCCTGTTTAATCCAGGTAATGGCTATTCCCGTTTGTTAAAGTTTTCAAAACTGACAATTGAGTTCTCCAGATTTTTTTCTATCGTTTTGTTTGTATTTCTTTTATTCCAATGATCATATATATTATCTCTCTTTTTCTGTTCACTTTGGATCCCATTTCATCTTTTTCTAGTTCCTTATGCCATCGGTTAGGTTGCTTTTATTTGGTGCTTTGAATTTTTTGAAATAAACGCATTTAGCCCTATATTCTTTCCCCAAAGAATGTTTTGGCATCATCTCATAAGTTTCTTTACTTTCCTTTGTTGAAAGTACTTTATGACTTTCCTTTTGATTGTCCTTCTTTAAGGCATTGATAGTTTGGGAGTGTTTGTGTTTTCCACCTATTAGTGTGTGGCTGTGTTTCCCATTCATAAGTGATTTCTTTCCTTTTTCATATCTTTGTGGTCATAAGTATACAAGAAAGGATATGAATTCTCTTCTATTAATTATTACTGGGTTTTTACTTCAGCACAGGATCTGATAGACAATGTTAGGTCTGCCCTTGGGAAGAACTTCTCTTATGGTTCTCTGAGACACAATCTTATGCATGTTTCTCCTATGCTCAGGTGGTCTAGAGAGCCCATGATGACGTCTGTTATTCCTTCCCACCTATCCCTCTGCATGATTTGTCCTGTGCTAAAAGTGGATATCATCGTTCTCAAAATATTGGATTGTGGTCCCAACTCCCTTCTGTTCTGGTAATATGCTTCCAACATTTAGATACAACCAAGTTGGTGGTGTATCTGTTGGTAATTCTTCCAAGTTTCTGAAGTTTTGATGCTCAATCAAGACAAAACACCTTCTGGTAATATTTTGTCTCTTGAAGGCATAAAATTTCTCTATCTGCCATAGGCACCAATGGATTGGTTCTCTTATCTTTGCCAATTGCACTACCTATGTTTTCCCAAATCCATAACTTCCAAGCTATTGTATCTTTATAGTCGAAGGATCTCCTATGGCTAACATAAGGTCGAGCTGGTTTTGTTTTGTTTGTTTGTCTGTTTGTTTGTTTTCTTGTTGGTCTTTTTTGCCTTTTTTTTTTTTTTTCAATTTTCATCCTTCCAACAACGTGTTTATAGGAATAGGAGTATTTAGTCCTGAATACTTCAACTAATTATTGATGTGTACAGAGTTAACTTTCTCATTTTCGTTGTTTTTTTGACTTGGATTCTCAGTGCCTTTCCCATTTATGGTATTTTCCTTTGGGTTTGCTTCCTTCAGTGCGATTCCTCCCATCTTCCCCATCTTTTGTGTGTCTTATTTGTGTGTGTATGTGTGCGTGTGTATGTTGTCTGTGTGTTTCACATAACAATTATAATGAAATATCAGTAGTTAGATTTCTTTCCTTTATGGATAGCAATTCAATTTGATATGCCTTGAAAACCCACATTCCATCACTTTCAGCCACATTTCCTGCAAGGAATGTCCCATTAAGTCCTCTTTTATAAACACATATTCTCACTAACTTGCCTTCAAAAAAACACCAAATTTTAAGAGCCTGGTTAGAGTAGTATTGTTTGTCCCCTTTTCCCTTGCATATTCACATGCTCCTTGACTAGCATGAGAGAGCAAAATCGTATGTTATTTGTCTTTCTGAGACTGATAGATGTGACATAGCCCTATGCTTTCCACAATTATGTTCCATGAGGCAAGTGTAAAGAATTCATTCTTGCTTATGGCTGGGCAAGAGTCCGTGGTGCTTTTGGAGGACAGTGAAATGTTAGTAGTGTCTGGGAACTCCAGGCTTGTCTTTAGCCAGCAACACAACTAAAAGATTACTATATCAAGTGCAACATGGAGGAAATGGACCTGAAGCCTACAAAGTAAATGCCACAGCAAAAGATAAAAGAAGTCGCAGAGACTTTGGGAGAAGACTAGAGACGTGATTAGGGGAGACAGGGGATTGGTGCTTCAGAGGGCAGTGAGATAATCCAAAGAAAGAAGGCACAGGAGAGTGCACACTGGGAACCCCAAAGGAGCATGCATCCTTATGCCAGTGGTTTCGACCTGCAGAAAGTCTGAATGGCACGAGTTTTTGCTAAAAAATGGTCTTGAGTCCGGAGTATTTAGATCATTAGAATTGGCAGACATCGACTCTAGAGAACACTGTGTTTATCATGGAGAGTACCTCAACAAGCAACCATGTGCAGACAGCCCGGAAACCATGATCAGAAACAATCAGAGGAGACACAGTGGGAAGAGGGTGGGTTCTGGCAGGGTATCCGTGAGAAACAGTGTTTATGGAGATGACTTGATGGGAGTACACGAAATTTTGGGCTCTCGTACCAGCAGCATGAAATGGAGGTACTGGCCAAAGACAGGATGGTGATGACATTAGCTGCCGAAACTGCAAACATGAAGTCCTGACCATGAAAAACAGGGGGTACTGCCATCCTCAGACCAAGTAGCTTTTTCCCAGAATAGAATCTCCCATAGGGGGATAGAAGAAAGCCCTGCCCACGTGATTTCTCCTGACCACAGCATTCTATAGGTCTTCATTCTATTGTTTGGGTTGAAAGTCTCATTTCACTGGCACACCAGAGCCCACGATGCTAAACCTCACCATATTCATCCATACACCAAACACTCCAAATGACAGGCAAGTAGAGCATCTTCAGATAACTGGTTTCAAGGATTGGGGACAGCCACAAAACAACAGCAGAGGGCATGCATGCTACACAAATCTGAGACTCCCACAAAGGCCAGACCTTGGGCACTCCATGATCTCGTCATCTTAAAGAATTTACTCTCAGGGTAAAAAACAGAAAGGACTTTTTGAATAAAGAGAAGAAGACAGAGACCTAGATCGAATGCAAAGATGGAAGAATCATTTGACAACAAGGAAAAAGAACAAGAAATGATCCTGTCTAGGCAATCAAAGTGAAACATCTACATGGAACACACCCGGATATGCAGCCAGCATACTCACTGTACATCAGAAAAACACAGAAGACATCAGGGAGTCTCGAACCACAGAGATAAAAGTGATTTAAATAATAAAATGAGGAGTCCCTGATGAAAAGTTTGGAAACAAACGGGATGCAAAGGTCAGGAAGGTGGCAGAAGCAGAGGATCAAATTGGTAATCTAGAAGACAAATACTGGAAAATACAGAAGCAAATCCAGAGAGAGAAAAAGGAATGGTGGAACTCGACTATGAGCTTAGGGAAGTCATCAACTCTTCGGAAAGGAAAGAGGTGCCTAATTTAAGAGAACTAGGAGTGAGAGAGAAAAAAGAGTGCTGAACATGTCTTTGAGAAATCAGAGCTGAAAATGTCCCTCATCTGGGAGCAGAAACAGAGATCCAGATTCAGAGACACAGAAGTGTCCCATCTACGTCAACAGAAGCAGTGCATCACAAGACATAGTGTCATTCCCCCTGCAAAATATAGCAAGGAGGAATTCTCTTAACCAAAATATGCTCGGGAGAATAGTTTGTCCATAGCCAAGTCACGGTCTTCAAGAAGACAAGATATACCCATTCTTGAATGAGGTTGCATAGAGCATGCAACACCAGCCCAAGGGAAAATCTGTATCCCCTGCATTCTGTACAATGACAGAGCACTGGTTCTTGTCTAGAAATAGGATGTATTAAGAAGACAAAGATTGGGTCCTGTGGTGTGTACATCAGTACAGAGGCCGCCTTCAGCTCAACTTATGAGCCCAGGGTCATGGAATCGACTCTGGTCTCAGGTTCCCTGCTCTGGGGCAAGTCAGCTTCACCCTCTCCAGCTCCATCCCCTATTGTGATCTCCCTGTTTGTCGGTCGTATACATGCATGCCGATATTTTGGCAAAAAACAAAAACAAATAAACAAACAAAAAACAGTGTACAAGTATTGACTGGGGCCAGAGGATGGTTTATTTAATTTGGATTTAGGTCCCTATAGAATGAAGCCAGGTACAGAGCAACTCCCACCATCCTGAAATGCCAGACCGTCACTCTGAGCTCCCCTGTTCATTCTGTTATTCTTTGTCCTCCTGTATCTCCTCACCAACCTGTAGCATTTGCTGTCTGTCCCGCTCTAGTGTCCCTTTGTTTTCACATCGTTCATCCTCTCCTGGTTCCATTAGAACATGCCCATTTTCCGAAAGAGGCACTTTTTGTTTATCGCATGAACAATTTGGGGGATGGTCATGAGAGGGTTAAGGCAGGCTTGTGCTGCCACATCTCCATTCAATTCCCCAGAGGGCAGCTGCACCAACCTGTGGGAATGCTCAAGGTTCTGCAACATTCAAATTCTCATCCTTGCTTCCTTTTGGAGATACATGTTGTCATCCTGAAACGTGCACGAAAGTCTTTCAAATAATTTTACTTGGGTTATGGTTCTCTTCCAACAAGCTCTGCGCTTGCTCCTGTGGACTCCAAGTACATGAGTCCGAACTGGGCCTCAGGTTCTCGGGTGTAGGGTCTGCCCTTGTGCTTGGTCACTTTTGAAGATTGGGAGACCGTTTTGGCACGGTGTCTGGAGTCACTAGGTTTACTCGTTTCCTCACTGTTGAAGACTCCAGACATGTCTTTGGCATGGTTTTGGGTGTTCCCTGGGAATTTTACTTGATGGCACTTTTCCTGGTCAGAAGCTCCCTGATTGAGTGGGAGGACCATAGACATGTGCGGGGCGTGGAGTTCCACCCCTGAGTCATTGTTTGATGCCTGAATCTTTCTTGTCCTATCATGGGTAAGATGGAATGGTGGATTCTTGCCTTTCTCCGGTGTCCAGAGGCTGGTGGTGATAGTCATGACCAAAGACTACGAATTTGACCATGGAAAACATGACACCGATTCACTTCACAACTGCCTTCGTGAGAGATCCAGGCAGCTCCTGTGGTTTGGGAGGGCTTGGGATCCTCTAAGCCCACCCATGACCACTCCATCCTAGAGTAGTGATCAGGCGTGGGTTGAAAAGGAGTGGTTGCTTTGAGTTCAAATCTTGGTGACATCACAGAAGTTGGATTCACTGAAACAGCAGTCCCTCTCTCATGACATTTGAGTCCTATGGCTTTAGGTACTAAGACCCGGGAAGGACAGAAAAAGAGCCCTCTTAGATTAGTCAAGAACTTAGGTTGTCTTGTGTGTTAATTTCCCACGTCCCCTTTGTATACAAAGAAATGAGAAATGATGTTAGGTGTAGCTTCATTTAGACTAACATTTCTCCAGAGATGGCAAAGTTTTGCTATTTCCAATGCAATTTCTAGAGATCTCAAGAAACAGTGAGGCATCTTGGGTATTATCAGCTCTCAGAGGTATGTCATCATGTGGGTGATGGTCCTTTCCCAGCGTCTTTTCCTTAAGGGTCAGAAAAGACTGACCCATACAGAAAGTCCCTTCTCTATCATTTTACTGGTCAACATTTCTAGACATTTAAGGAAGACAATGTCGTGTCTTCTCATTGATTCCAGAAATGGAGGACTCAGTTAGACTCTAATTTCATGTCATTTTAATAAGTATAGATAATAAAATATAATTATTTCCTTTTCACTGTAGGTCTTCAACTGCTTTTGAAAGGGCCAGTTTTGTTGTTGTTGTTGTTTATTTGTTTGTTTGTTTTTTAGAATTGTTGATTTATTTTATTGTACATCCAAAACTAATATAACACTGTACATCAATTATATTTAAATAAAAACAACAAAAATAAAATGGGAAGGTATACAAGAATTTTTGGTACACAGTAATTTTTTTTTAATTTAAGTTACCAGTTTGTTGTTTACTTTCTATTTTTTTTAAATTTCTTTTCAGTCTGGCGGTATTTATTGTTTTTGCACTACACCAAGTGCTCGATGCAATCCATGCCCTCTCTAATACCCACCAGCTAGTATTCCCAATTACCCATCCCACACCCATTCAAAACCCTCAGATTGGTTTTCAGAGTACATAGTCTCTCATGGTTCACCTTCCCTTCCAATTTACCTCAATTCCCTTCTCTCCTACATCTCCCCTTGTTCTCCATGTTATTTGTGATGCTCCACAAATAAGTGAAACCATATATAATTGACTCTCTCTGCTTGATTGTCTCCAGCATAATCTCTTCCTGTCCTGTCCATGGTATTTCAATAGTTGTGTATTCATCCTTTCTGATGGAGGCATAATACTCCACAGTCTATATGGACCACATCTTCCTTATCCATTTGTCCATCTGGTTTCTTTCTACAGTTTGACAACCGTGGCCATTGCTGCTATAAACATTGTGGTACAAACGGGCCTTCTTTTCACTACATCTGTGCCATTGGGGTAAATACCAAATAGTGTAATGGCAGGGTAATAGGGATGCTCATTTTTAATTTCTTGAGGAATCTCCACACTGTTTTCCATACTGGCTGCACCAACTTGTATTCCCACCAACAGTGTAAGAGGGTTCCCCTTTCTCCACCTTCTCTCCAACACATGTTGATCCTGTGTTGCTAATTTGGGCCATTATAATTGGTGTAAGGTGGTATCTCAATGTGGTTTTCCTTTGAATCCCCCTGAGGGCTAGTGATGATGAACATTTTTTCATGTGTCCGTTAGTCATTTGTAGGTCTTCTTTGGAGAAGTGTCTGTTCGTATATTCTGCCCATTTTTTATATGATTGTCTGCTTTGTATATGTTGAGTTTGAGGAGTTCTTTAAAGATCCTGGATATCAACCTTTTATCTGTATTCTCATTTGCAAATAGCTTCTCCCATTCCGTGGGTTGCCTCTTTGTTTGTTGACTGCTTCTTTTGCTGTGCAGAAGCTTTTGATTTTGATGAAGTCCCAAAAGTTCATGTTTACTTTTGTTTCCTTTGCCTTTGGAGACATATCTTGAAAGAAGTTGCTGTGGCTGATATCGAAGAGATTACTGCCTATGTTTTCCTCTAGGATCTGATGGATTCCTGTCTCACCTTGAGGTCATTTATCCATTTTGAGCTTACCTCTGTGTAAGAGAATGGTCGAGTTTCATTCTTCTACAAATGGATGTCCAGTTTTCCCATCACCATTTATTTATTGAAGAGACTGTCTTTTTTCCACTGTATATTTTTTTCTGTTTTGACGAAGATTATTTGCCCATAGAGTTGAGGGTCTATATATGGGCTAGCCTCTTTATTCCACTCGTCTATGTGTCCGTTTTTATGCCAGGACAATGCTGTTTTGGTGATCACAACTTTGTAGTAAATCTTGAGATAAGGTACGCAATGCCCCAGTTTTATGTTTGTTTTTCAACATTTCTTTAGAAATTCTGGGTCTCTTCTGATTCTATACAAATTTTAGGATTATTTGCTCCAGCTCCTTGAAAAATACCGGTGGAATTTTGATAGGAATGGCATTAAAACGATAGATTGCTCTAGGCAGTATAGACATTTTGACAATGTTTTTTCTTCCAATGCGAGATCATGGAATGATCTTCCTTTTTTGTGTGTGTCTTCTTCAATTTCTTTAATGGGTGTTCTGTAGTTCCTCAAGTACAGCTCCTTTACCTTTTCAGTTAGGTTTATTCCCAGATATCTTATAGTTCTTGGTGCTATAGTAAATGGAATCGATTCTCTAATTTTCCTTTATGCATTTTCATTGTTAGTGTATAGAAAGCCACTGATTTCCATATATGACTTTGTATCCTGCCATGTAGCTAAATTGTTGTATGAGTTCTAGACATTTGGGGATAGAGTCTTTGGGGTTTTCCATATAAAGAATCATGTCATCTGCGAAGCGAGAAAGTTTGACTTCTTCATTGCCAATTTAAATACCTTTTATTTCTCTTTGTCTGATATCGGAAGATATAAAGGGGGAAAGAGCCACCAGAGTCGACCGATTGGAAAGTAATGCCCCAATACAAGAGTGCCCTCTGTCTTGGGACCACCATTAACTTGGACTCATGTTGAAAGCACTCAAAAACAGCAAAGGATCACGGGGTTAAAGGATCACTGACAATTGAGGCGGCTAAGGACAGGGGCTTATGTCCCGGAACAAGTTTAGAATTTTCTGGTGCTGAGCTAGAGAGAGTGTGGCAGATTAACCAGCTCCTTGTTCCTGAGCCACCAGTGCACCTGAGGTGTGTTGTGTCCAGTTTCTTTAAGGGGTGGGAGCCACACCATACAGCAAATTGCCGAGCCTTGCCTGAGACACGTGCACCCCTCACCTTCCCCTGCCTGAAGGCCCAGCTTGGTGCTCTTAAACCCTTGACATACTATCAGAGCCTGAGAGGCGCCTGTGACCCACACCCTACCCTATGAAAGGTGTCACATGCCCGGCGCTCTTAGACCTGGAAAGACCAGGTGCTCCAAGCCCAGGCCAGTGGGAAAATCTCAGTGTGCAATCACTTCTTGGAACCACTCTGGTGGTCTGGAGCTGCCCACACTGCTGCTGTGGTTTTCAGTACAAGCAAAAGATCCTGCATCCCCTGGGACCGTATCTCAATATAAGCTCTGCCATTGGCCAAAAGGGAATTTATATGTGCCCTGCAGAACCTACAGAGGAGCAGATAGAGGTTTTTCTCTGTCAGGGAGGTCAGGCTGCAGTTTACTTTCCTCTAAAACTCCAAGAACCATCAAAAGCAGTCAAGGCGAGAGAGAAAAAGTGAACAAATACAAAAACAAAAACAAAAGCCTGAAAAAACCGGTTTCCTCAGAGCCCACCCCCATGAGCAGGGAGGGAGGACTTAAATCAGGTAACATCATTGACTGAAAACCCACGTGGCTGGCCCCTCCCTCAGAAATAAAACCAGCAAAGTAAAAAATTAAAAGACTACAAGAGAACAACCACCACTATTTCATAGATACAACTTTAATTTTAATTCATTCCCAATATTCTGGTTTTTTATATAGATTTTTTTAAGTAAATTTTTTATTTTCAGCTTAACAGTATTCATTATTTTTACACAACACCCAGTGCCCCATGCAATCCATTCCCTCTATAATAGCCACCACTTGGTAGCCAGACCGCCCACACCCCCGCCCCTGCAAAATCCTCAGATTGATTTTCAGAGTCCATAGTCTCTCATGGTTCACCTCCCCTTCCAATATCCTCCATCTCCCTTCTCCTCTCCATCTCCCCATGTCCTCCATGATATATGTGATGCTCCACAAAGAAGTCAAACCATAGGATGATTGACTCTCTCTGCTTGACTTGATTCATTCAGCATAATCTCTTCCAGTCCCGTCTATATTGCTACAAAAGTTGAGTATTCGTACTTTCTGATGGAGGCATAATAGTCCATAGTGTATATGGACCACATCTTCCTTATCCATTCGTCCATGGAAGGGCTTCTTGGTTCTTTCCACAGTTGGGCGACCGTGGCCAATGCTGCTGTAAACATTGGGGTAGAAATGGCCCTTATTTTCACTACATCTGTATCTTTGGGGTAAATACCCAGTATCGCAATTGCAGGGTAATACGGAAGCTCTATTTTTAATTTCGTGAGGAATCTCCATACTGTTCTCCAAAGAGGCTGCATCAACTTGCATTCCCACCAACAGTGGAAGAGGGTTCCCCTTTCTCCACATCCTTTCCAACACATGTTGTTTCCTGTCTTGCTAATTTTTGCCATTCTAACTGGTGTAAGGTGATATCTCAATGTGGTTTTCATTTGAATCTCCCTGATGGCTAGTGATGATGAACATTTTTTCATGTGTCTGATAACCATTTGTATGTCTTCATTGGAGAAGTGTCTGTTCATATCTTCTGCCCATTTTTTGATATGATTGTCTGTTTTGTGTCTGTTGAGTTTTAAGAGTTCATTATAGATCCTGGATATCAATCTTTTGTCTGTACTGTCATTTGCAAATACCTTCTCCCATTCCATGGGTTGCCTCTTTGTTTTCTTGACTGTTTCTTTTGATTTTGATGAAGTTGAAAAAGTTCATGTTTGCTTTTGTTTCCTTTGCCTTTGGAGATATATCTTGAAAGAAGTTGCTGTGGCTGATATCGAAGAGATTACTGCTTATGTTCTCCTGTAATATTTTGATGGATTCCTGTCTCACATTGAGGTCTTTAATCCATTTTGAGTTTATCTTTGTGTACGGTGTAAGATAATGGTCCCGTTTGATTCTCCTATATAGCTGCCCAGTTGTCCCAGCACCATTTATTGAAGAGATAGTCTTTTTCTATTGTATATTTTTTTCTGCCTTGTCAAAGATTAATTGACCATAGAGTTGAGGGTCCATATCTGGGCCCTCTACTCTCTTCCACTTGTCTATGTGTCTGTTTTTATGCCAGTACCATGCTGTCTTGGTGATCACAGCTTTGTAGTAAAGTTTGAAATCAGGTAACGTAATGCCCCCCATTTTATTTTTGTTTTTCAACATTTCCTTAGCGATTCTGGGTCTCTTCTGAGTCCATACAAATTTTAGCATTATTTGCTCCAGCTCTTTGAAGAGTATCGGTGGAATTTTTATCAGAATAGCATTAAAAGTATAGATTGCTGTAGGCAGTATAAACATTTTAGCAATGTTTATTCTTCTGATCCAAGAACATGGAATGCTCTTCCATCTTTTTGTGTCTTCTTCAAATGCTTTCATGAGTGTTCTGTAGTTCCTCGAGTACAGATACTTTACCTCTTTCGTTAGTTTTACCCCCAGATATCTTATGGTTCTTTGTGCTATAGTAAATAGAATCGATTCTCTAATTTCCCTTTCTTTATTTTCATTACTAGTGTATAAGAAAGCCACTGATTTCTGTAGAGCGACTTTGTATCCTGCCACTTTGCTGAATTGTATGAGTTCTAGTAGTTTGGGGGTGGAGTGTTTTGGGTTTTCCATATAAAGAATAATGTCATTTGCAAAGAGAGAAGGTTTGACTTCTTCATACCAATTTGGATACCTTTTATTTTTCTTTATTTTCTGATTGATATTGCTAGGACTTTTAATACTGTGTTGAACAAGAGTGGTGAGAGTGGGCATCCTTGTCATGTTCTTTATCTGAATGGGAAGGCTGCAAGCTTTTTCCCATTGAGGATGATATTCACTGTGGGTCTTTCATAGATATATTTTATGAAGATCAGGAATGTTCCCTCTATTCCTATATTTTGAAGCATTTTAATTTGGAACGGGTGCTGGATTTTGTTCAATGCTTTTTCTGCATCAGTTGAGAGGACCATGTGGTTCTTGTCTCTTCTCATATTAATTTTTTCTATGACATTGATTGATTAGCGAATGTTGAACCATCCTTGTAGCCCAGGGATGAATCTAAACTAGTCATGGTGGATAATCTTTTTAATGTCCTGTTGGATCCTGTTTGCTAGGATCTTGTTGAGAATCTTAGCATCAATATTTATCAGTGATATTGGTCTGAAATTCTTTCTGGTAGGGTCTTTGCCTGGTTTGGGGATCTGGGTAATGCTGGCTTCAAAAAGAGTGGAAGTTTTCCTTCTGCTTCAGTTTTTTCTTTTTTTTAAACAGCTTCAGGAGAATATGTGTTATTTCTTCTTTGAAAATTTGGTAGAATTCCCCAGGGAGTCCATCAAGTCCTTGGCTCTTGTTTTTTGGGAGGTTTTTGATCACCACTTCAATCTCGTTACTAGATATTGGTCTATACAGGTTGTCAATTTCTTCCTGGTGCAATTTCAGAGTTTATAGTTTTCCAGGAATGCATCCATTTCATTTGGTTGCTTAGCTTATATTCATTTAACTGTTGATAATGATTTATGACGATTGTTTCTACTTCCTTGGTGTTCGTTGTGATCTCTCCCTTTTTATTCATAATTTTATGAATTTGAGCTTTCTCTATTTTCATTTGGATTAGTGTCACCAATGATTTATCGATCTTATTGATTCTTTCAAAAAACCAGCTTCTAGTTTCATTGAAGCATTCTACTGTATCTCTGGTTTCTAACTCATTGATCTCAGCTCTAATCTTGATTATTTCCCTTCTTATGTGTGGAGTTGGTTTTATTTGTTATTGATTCTCCAGTTCTTTAAGGTGTACAGACAGTTGGTGTGTTCTGGATTTTTCAATTTTTTTTGAGGGATGCTTGGATGGTTATGTATTTCCACCTTAGAATCGTCTTTGCTGTATTAACATATTTATCATCACAGTGAGATGTCCAGAAAATCTAATTATATAATAACCTTCTAATCTGAACTTTTGGTATATACACCTGTGTTCTCTTTTGCATTTTTTCTTTTTCATTTTTTTTTAAATTTGAGTTTAGTTTAGACCAGTTTGTTTCTTTATAATTTTTATTTTCTAATATTCATATAGAATTTAACATTATGGCAATCCCCTTTCTCCAATCAATGCTACCCCTATAGGTAAACCAATTTTTAATCCCACTATATCTTAGATAAGTTGAGTTTTTTTAAACAAAGATATCAAGATACATCCAGGAAGAATCAACACAATCTTCCTCGCCCACACTGAGAATTTATAACCACACTCACATCATTTTTCTCTGCCAAAGTTTCCATGTTTTCTTGTTTGTCCTAACAATATATAAATCTTATATTTGGGGTTCTTTTCGCCAAGTTTCTTTTTTTATTTGCCTATAATTTTATCAGTTTTTTGTTTGTCTGTTTCTGTTTGTATACTTCACAAATTTTCCTTGGGGCCCATTTGGGCTGAGCCTTCTCTTTTATCTTTCTATCTCTCTCTATTCTTTCTCTTTTCTTTTTTCTCTTGTTTGGGTCAGGAATCCTATTGCTCAAAAGCATCCCAGGGTGTACTTTCACTACAACATGGTCGATACATCCACCTGCATCCGTTCAGTCATCTCTCACAAAAATGACTTGGAGGAGGAATGCACAACAGAATAAAAATGGATGGGCCTTCTGCAACTGACCTAATGGCTATCAACATATTCAGTATGTCGGAAAGAGTATTCAGGCTCACAATAGCTAGGTTGCAGAAAGCCATGCATGATCAAACAAAATTGATTAGAGCAGAACTGAAAGCCACCAGGGATGACATTCACAATGTAAGGGAAGAACTAAAACCACTAGGGATGATGTTCACAATGCTCTCAATCAGTTCCAATCTAATCTAAATTCTCTAAAAGCTAGGGTAACCACAAAATAAGATAGAATTAATGATCTGCAGGAAAAAAAGACAGAGAAAGTATCAGGAGGAAGTCTGGCACAAATTTAGAAGCTACAAAAACAGAATCTGGGAAATAAATGATGCCATCAAATGTACCAATGTCAGAATTATTGGAATTCCTGAAGGGGAGGAAGATATAGTGGAGGAGGAAGATGTAGTGAAAGAAGTCTAGAAGATATAGTGGGACAACATCTTTATAAAAATTTTCCTAATCTCATGAATGGAACCAGTGTTCATGTTCTAGAGGCAGAACAGTCTCCCCCTAAAATTATAGATTCCAAAAAAAAAAAAAATGAAAGGGCATTGATAGTAAAATTGAGAAATCATAAGTATAGATACAATCGCTTTAAAGCTGCTATGACAAAGAGGATTCTTATATACAGAAGAAAGCCGATCAGAATCATGTCAGACCTGTCCGGAGAGACCTGGCAAGCCAGAAAGGGCAGGCAAGATATTTTCAGGGTACTAAATGAGAAGAATATGCAACCAAGAATACTTTATCCAGCAAGACTGACATTCAAAATCGATGGAGAAATAGTTTTCAAGAACGGCAAGGCTTAAGGGACTATGCAACCACCAAACCGACACTGCAGGAAATATTAAGGGGAGTTCTATAAAAGTGGAAAAATCCTAAGAATAGCATTGAACAGAAATATAGAAAAAATCTACAGAATAAAAGGTTTCAAAGAAACGTGATGTCAATAAAAAACATATCTATCAATAAACACTCTCAATGTGAAGGGCATACATGCGCCCATAAAATGACACAGGGTTGCAGATTGGATTAAACGACAGGACCTATCCATATGGTGTCTACTAGAGACCCATTATGAACCTAAAGATAAACCCAGACTGAAAGTGGCCTCAAAAGATGTCCGGGGTAGCGATTCTCATATCAGATAATTTAGATTTTAAACTAAAGGCAGTAGTCAGAGATACAGAAAGACACTACATCATTCTTAAGGAGACTATCCACCAAGATGATCTAACAATTGTAAATATCTGTGTACCCAATATGAGAGCAACCAATTACATGAGAAAAAAGGTTAGTCAAGATAAAGAATCATATTGATATGAATAGATTAATAGTAGGAGATCTTTACATGTTTCTCTCAGAAATTGACAGAGCATCCATGCAGAAAATTCATAAAGAAACAAAATCATTGAATGACACATTGGACCAGATGGACCTCATAGACATATACAGAACACTCCTCCCTAAAAGAGCAGAACACTCGTTCTTCTCAAGTGCACATGGAACCTTCTCAAAAGTAGACCATATACTGGGTCACAAATTAGGACCCCACTGATACTAATCAAAACCACAACGAGATACCACCTCACACCAGTCAGAATGGCTAAAATTAACAAGTCAAGAAATGACAGATGGTGGTGAGGATGCAGAGATAAGGGAACTCTCCTGCAGTCTTTGTGGGAATTCAAGCTTGTGCAGCCACTCTGGAAAACAGTGTGGAGGTTCTTCAGAAAACTGAAAATAGAGCTAACCTATGGCACAGCAATTGCACTATTGGGTATATATCCTAAAGACAGAAATGTGGTACTCCAAAGAGGCAAGGGACGGTAAGTCCCCTTTCGAGAGTGTCATTCTGCACTCTCCTCTAAGACTTTGCAAAGGTGTGTAAGGGAAAGCCAGGTAGACAGAGCCTTAAACCATTAGCCGTGTGTTTCAGAAAACTAAGAGATGAGACCACAGACAGCACCATATATCTATGCCCTCACCTTTTTCCTCGAAAGGGGACTTTCTGTCCCTCAGTCATCACTGAGCCATAGGCAAAAGAAGCTGAGAAAGGACGCTCTCACACACAGGATTTCCAAACCCATGGAGAGTTGTTGATACCCATGAGGCCTCACCGTTTTTTGAGATCTCTAGAAATTATAGTGGAAATAGGACACCTTGCCGTCTCTGGGCAAATGTTGGCCTACAGGAAGGTATACTAAACATCATTTTCTTTCCGCTTTTTCCAGAATGGGGAAGTGGGACACTAACCCACAAGACAACCTGAGTTCTTGATCAGAATCAGAGGGCTCTTGTTCTGTCCTTTGGGGGCTTCCTACCTAAAGCCTTAGGACACCAAGGTCACGGGAGAAGGACAGCTGCTTCAGTGAAGCCAGCAATTGTGATGTCACAATGCTTTGAGTTCATAGCAAACACTCCTCATTACATCACGCCTGATCACTACAATTGGCTAGAGTAGTCGTGGGTGGGCCAAGAGCACCCCAGGCCGTCCCGAACCGCCGGAGCTCTCTGGGTCTCTCACCAAGGCAGTTTGCGAAGCGAGTCGGTGTCACCTTCTACATGGCCCAATTCATAGTGTTTGGTCGTGATTATCAGCACCAGCCCTCTGGATTCCAGAGAAAGACAAGCATCCACCATTCCATCTTAACCACGACATGCCAAGAAACAATCAGGCCTCAAGCAAAGCCTCAGGGGAGGAAATCTGAGCCCTGCACAAGGATAAGGCCCTCCCACACAATCACGGAGCTTCTGAACAGGAAAAGGCCGACCCAAGCAAAGAAAACTGAACACCCGCAAGCGTGCAAAAGACATGTCTGGAGTCTTCAAAGGGACAACACAAGTACCTCGAGCCTCTCCAGGAATGCTGCCAACAAGGCCTCCCCATCTTCAAAAATGACCATGCATCAAAGGCAGTCTCTACACCTTAGGTGTAGAACCTTAGGTCCAGGATGGACTCATGTACTTGGAGTCCACAGGAGCAAATGGAAAGCATTTTGGAAGAGACCCATAGCCCAAGTGAAGCCATCTGAAAGACTTCTGTGCCTGATTCAGGTAGACACCTTATATGTACAAAAGGATGCATTGAAGAGGATTCGAATGTGGAAGAACCTTGAGAACACCCTCAGGGTGGAGCAGCTACCCCTGTGGAAATGCATGGAGATGTGCCAGCACAAGCCTGCCTTCTATCTCTCAAGACCCTCAGCCAAATGATGTCATGTGAGAAGCAAAGAGTGCCTGTAGTAGAAGATGAGCATGTTATAATGGAGCCAGAAGAGAAAGAACATGTGTCAACAAGGGGTCAGTACAGCGTGACACACAGCGGATGCTTCAGGTTGGTGAGGAGATCCAGGAAGAGAAAGAACAGGAGAATGAACATTGGAGCTCCGAGCAAAGGTATGGTATTTTAGGATGGTGGGAGGTTCTCTCTACCTAGCTGCCCTCCATAGGAACCTTGGTCCAAATTCAATAAATCATCCTCTGCCCCCAGTCAATTATTGTGTCTGGTTTTGTTTTTGTTATCTTGTCAAACGATGCGCTTGCACTTATTAGACAGAGAGACCGAGAGTTCACAATCAAGGGGTAGAGCTGGCGAGGGAGAAGCTTACTTTCCCCTGAGCAGAGAACCTGAGACCACAGTCATTGCCAAGACCGTGGAATCATGAGTTGATCTGAAGGGTGCCTCTGAACTGATTGACACATCCTGGGGCCCAGCCGTTGACTTCTGAGAACCTCCTGGTTCTAGACAAGAACCGCTGCTCAGTCATTGTTCAGAAATGCAGGGGATAAGGGTTTTGGCCTGGGCTGGTGTTGCTTGAGCTATCTGGCTTTCTTCGAGAGCTGGTATAGCATTTCCTCTTGAAGTCAGTGACTGGGCTATGGACAAACTATTCTCCCATACCTATTTGCTAAAGTGAATTCCTCCATGCCTAGATTTTCCAGGGGTAAATGGCACTATGTCTTTTGGTGCTCTGCTTCTGTGGAAGGTGATGGGAGTCCTCTGTGCCTCTGATTCTGGACCTCTGTTTCAGCTCCCAGATGAGGGTCATTGACAGCCCTGATTCTCAAATCCATGTTCAGCCCTCTTTTCTTTCTCTCACTCTTACTTATCCTACAATAGGCACCTATTACCTTTCTTTTTGGATGGTGATTCCCTAAGCTCATTGTCATGTTCCATCATTCTTCCTTCTCCTTTAGAATTTGCTTCCTTATTTTCTAGGCTTGTTCTTCAGGGTCACTAATTGGATACTCTACTTCTGCCATGTTCCCAGTCTTTGCATCCAGTCTCCTACCAATCTTTTCTTCAGGAGCTCTTTAGGTTCTTTTATCTTTATCAGTTTTATCTCTGTGGTTTGAGACTCTCTGATATTTTCTATGTTTTCTGATGTATAGGGAGGATCCATGCAGCTGCTATCAAACCCACATCGGGCGTGTTATATGTAGAAGCTTCACTCTGATTTCCTAGCCGTGATCCTTTCTTGTTCTTTTTCCTTAGCATCTATTGATTCTTCCATCTTGTATTAGATCTAGATCTCTGTCTCCTCTCTGTATTCGAAATACTTATTCTGTTTTCTATCCTGTGGGTAATTTATTTAGGTAGAAGAGATCATTGAGTGACCAAGGGCGGGCCCTTAAGGTTTGTCTAGTGTGTGTGTGCTTGTGTGTGTGTGTGTGTGTGTGTGTGTGTGTGTGTGTGTGTGTGGCATACATGCCATCTGATGTTTGTTTTGTGGCTGACGCTGTCCTTGAGACCAGCCATCTGCAGTGGATCTCCTTGCCTGCTGTTTGGTGTGTTTGGGGCCTGGGCTGAATATGCTGAGGTTGACCTTGGTGGGCTCTGGTGTGCCTGTGAAAGGAGACATTCCACAAAATCATCAGAATGCAGACCTACAGAATGCTGTGTTCAGAAGAGATCATGTGTTCAAGGCATTCTTCTCATCCCCTTTGGGATAGTCTGATCTCCTTGGAGTAAACAACTTGGATTGAGGAAGGCTGTCCCTCAAGTGTTCCACGGTTGGGATTTCGTGTGGGCAGAGTAGGCAGTCTTTTGGTTCTCTGAATGAGGTGAGGGTGATCCTCACCATCCTCTATTGTCCAGTAGCTCGGTCTTGATGCTCCTCGTGTGGGAGCCCAATATTCCTTATGCCCGCATTGAGACAACTCCACGAAAACTGCCTCTCATGGATGCACTGCCAGGACCCGCCATCATCCCACTGTGTGTCCTGGTATTGTCGCTGATCATGGTCTCCAGGTTGTCTGCACATGGTTGCTTGTTGGTGACCTATGCAGGAAAAACACGGAGTTCTTTCGACGTTATATCTGCCAAGCCTGCTGATCTGAAAACTCCAGCACTCAAGACTTGTGTTGTCAAGAACTCGTGCCCTTCAGACCCTCTTCTCGTCACAGCCAATGGCACTGGGAAACAGGTGCCTTGTGGATTTCCAGCATTCCCTGCTCTCCTGGGCATTTGTCCTTTGCAAGGGATCACTGCCATCTGATGCATGAACCAACGAAATCTCCTATAAGCCATGTCTCCAACCTTCTCCCTTAGTCTCTGCGACTACCTTTCTTCTTGTCGAGTTTCCCTTGTAGGCTTCCGGTCAATGTCCACTCCGTTGCAGTTGTTGTGGTCATCTTCCTGTTGCCTTCTTGGCTGAATACAAGCACGAGGTTATTAGATACTACTACCATCTCACTGTCCTCCATGTCACCACAAATTCTTACTGAAACATAAGAAAGAATGAATTCTTCCACTTGCCTCATGTGGCAGTGTTGCGGAGAGCATTGGGCTTCGTCACATCTATCATTCTCAGAAAGACAACAAACAGATGATTTCACTCCGTCATGACAGTCAAGAAACATATGAAAAAGGAAGGGGTATAGGGACAAACAATACGACACTAATGAGGCACCCAATCGTGGTGATTGTGTGAAGGCAGTTTTATGAGAATACGTGTTTATTGAAGAGGACAAAGCGCCAAGGTATTCCTAATGAGGCACATATTGTGGGAAGCCATATGATATTTCCCTTTTTCTGCTTGCCTTTTCATTTCACATCAGCCAGGCATGGGACATTCATGTCAAGGCAAGGTCCAGGGCGTTCATTCTCTTCGACGGCCGAGGAATACTGTCTTGCCAAAATGGACCAAGCCTTCCTTATCCACTAGTCCTTGCAAGGGCATTGCAGCTCACTGCAAAGGTCTGCTCGAATGGGCCTTGCAAGCCTTCGATATTAGCCGTACCTATCCTTCTGACTAAAGAGACATGGTCAACATGATTATACCCGTTACCGCAACAAGGACAACTAATGATGACAACGGGTGCTGTCCAGGCCTCTTCCTTAGGTTTAGCCCTGATGCAGAATGACACTCTCCTCTAAGACTTTGCAAAGGTGTGTAAGGGAAAGCCAGGTAGTCAGAGCCTTAAACCATTAGCCGTGTGTTTCAGAAAACTAAGAGATGAGACCACAGACAGCACCATATATCTATGCCCTCACCTTTTTCCTCAAAAGGGGACTTTCTGTCCCTTAGTCATCACTGAGCCATAGGCAAAAGAAGCTGAGAAAGGACGCTCTCACACACAGGATTTCCAAACCCATGGAGAGTTGTTGATACCCATGAGGCCTCACCGTTTTTTGAGATCTCTAGAAATTATAGTAGAAATAGGACACCTTGCCGTCTCTGGGAAAATGTTGGCCTACAGGAAGGTATACTAAACATCATTTTCTTTCCCCTTTTTCCAGAATGGGGAAGTGGGACACTAACCCACAAGACAACCTGAGTTCTTGATCAGAATCAGAGGTCTCTTGTTCTGTCCTTTGGGGGCTTCCTACCTAAAGCCTTAGGACACCAAGGTCATGGGAGAAGGACAGCTGCTTCAGTGAAGCCAGCAATTGTGATGTCACAATGCTTTGAGTTCATAGCAAACACTCCTCATTACATCACGCCTGATCACTACAATTGGCTAGAGTAGTCGTGGGTGGGCCAAGAGCACCCCAGGCCGTCCCGAACCGCCAGAGCTCTCTGGGTCTCTCACCAAGGCAGTTTGCGAAGCGAGTCGGTGTCACCTACTACATGACCCAATTCATAGTGTTTGGTCCTGATTATCAGCACCAGCCCTCTGGATTCCAGAGAAAGACAAGTATCCACCATTCCATCTTAACCACAACAGGCCAAGAAACAATCAGGCCTCAAGCAAAGCCTCAGGGGAGGAAATCTGAGCCCTCCCACCCTATCACAGTGCTTCTGAACAGAAAAATGGCCACTCAAGGAGAGCTCAAAATGAACCCCCGCAACCGTGCCAAAGACATGTCTGGAGTCTTCCACAGCGAGGACATGAGTACCTCGAGCATCTCCAGAAACCGTGCCAACAATGCCTCCCAATCTTCAAAAATTACCATGCATCAAGGCAGACTCTACACCCTTAACCTTAGGTCCAGGTTGGACTCATGTACTTGGAGTCCATAGGAGCAAACGGAGAGCATGTTGGAAGAGACCCATAGCCCAAGTGAAGCCATCTGAAAGTCTTCCCTGCCCGTTTCAGGAAGACAAATTTTATGTCCAAAAGGACGCATTGAAGAGGATTCGAATGTGGAAGAATCTTGAGTACTCCCTCAGGGTGGAGCAGCTACCCCTGTGGAACTGCATGGAGATGTGGCAGCACAAGCCTGCCTTCTACCTCTCATGACCCCCAGCCAAATGATGTCATGTGATAAGCAAACAGTGCCTGTAGTAGAAGATGGGCATGTTATAATGGAGCCAGAAGAGAATGAACATGTGTCAACAAGGGGTCAGTACAGCGTGACACACAGCGGATGCTTCAGGTTGGTGAGGAGATCCAGGAAGAGAAAGAACAGGAGAATGAACATTGGAGCTCCGAGCAAAGGTATGGTATTTTAGGATGGTGGGAGGTTCTCTCTACCTAGCTGCCCTCCATAGGAACCTTGGTCCAAATTCAATAAATCATCCTCTGCCCCCAGTCAATTATTGTGTCTGGTTTTGTTTTTGTTATCTTGTCAAACGATGCGCTTGCACTTATTAGACAGAGAGACCGAGAGTTCACAATCAAGGGGTAGAGCTGGCGAGGGAGAAGCTTACTTTCCCCTGAGCAGAGAACCTGAGACCACAGTCATTGCCAAGACCGTGGAATCATGAGTTGATCTGAAGGGTGCCTCTGAACTGATTGACACATCCTGGGGCCCAGCCGTTGACTTCTGAGAACCTCCTGGTTCTAGACAAGAACCGCTGCTCAGTCATTGTTCAGAAATGCAGGGGATAAGGGTTTTGGCCTGGGCTGGTGTTGCTTGAGCTATCTGGCTTTCTTCGAGAGCTGGTATAGCATTTCCTCTTGAAGTCAGTGACTGGGCTATGGACAAACTATTCTCCCATACCTATTTGCTAAAGTGAATTCCTCCATGCCTAGATTTTCCAGGGGTAAATGGCACTATGTCTTTTGGTGCTCTGCTTCTGTGGAAGGTGATGGGAGTCCTCTGTGCCTCTGATTCTGGACCTCTGTTTCAGCTCCCAGATGAGGGTCATTGACAGCCCTGATTCTCAAATCCATGTTCAGCCCTCTTTTCTTTCTCTCACTCTTACTTATCCTACAATAGGCACCTATTACCTTTCTTTTTGGATGGTGATTCCCTAAGCTCATTGTCATGTTCCATCATTCTTCCTTCTCCTTTAGAATTTGCTTCCTTATTTTCTAGGCTTGTTCTTCAGGGTCACTAATTGGATACTCTACTTCTGCCATGTTCCCAGTCTTTGCATCCAGTCTCCTACCAATCTTTTCTTCAGGAGCTCTTTAGGTTCTTTTATCTTTATCAGTTTTATCTCTGTGGTTTGAGACTCTCTGATATTTTCTATGTTTTCTGATGTATAGGGAGGATCCATGCAGCTGCTATCAAACCCACATCGGGCGTGTTATATGTAGAAGCTTCACTCTGATTTCCTAGCCGTGATCCTTTCTTGTTCTTTTTCCTTAGCATCTATTGATTCTTCCATCTTGTATTAGATCTAGATCTCTGTCTCCTCTCTGTATTCGAAATACTTATTCTGTTTTCTATCCTGTGGGTAATTTATTTAGGTAGAAGAGATCATTGAGTGACCAAGGGCGGGCCCTTAAGGTTTGTCTAGTGTGTGTGTGCTTGTGTGTGTGTGTGTGTGTGTGTGTGTGTGTGTGTGTGTGTGTGGCATACATGCCATCTGATGTTTGTTTTGTGGCTGACGCTGTCCTTGAGACCAGCCATCTGCAGTGGATCTCCTTGCCTGCTGTTTGGTGTGTTTGGGGCCTGGGCTGAATATGCTGAGGTTGACCTTGGTGGGCTCTGGTGTGCCTGTGAAAGGAGACATTCCACAAAATCATCAGAATGCAGACCTACAGAATGCTGTGTTCAGAAGAGATCATGTGTTCAAGGCATTCTTCTCATCCCCTTTGGGATAGTCTGATCTCCTTGGAGTAAACAACTTGGATTGAGGAAGGCTGTCCCTCAAGTGTTCCACGGTTGGGATTTCGTGTGGGCAGAGTAGGCAGTCTTTTGGTTCTCTGAATGAGGTGAGGGTGATCCTCACCATCCTCTATTGTCCAGTAGCTCGGTCTTGATGCTCCTCGTGTGGGAGCCCAATATTCCTTATGCCCGCATTGAGACAACTCCACGAAAACTGCCTCTCATGGATGCACTGCCAGGACCCGCCATCATCCCACTGTGTGTCCTGGTATTGTCGCTGATCATGGTCTTCAGGTTGTCTGCACATGGTTGCTTGTTGGTGACCTATGCAGGAAAAACACGGAGTTCTTTCGACGTTATATCTGCCAAGCCTGCTGATCTGAAAACTCCAGCACTCAAGACTTGTGTTGTCAAGAACTCGTGCCCTTCAGACCCTCTTCTCGTCACAGCCAATGGCACTGGGAAACAGGTGCCTTGTGGATTTCCAGCATTCCCTGCTCTCCTGGGCATTTGTCCTTTGCAAGGGATCACTGCCATCTGATGCATGAACCAACGAAATCTCCTATAAGCCATGTCTCCAACCTTCTCCCTTAGTCTCTGCGACTACCTTTCTTCTTGTCGAGTTTCCCTTGTAGGCTTCCGGTCAATGTCCACTCCGTTGCAGTTGTTGTGGTCATCTTCCTGTTGCCTTCTTGGCTGAATACAAGCACGAGGTTATTAGATACTACTACCATCTCACTGTCCTCCATGTCACCACAAATTCTTACTGAAACATAAGAAAGAATGAATTCTTCCACTTGCCTCATGTGGCAGTGTTGCGGAGAGCATTGGGCTTCGTCACATCTATCATTCTCAGAAAGACAACAAACAGATGATTTCACTCCGTCATGACAGTCAAGAAACATATGAAAAAGGAAGGGGTATAGGGACAAACAATACGACACTAATGAGGCACCCAATCGTGGTGATTGTGTGAAGGCAGTTTTATGAGAATACGTGTTTATTGAAGAGGACAAAGCGCCAAGGTATTCCTAATGAGGCACATATTGTGGGAAGCCATATGATATTTCCCTTTTTCTGCTTGCCTTTTCATTTCACATCAGCCAGGCATGGGACATTCATGTCAAGGCAAGGTCCAGGGCGTTCATTCTCTTCGACGGCCGAGGAATACTGTCTTGCCAAAATGGACCAAGCCTTCCTTATCCACTAGTCCTTGCAAGGGCATTGCAGCTCACTGCAAAGGTCTGCTCGAATGGGCCTTGCAAGCCTTCGATATTAGCCGTACCTATCCTTCTGACTAAAGAGACATGGTCAACATGATTATACCCGTTACCGCAACAAGGACAACTAATGATGACAACGGGTGCTGTCCAGGCCTCTTCCTTAGGTTTAGCCCTGATGCAGAATGACACTCTCCTCTAAGACTTTGCAAAGGTGTGTAAGGGAAAGCCAGGTAGTCAGAGCCTTAAACCATTAGCCGTGTGTTTCAGAAAACTAAGAGATGAGACCACAGACAGCACCATATATCTATGCCCTCACCTTTTTCCTCAAAAGGGGACTTTCTGTCCCTTAGTCATCACTGAGCCATAGGCAAAAGAAGCTGAGAAAGGACGCTCTCACACACAGGATTTCCAAACCCATGGAGAGTTGTTGATACCCATGAGGCCTCACCGTTTTTTGAGATCTCTAGAAATTATAGTAGAAATAGGACACCTTGCCGTCTCTGGGAAAATGTTGGCCTACAGGAAGGTATACTAAACATCATTTTCTTTCCGCTTTTTCCAGAATGGGGAAGTGGGACACTAACCCACAAGACAGCCTGAGTTCTTGATCAGAATCAGAGGTCTCTTGTTCTGTCCTTTGGGGGCTTCCTACCTAAAGCCTTAGGACACCAAGGTCATGGGAGAAGGACAGCTGCTTCAGTGAAGCCAGCAATTGTGATGTCACAATGCTTTGAGTTCATAGCAAACACTCCTCATTACATCACGCCTGATCACTACAATTGGCTAGAGTAGTCGTGGGTGGGCCAAGAGCACCCCAGGCCGTCCCGAACCGCCAGAGCTCTCTGGGTCTCTCACCAAGGCAGTTTGCGAAGCGAGTCGGTGTCACCTACTACATGACCCAATTCATAGTGTTTGGTCCTGATTATCAGCACCAGCCCTCTGGATTCCAGAGAAAGACAAGTATCCACCATTCCATCTTAACCACAACAGGCCAAGAAACAATCAGGCCTCAAGCAAAGCCTCAGGGGAGGAAATCTGAGCCCTCCCACCCTATCACAGTGCTTCTGAACAGAAAAATGGCCACTCAAGGAGAGCTCAAAATGAACCCCCGCAACCGTGCCAAAGACATGTCTGGAGTCTTCCACAGCGAGGACATGAGTACCTCGAGCATCTCCAGAAACCGTGCCAACAATGCCTCCCAATCTTCAAAAATTACCATGCATCAAGGCAGACTCTACACCCTTAACCTTAGGTCCAGGTTGGACTCATGTACTTGGAGTCCATAGGAGCAAACGGAGAGCATGTTGGAAGAGACCCATAGCCCAAGTGAAGCCATCTGAAAGTCTTCCCTGCCCGTTTCAGGAAGACAAATTTTATGTCCAAAAGGACGCATTGAAGAGGATTCGAATGTGGAAGAATCTTGAGTACTCCCTCAGGGTGGAGCAGCTACCCCTGTGGAACTGCATGGAGATGTGGCAGCACAAGCCTGCCTTCTACCTCTCATGACCCCCAGCCAAATGATGTCATGTGATAAGCAAACAGTGCCTGTAGTAGAAGATGGGCATGTTATAATGGAGCCAGAAGAGAATGAACATGTGTCAACAAGGGGTCAGTACAGCGTGACACACAGCGGATGCTTCAGGTTGGTGAGGAGATCCAGGAAGAGAAAGAACAGGAGAATGAACATTGGAGCTCCGAGCAAAGGTATGGTATTTTAGGATGGTGGGAGGTTCTCTCTACCTAGCTGCCCTCCATAGGAACCTTGGTCCAAATTCAATAAATCATCCTCTGCCCCCAGTCAATTATTGTGTCTGGTTTTGTTTTTGTTATCTTGTCAAACGATGCGCTTGCACTTATTAGACAGAGAGACCGAGAGTTCACAATCAAGGGGTAGAGCTGGCGAGGGAGAAGCTTACTTTCCCCTGAGCAGAGAACCTGAGACCACAGTCATTGCCAAGACCGTGGAATCATGAGTTGATCTGAAGGGTGCCTCTGAACTGATTGACACATCCTGGGGCCCAGCCGTTGACTTCTGAGAACCTCCTGGTTCTAGACAAGAACCGCTGCTCAGTCATTGTTCAGAAATGCAGGGGATAAGGGTTTTGGCCTGGGCTGGTGTTGCTTGAGCTATCTGGCTTTCTTCGAGAGCTGGTATAGCATTTCCTCTTGAAGTCAGTGACTGGGCTATGGACAAACTATTCTCCCATACCTATTTGCTAAAGTGAATTCCTCCATGCCTAGATTTTCCAGGGGTAAATGGCACTATGTCTTTTGGTGCTCTGCTTCTGTGGAAGGTGATGGGAGTCCTCTGTGCCTCTGATTCTGGACCTCTGTTTCAGCTCCCAGATGAGGGTCATTGACAGCCCTGATTCTCAAATCCATGTTCAGCCCTCTTTTCTTTCTCTCACTCTTACTTATCCTACAATAGGCACCTATTACCTTTCTTTTTGGATGGTGATTCCCTAAGCTCATTGTCATGTTCCATCATTCTTCCTTCTCCTTTAGAATTTGCTTCCTTATTTTCTAGGCTTGTTCTTCAGGGTCACTAATTGGATACTCTACTTCTGCCATGTTCCCAGTCTTTGCATCCAGTCTCCTACCAATCTTTTCTTCAGGAGCTCTTTAGGTTCTTTTATCTTTATCAGTTTTATCTCTGTGGTTTGAGACTCTCTGATATTTTCTATGTTTTCTGATGTATAGGGAGGATCCATGCAGCTGCTATCAAACCCACATCGGGCGTGTTATATGTAGAAGCTTCACTCTGATTTCCTAGCCGTGATCCTTTCTTGTTCTTTTTCCTTAGCATCTATTGATTCTTCCATCTTGTATTAGATCTAGATCTCTGTCTCCTCTCTGTATTCGAAATACTTATTCTGTTTTCTATCCTGTGGGTAATTTATTTAGGTAGAAGAGATCATTGAGTGACCAAGGGCGGGCCCTTAAGGTTTGTCTAGTGTGTGTGTGCTTGTGTGTGTGTGTGTGTGTGTGTGTGTGTGTGTGTGTGTGTGTGGCATACATGCCATCTGATGTTTGTTTTGTGGCTGACGCTGTCCTTGAGACCAGCCATCTGCAGTGGATCTCCTTGCCTGCTGTTTGGTGTGTTTGGGGCCTGGGCTGAATATGCTGAGGTTGACCTTGGTGGGCTCTGGTGTGCCTGTGAAAGGAGACATTCCACAAAATCATCAGAATGCAGACCTACAGAATGCTGTGTTCAGAAGAGATCATGTGTTCAAGGCATTCTTCTCATCCCCTTTGGGATAGTCTGATCTCCTTGGAGTAAACAACTTGGATTGAGGAAGGCTGTCCCTCAAGTGTTCCACGGTTGGGATTTCGTGTGGGCAGAGTAGGCAGTCTTTTGGTTCTCTGAATGAGGTGAGGGTGATCCTCACCATCCTCTATTGTCCAGTAGCTCGGTCTTGATGCTCCTCGTGTGGGAGCCCAATATTCCTTATGCCCGCATTGAGACAACTCCACGAAAACTGCCTCTCATGGATGCACTGCCAGGACCCGCCATCATCCCACTGTGTGTCCTGGTATTGTCGCTGATCATGGTCTCCAGGTTGTCTGCACATGGTTGCTTGTTGGTGACCTATGCAGGAAAAACACGGAGTTCTTTCGACGTTATATCTGCCAAGCCTGCTGATCTGAAAACTCCAGCACTCAAGACTTGTGTTGTCAAGAACTCGTGCCCTTCAGACCCTCTTCTCGTCACAGCCAATGGCACTGGGAAACAGGTGCCTTGTGGATTTCCAGCATTCCCTGCTCTCCTGGGCATTTGTCCTTTGCAAGGGATCACTGCCATCTGATGCATGAACCAACGAAATCTCCTATAAGCCATGTCTCCAACCTTCTCCCTTAGTCTCTGCGACTACCTTTCTTCTTGTCGAGTTTCCCTTGTAGGCTTCCGGTCAATGTCCACTCCGTTGCAGTTGTTGTGGTCATCTTCCTGTTGCCTTCTTGGCTGAATACAAGCACGAGGTTATTAGATACTACTACCATCTCACTGTCCTCCATGTCACCACAAATTCTTACTGAAACATAAGAAAGAATGAATTCTTCCACTTGCCTCATGTGGCAGTGTTGCGGAGAGCATTGGGCTTCGTCACATCTATCATTCTCAGAAAGACAACAAACAGATGATTTCACTCCGTCATGACAGTCAAGAAACATATGAAAAAGGAAGGGGTATAGGGACAAACAATACGACACTAATGAGGCACCCAATCGTGGTGATTGTGTGAAGGCAGTTTTATGAGAATACGTGTTTATTGAAGAGGACAAAGCGCCAAGGTATTCCTAATGAGGCACATATTGTGGGAAGCCATATGATATTTCCCTTTTTCTGCTTGCCTTTTCATTTCACATCAGCCAGGCATGGGACATTCATGTCAAGGCAAGGTCCAGGGCGTTCATTCTCTTCGACGGCCGAGGAATACTGTCTTGCCAAAATGGACCAAGCCTTCCTTATCCACTAGTCCTTGCAAGGGCATTGCAGCTCACTGCAAAGGTCTGCTCGAATGGGCCTTGCAAGCCTTCGATATTAGCCGTACCTATCCTTCTGACTAAAGAGACATGGTCAACATGATTATACCCGTTACCGCAACAAGGACAACTAATGATGACAACGGGTGCTGTCCAGGCCTCTTCCTTAGGTTTAGCCCTGATGCAGAATGACACTCTCCTCTAAGACTTTGCAAAGGTGTGTAAGGGAAAGCCAGGTAGTCAGAGCCTTAAACCATTAGCCGTGTGTTTCAGAAAACTAAGAGATGAGACCACAGACAGCACCATATATCTATGCCCTCACCTTTTTCCTCAAAAGGGGACTTTCTGTCCCTTAGTCATCACTGAGCCATAGGCAAAAGAAGCTGAGAAAGGACGCTCTCACACACAGGATTTCCAAACCCATGGAGAGTTGTTGATACCCATGAGGCCTCACCGTTTTTTGAGATCTCTAGAAATTATAGTAGAAATAGGACACCTTGCCGTCTCTGGGAAAATGTTGGCCTACAGGAAGGTATACTAAACATCATTTTCTTTCCCCTTTTTCCAGAATGGGGAAGTGGGACACTAACCCACAAGACAGCCTGAGTTCTTGATCAGAATCAGAGGTCTCTTGTTCTGTCCTTTGGGGGCTTCCTACCTAAAGCCTTAGGACACCAAGGTCATGGGAGAAGGACAGCTGCTTCAGTGAAGCCAGCAATTGTGATGTCACAATGCTTTGAGTTCATAGCAAACACTCCTCATTACATCACGCCTGATCACTACAATTGGCTAGAGTAGTCGTGGGTGGGCCAAGAGCACCCCAGGCCGTCCCGAACCGCCAGAGCTCTCTGGGTCTCTCACCAAGGCAGTTTGCGAAGCGAGTCGGTGTCACCTACTACATGACCCAATTCATAGTGTTTGGTCCTGATTATCAGCACCAGCCCTCTGGATTCCAGAGAAAGACAAGTATCCACCATTCCATCTTAACCACAACAGGCCAAGAAACAATCAGGCCTCAAGCAAAGCCTCAGGGGAGGAAATCTGAGCCCTCCCACCCTATCACAGTGCTTCTGAACAGAAAAATGGCCACTCAAGGAGAGCTCAAAATGAACCCCCGCAACCGTGCCAAAGACATGTCTGGAGTCTTCCACAGCGAGGACATGAGTACCTCGAGCATCTCCAGAAACCGTGCCAACAATGCCTCCCAATCTTCAAAAATTACCATGCATCAAGGCAGACTCTACACCCTTAACCTTAGGTCCAGGTTGGACTCATGTACTTGGAGTCCATAGGAGCAAACGGAGAGCATGTTGGAAGAGACCCATAGCCCAAGTGAAGCCATCTGAAAGTCTTCCCTGCCCGTTTCAGGAAGACAAATTTTATGTCCAAAAGGACGCATTGAAGAGGATTCGAATGTGGAAGAATCTTGAGTACTCCCTCAGGGTGGAGCAGCTACCCCTGTGGAACTGCATGGAGATGTGGCAGCACAAGCCTGCCTTCTACCTCTCATGACCCCCAGCCAAATGATGTCATGTGATAAGCAAACAGTGCCTGTAGTAGAAGATGGGCATGTTATAATGGAGCCAGAAGAGAATGAACATGTGTCAACAAGGGGTCAGTACAGCGTGACACACAGCGGATGCTTCAGGTTGGTGAGGAGATCCAGGAAGAGAAAGAACAGGAGAATGAACATTGGAGCTCCGAGCAAAGGTATGGTATTTTAGGATGGTGGGAGGTTCTCTCTACCTAGCTGCCCTCCATAGGAACCTTGGTCCAAATTCAATAAATCATCCTCTGCCCCCAGTCAATTATTGTGTCTGGTTTTGTTTTTGTTATCTTGTCAAACGATGCGCTTGCACTTATTAGACAGAGAGACCGAGAGTTCACAATCAAGGGGTAGAGCTGGCGAGGGAGAAGCTTACTTTCCCCTGAGCAGAGAACCTGAGACCACAGTCATTGCCAAGACCGTGGAATCATGAGTTGATCTGAAGGGTGCCTCTGAACTGATTGACACATCCTGGGGCCCAGCCGTTGACTTCTGAGAACCTCCTGGTTCTAGACAAGAACCGCTGCTCAGTCATTGTTCAGAAATGCAGGGGATAAGGGTTTTGGCCTGGGCTGGTGTTGCTTGAGCTATCTGGCTTTCTTCGAGAGCTGGTATAGCATTTCCTCTTGAAGTCAGTGACTGGGCTATGGACAAACTATTCTCCCATACCTATTTGCTAAAGTGAATTCCTCCATGCCTAGATTTTCCAGGGGTAAATGGCACTATGTCTTTTGGTGCTCTGCTTCTGTGGAAGGTGATGGGAGTCCTCTGTGCCTCTGATTCTGGACCTCTGTTTCAGCTCCCAGATGAGGGTCATTGACAGCCCTGATTCTCAAATCCATGTTCAGCCCTCTTTTCTTTCTCTCACTCTTACTTATCCTACAATAGGCACCTATTACCTTTCTTTTTGGATGGTGATTCCCTAAGCTCATTGTCATGTTCCATCATTCTTCCTTCTCCTTTAGAATTTGCTTCCTTATTTTCTAGGCTTGTTCTTCAGGGTCACTAATTGGATACTCTACTTCTGCCATGTTCCCAGTCTTTGCATCCAGTCTCCTACCAATCTTTTCTTCAGGAGCTCTTTAGGTTCTTTTATCTTTATCAGTTTTATCTCTGTGGTTTGAGACTCTCTGATATTTTCTATGTTTTCTGATGTATAGGGAGGATCCATGCAGCTGCTATCAAACCCACATCGGGCGTGTTATATGTAGAAGCTTCACTCTGATTTCCTAGCCGTGATCCTTTCTTGTTCTTTTTCCTTAGCATCTATTGATTCTTCCATCTTGTATTAGATCTAGATCTCTGTCTCCTCTCTGTATTCGAAATACTTATTCTGTTTTCTATCCTGTGGGTAATTTATTTAGGTAGAAGAGATCATTGAGTGACCAAGGGCGGGCCCTTAAGGTTTGTCTAGTGTGTGTGTGCTTGTGTGTGTGTGTGTGTGTGTGTGTGTGTGTGTGTGTGTGTGTGTGGCATACATGCCATCTGATGTTTGTTTTGTGGCTGACGCTGTCCTTGAGACCAGCCATCTGCAGTGGATCTCCTTGCCTGCTGTTTGGTGTGTTTGGGGCCTGGGCTGAATATGCTGAGGTTGACCTTGGTGGGCTCTGGTGTGCCTGTGAAAGGAGACATTCCACAAAATCATCAGAATGCAGACCTACAGAATGCTGTGTTCAGAAGAGATCATGTGTTCAAGGCATTCTTCTCATCCCCTTTGGGATAGTCTGATCTCCTTGGAGTAAACAACTTGGATTGAGGAAGGCTGTCCCTCAAGTGTTCCACGGTTGGGATTTCGTGTGGGCAGAGTAGGCAGTCTTTTGGTTCTCTGAATGAGGTGAGGGTGATCCTCACCATCCTCTATTGTCCAGTAGCTCGGTCTTGATGCTCCTCGTGTGGGAGCCCAATATTCCTTATGCCCGCATTGAGACAACTCCACGAAAACTGCCTCTCATGGATGCACTGCCAGGACCCGCCATCATCCCACTGTGTGTCCTGGTATTGTCGCTGATCATGGTCTCCAGGTTGTCTGCACATGGTTGCTTGTTGGTGACCTATGCAGGAAAAACACGGAGTTCTTTCGACGTTATATCTGCCAAGCCTGCTGATCTGAAAACTCCAGCACTCAAGACTTGTGTTGTCAAGAACTCGTGCCCTTCAGACCCTCTTCTCGTCACAGCCAATGGCACTGGGAAACAGGTGCCTTGTGGATTTCCAGCATTCCCTGCTCTCCTGGGCATTTGTCCTTTGCAAGGGATCACTGCCATCTGATGCATGAACCAACGAAATCTCCTATAAGCCATGTCTCCAACCTTCTCCCTTAGTCTCTGCGACTACCTTTCTTCTTGTCGAGTTTCCCTTGTAGGCTTCCGGTCAATGTCCACTCCGTTGCAGTTGTTGTGGTCATCTTCCTGTTGCCTTCTTGGCTGAATACAAGCACGAGGTTATTAGATACTACTACCATCTCACTGTCCTCCATGTCACCACAAATTCTTACTGAAACATAAGAAAGAATGAATTCTTCCACTTGCCTCATGTGGCAGTGTTGCGGAGAGCATTGGGCTTCGTCACATCTATCATTCTCAGAAAGACAACAAACAGATGATTTCACTCCGTCATGACAGTCAAGAAACATATGAAAAAGGAAGGGGTATAGGGACAAACAATACGACACTAATGAGGCACCCAATCGTGGTGATTGTGTGAAGGCAGTTTTATGAGAATACGTGTTTATTGAAGAGGACAAAGCGCCAAGGTATTCCTAATGAGGCACATATTGTGGGAAGCCATATGATATTTCCCTTTTTCTGCTTGCCTTTTCATTTCACATCAGCCAGGCATGGGACATTCATGTCAAGGCAAGGTCCAGGGCGTTCATTCTCTTCGACGGCCGAGGAATACTGTCTTGCCAAAATGGACCAAGCCTTCCTTATCCACTAGTCCTTGCAAGGGCATTGCAGCTCACTGCAAAGGTCTGCTCGAATGGGCCTTGCAAGCCTTCGATATTAGCCGTACCTATCCTTCTGACTAAAGAGACATGGTCAACATGATTATACCCGTTACCGCAACAAGGACAACTAATGATGACAACGGGTGCTGTCCAGGCCTCTTCCTTAGGTTTAGCCCTGATGCAGAATGACACTCTCCTCTAAGACTTTGCAAAGGTGTGTAAGGGAAAGCCAGGTAGTCAGAGCCTTAAACCATTAGCCGTGTGTTTCAGAAAACTAAGAGATGAGACCACAGACAGCACCATATATCTATGCCCTCACCTTTTTCCTCAAAAGGGGACTTTCTGTCCCTTAGTCATCACTGAGCCATAGGCAAAAGAAGCTGAGAAAGGACGCTCTCACACACAGGATTTCCAAACCCATGGAGAGTTGTTGATACCCATGAGGCCTCACCGTTTTTTGAGATCTCTAGAAATTATAGTAGAAATAGGACACCTTGCCGTCTCTGGGAAAATGTTGGCCTACAGGAAGGTATACTAAACATCATTTTCTTTCCCCTTTTTCCAGAATGGGGAAGTGGGACACTAACCCACAAGACAACCTGAGTTCTTGATCAGAATCAGAGGTCTCTTGTTCTGTCCTTTGGGGGCTTCCTACCTAAAGCCTTAGGACACCAAGGTCATGGGAGAAGGACAGCTGCTTCAGTGAAGCCAGCAATTGTGATGTCACAATGCTTTGAGTTCATAGCAAACACTCCTCATTACATCACGCCTGATCACTACAATTGGCTAGAGTAGTCGTGGGTGGGCCAAGAGCACCCCAGGCCGTCCCGAACCGCCAGAGCTCTCTGGGTCTCTCACCAAGGCAGTTTGCGAAGCGAGTCGGTGTCACCTACTACATGACCCAATTCATAGTGTTTGGTCCTGATTATCAGCACCAGCCCTCTGGATTCCAGAGAAAGACAAGTATCCACCATTCCATCTTAACCACAACAGGCCAAGAAACAATCAGGCCTCAAGCAAAGCCTCAGGGGAGGAAATCTGAGCCCTCCCACCCTATCACAGTGCTTCTGAACAGAAAAATGGCCACTCAAGGAGAGCTCAAAATGAACCCCCGCAACCGTGCCAAAGACATGTCTGGAGTCTTCCACAGCGAGGACATGAGTACCTCGAGCATCTCCAGAAACCGTGCCAACAATGCCTCCCAATCTTCAAAAATTACCATGCATCAAGGCAGACTCTACACCCTTAACCTTAGGTCCAGGTTGGACTCATGTACTTGGAGTCCATAGGAGCAAACGGAGAGCATGTTGGAAGAGACCCATAGCCCAAGTGAAGCCATCTGAAAGTCTTCCCTGCCCGTTTCAGGAAGACAAATTTTATGTCCAAAAGGACGCATTGAAGAGGATTCGAATGTGGAAGAATCTTGAGTACTCCCTCAGGGTGGAGCAGCTACCCCTGTGGAACTGCATGGAGATGTGGCAGCACAAGCCTGCCTTCTACCTCTCATGACCCCCAGCCAAATGATGTCATGTGATAAGCAAACAGTGCCTGTAGTAGAAGATGGGCATGTTATAATGGAGCCAGAAGAGAATGAACATGTGTCAACAAGGGGTCAGTACAGCGTGACACACAGCGGATGCTTCAGGTTGGTGAGGAGATCCAGGAAGAGAAAGAACAGGAGAATGAACATTGGAGCTCCGAGCAAAGGTATGGTATTTTAGGATGGTGGGAGGTTCTCTCTACCTAGCTGCCCTCCATAGGAACCTTGGTCCAAATTCAATAAATCATCCTCTGCCCCCAGTCAATTATTGTGTCTGGTTTTGTTTTTGTTATCTTGTCAAACGATGCGCTTGCACTTATTAGACAGAGAGACCGAGAGTTCACAATCAAGGGGTAGAGCTGGCGAGGGAGAAGCTTACTTTCCCCTGAGCAGAGAACCTGAGACCACAGTCATTGCCAAGACCGTGGAATCATGAGTTGATCTGAAGGGTGCCTCTGAACTGATTGACACATCCTGGGGCCCAGCCGTTGACTTCTGAGAACCTCCTGGTTCTAGACAAGAACCGCTGCTCAGTCATTGTTCAGAAATGCAGGGGATAAGGGTTTTGGCCTGGGCTGGTGTTGCTTGAGCTATCTGGCTTTCTTCGAGAGCTGGTATAGCATTTCCTCTTGAAGTCAGTGACTGGGCTATGGACAAACTATTCTCCCATACCTATTTGCTAAAGTGAATTCCTCCATGCCTAGATTTTCCAGGGGTAAATGGCACTATGTCTTTTGGTGCTCTGCTTCTGTGGAAGGTGATGGGAGTCCTCTGTGCCTCTGATTCTGGACCTCTGTTTCAGCTCCCAGATGAGGGTCATTGACAGCCCTGATTCTCAAATCCATGTTCAGCCCTCTTTTCTTTCTCTCACTCTTACTTATCCTACAATAGGCACCTATTACCTTTCTTTTTGGATGGTGATTCCCTAAGCTCATTGTCATGTTCCATCATTCTTCCTTCTCCTTTAGAATTTGCTTCCTTATTTTCTAGGCTTGTTCTTCAGGGTCACTAATTGGATACTCTACTTCTGCCATGTTCCCAGTCTTTGCATCCAGTCTCCTACCAATCTTTTCTTCAGGAGCTCTTTAGGTTCTTTTATCTTTATCAGTTTTATCTCTGTGGTTTGAGACTCTCTGATATTTTCTATGTTTTCTGATGTATAGGGAGGATCCATGCAGCTGCTATCAAACCCACATCGGGCGTGTTATATGTAGAAGCTTCACTCTGATTTCCTAGCCGTGATCCTTTCTTGTTCTTTTTCCTTAGCATCTATTGATTCTTCCATCTTGTATTAGATCTAGATCTCTGTCTCCTCTCTGTATTCGAAATACTTATTCTGTTTTCTATCCTGTGGGTAATTTATTTAGGTAGAAGAGATCATTGAGTGACCAAGGGCGGGCCCTTAAGGTTTGTCTAGTGTGTGTGTGCTTGTGTGTGTGTGTGTGTGTGTGTGTGTGTGTGTGTGTGTGGCATACATGCCATCTGATGTTTGTTTTGTGGCTGACGCTGTCCTTGAGACCAGCCATCTGCAGTGGATCTCCTTGCCTGCTGTTTGGTGTGTTTGGGGCCTGGGCTGAATATGCTGAGGTTGACCTTGGTGGGCTCTGGTGTGCCTGTGAAAGGAGACATTCCACAAAATCATCAGAATGCAGACCTACAGAATGCTGTGTTCAGAAGAGATCATGTGTTCAAGGCATTCTTCTCATCCCCTTTGGGATAGTCTGATCTCCTTGGAGTAAACAACTTGGATTGAGGAAGGCTGTCCCTCAAGTGTTCCACGGTTGGGATTTCGTGTGGGCAGAGTAGGCAGTCTTTTGGTTCTCTGAATGAGGTGAGGGTGATCCTCACCATCCTCTATTGTCCAGTAGCTCGGTCTTGATGCTCCTCGTGTGGGAGCCCAATATTCCTTATGCCCGCATTGAGACAACTCCACGAAAACTGCCTCTCATGGATGCACTGCCAGGACCCGCCATCATCCCACTGTGTGTCCTGGTATTGTCGCTGATCATGGTCTCCAGGTTGTCTGCACATGGTTGCTTGTTGGTGACCTATGCAGGAAAAACACGGAGTTCTTTCGACGTTATATCTGCCAAGCCTGCTGATCTGAAAACTCCAGCACTCAAGACTTGTGTTGTCAAGAACTCGTGCCCTTCAGACCCTCTTCTCGTCACAGCCAATGGCACTGGGAAACAGGTGCCTTGTGGATTTCCAGCATTCCCTGCTCTCCTGGGCATTTGTCCTTTGCAAGGGATCACTGCCATCTGATGCATGAACCAACGAAATCTCCTATAAGCCATGTCTCCAACCTTCTCCCTTAGTCTCTGCGACTACCTTTCTTCTTGTCGAGTTTCCCTTGTAGGCTTCCGGTCAATGTCCACTCCGTTGCAGTTGTTGTGGTCATCTTCCTGTTGCCTTCTTGGCTGAATACAAGCACGAGGTTATTAGATACTACTACCATCTCACTGTCCTCCATGTCACCACAAATTCTTACTGAAACATAAGAAAGAATGAATTCTTCCACTTGCCTCATGTGGCAGTGTTGCGGAGAGCATTGGGCTTCGTCACATCTATCATTCTCAGAAAGACAACAAACAGATGATTTCACTCCGTCATGACAGTCAAGAAACATATGAAAAAGGAAGGGGTATAGGGACAAACAATACGACACTAATGAGGCACCCAATCGTGGTGATTGTGTGAAGGCAGTTTTATGAGAATACGTGTTTATTGAAGAGGACAAAGCGCCAAGGTATTCCTAATGAGGCACATATTGTGGGAAGCCATATGATATTTCCCTTTTTCTGCTTGCCTTTTCATTTCACATCAGCCAGGCATGGGACATTCATGTCAAGGCAAGGTCCAGGGCGTTCATTCTCTTCGACGGCCGAGGAATACTGTCTTGCCAAAATGGACCAAGCCTTCCTTATCCACTAGTCCTTGCAAGGGCATTGCAGCTCACTGCAAAGGTCTGCTCGAATGGGCCTTGCAAGCCTTCGATATTAGCCGTACCTATCCTTCTGACTAAAGAGACATGGTCAACATGATTATACCCGTTACCGCAACAAGGACAACTAATGATGACAACGGGTGCTGTCCAGGCCTCTTCCTTAGGTTTAGCCCTGATGCAGAATGACACTCTCCTCTAAGACTTTGCAAAGGTGTGTAAGGGAAAGCCAGGTAGTCAGAGCCTTAAACCATTAGCCGTGTGTTTCAGAAAACTAAGAGATGAGACCACAGACAGCACCATATATCTATGCCCTCACCTTTTTCCTCAAAAGGGGACTTTCTGTCCCTTAGTCATCACTGAGCCATAGGCAAAAGAAGCTGAGAAAGGACGCTCTCACACACAGGATTTCCAAACCCATGGAGAGTTGTTGATACCCATGAGGCCTCACCGTTTTTTGAGATCTCTAGAAATTATAGTAGAAATAGGACACCTTGCCGTCTCTGGGAAAATGTTGGCCTACAGGAAGGTATACTAAACATCATTTTCTTTCCCCTTTTTCCAGAATGGGGAAGTGGGACACTAACCCACAAGACAACCTGAGTTCTTGATCAGAATCAGAGGTCTCTTGTTCTGTCCTTTGGGGGCTTCCTACCTAAAGCCTTAGGACACCAAGGTCATGGGAGAAGGACAGCTGCTTCAGTGAAGCCAGCAATTGTGATGTCACAATGCTTTGAGTTCATAGCAAACACTCCTCATTACATCACGCCTGATCACTACAATTGGCTAGAGTAGTCGTGGGTGGGCCAAGAGCACCCCAGGCCGTCCCGAACCGCCAGAGCTCTCTGGGTCTCTCACCAAGGCAGTTTGCGAAGCGAGTCGGTGTCACCTACTACATGACCCAATTCATAGTGTTTGGTCCTGATTATCAGCACCAGCCCTCTGGATTCCAGAGAAAGACAAGTATCCACCATTCCATCTTAACCACAACAGGCCAAGAAACAATCAGGCCTCAAGCAAAGCCTCAGGGGAGGAAATCTGAGCCCTCCCACCCTATCACAGTGCTTCTGAACAGAAAAATGGCCACTCAAGGAGAGCTCAAAATGAACCCCCGCAACCGTGCCAAAGACATGTCTGGAGTCTTCCACAGCGAGGACATGAGTACCTCGAGCATCTCCAGAAACCGTGCCAACAATGCCTCCCAATCTTCAAAAATTACCATGCATCAAGGCAGACTCTACACCCTTAACCTTAGGTCCAGGTTGGACTCATGTACTTGGAGTCCATAGGAGCAAACGGAGAGCATGTTGGAAGAGACCCATAGCCCAAGTGAAGCCATCTGAAAGTCTTCCCTGCCCGTTTCAGGAAGACAAATTTTATGTCCAAAAGGACGCATTGAAGAGGATTCGAATGTGGAAGAATCTTGAGTACTCCCTCAGGGTGGAGCAGCTACCCCTGTGGAACTGCATGGAGATGTGGCAGCACAAGCCTGCCTTCTACCTCTCATGACCCCCAGCCAAATGATGTCATGTGATAAGCAAACAGTGCCTGTAGTAGAAGATGGGCATGTTATAATGGAGCCAGAAGAGAATGAACATGTGTCAACAAGGGGTCAGTACAGCGTGACACACAGCGGATGCTTCAGGTTGGTGAGGAGATCCAGGAAGAGAAAGAACAGGAGAATGAACATTGGAGCTCCGAGCAAAGGTATGGTATTTTAGGATGGTGGGAGGTTCTCTCTACCTAGCTGCCCTCCATAGGAACCTTGGTCCAAATTCAATAAATCATCCTCTGCCCCCAGTCAATTATTGTGTCTGGTTTTGTTTTTGTTATCTTGTCAAACGATGCGCTTGCACTTATTAGACAGAGAGACCGAGAGTTCACAATCAAGGGGTAGAGCTGGCGAGGGAGAAGCTTACTTTCCCCTGAGCAGAGAACCTGAGACCACAGTCATTGCCAAGACCGTGGAATCATGAGTTGATCTGAAGGGTGCCTCTGAACTGATTGACACATCCTGGGGCCCAGCCGTTGACTTCTGAGAACCTCCTGGTTCTAGACAAGAACCGCTGCTCAGTCATTGTTCAGAAATGCAGGGGATAAGGGTTTTGGCCTGGGCTGGTGTTGCTTGAGCTATCTGGCTTTCTTCGAGAGCTGGTATAGCATTTCCTCTTGAAGTCAGTGACTGGGCTATGGACAAACTATTCTCCCATACCTATTTGCTAAAGTGAATTCCTCCATGCCTAGATTTTCCAGGGGTAAATGGCACTATGTCTTTTGGTGCTCTGCTTCTGTGGAAGGTGATGGGAGTCCTCTGTGCCTCTGATTCTGGACCTCTGTTTGTGCTACCAGATGAGGGTCATTTTCAGCCCCAATATCTCAAATCCATGTTCAGCCCTCTTTTTTTCACTCACTCTTACTTCTCCTACAAGAGGCACCTCTTTCAATTCCTGGAGATGATGATTCCCTAAGCTCATTGTCATGTCCCGTCATTCTTCCTTCTCTTTTAGAATTTGCTTTCTTATTGTCTAGACTTGTTCTTCCAGGTCACTCATTGGATCCTCTACTTCTGCCATGTTCCCAGACTTGGCATCCAGTCAGGAGATGCAATCTTCTCTTCAGGAGCTATTTATGTTCATTTATCTTTATCAGTTTATCTCTGTGGTTCAAGACTCTCTGATATCTTCTATGTTTTCTGATGTACAGGAAGTATCCAGGCCGCTGCTCTATACCCCATCGGGCGTGTTCTATGTAGAAGGTTCTCTCTGATTGCCTAGCCGTGATCATTTCTTGTTCTTTTACCTTGGCGTCAGTGGATTCTTCCATCTTTGCCTTGGATATAAGTCTCTGTCTACCTCTCCATATTCTGAATGCTCATTCTTTTTCCATCCTGAGGTTAATGTCTTTAAGAAGAGGAAATCAGGAGTGACCAAGTGCTGGCATTTAAGGGATGATGGGTGTGTGTGTGTGAGTGTGTGTGTGTGGGTGTGATGCATGCCATCTGCTGTTGTGTTATGGCTGACCCTGTCCTTGAGACCAGTCAACTGTAAAGGCCCTCCTTGCCGGGCGTTTGGTGTGTTAGGGCCCGGGCTAAATATGCTGAGGTTTCACTTAGTAGGGTCTAGTGTGAGTGTGAAAGGAGACCTTCCACAACCGAATAGAATGCAGGCCTGCAGAATGCTGTGTTCAGAAGAGAGCATGTGGTCAAGGCATTCTTCTTGTCCCCTATGGGAGAATGTGTTCTCCTTGGACTAAGCATCTTGGACTGAGGAAGGCAGTCCTCCAAGTGTTCCACGGTTGGGTTTTTGTGTCGGCAGGGTAGGCAGCAAATGTCTCACCATCCTGTCTTGGCCAGTGCTCAGTCCTGTTGCTACTGGTTTGAGAGCCGATCATTTCTTGTGCACCCATTGAATCATTTCCACAAACACTGCCTCTCACGGATGCACTGCCAGGACCCACTCTCCTCCAACTACATCTCCTGGTATTATTTCTGATCATGGTCTCCAGGCTGTCTGCACCTGGTTGCTTGTTCGTGTCCCCTACAAGAAAACACGGTGTTCTTTTGAGTCAATTTCTGCCAAGCCCGCTGACCTAAAAACTCCACCCCTCAAGAATTGTGTTGTCAAGAACTCAGACCCTCTGTTCATCACAGCCAATTGCACTGGGAAACAGGTTCCTTGTGGGTTCCCAGTGGGCCCTGTTCTCCTGTGCCTTTGTCCTTTGCATGATATCACTGCCCTCTGATGCACGAACCACCCAAATCTCCCATGAGCCATGTCTCCAAACTTCTCCCATAGTTTCTGTGACCTCCGATCTCTTACTCTGTGGAGTTTACTGTGTAGGCTTCAGGTCAATTTCCACCCCGCCCCCATTATTGTTGTCATCTTCCTTTTGCTTTCATGGCTGAAGACAAGCATGAGGTTATTAGACACTACTACCATCTCACTGTCCTCCATGTCACCGAAAATTCTTACTGAGACTTAAGCAAGAATGAATTATTCCATATGTCTCATGTGACAGGCTTGCAGAGAGCTTTGGGCTCTGTCATATCTATCATTCTCAGAAAGAAAACAAACAGACGATTTCACTCCCTCAAGACAGTCAAGAAACATATGAAAAATCAAGGGGTATAGGAACAAACAATACGATTCTAATGAGGCACACAAAATGTGTTTGTTTGAAGGCAGTTTTGTGAGAATACGTGCTTATGGAAGAGTACAAATGATGACATTGCTTGCAGAAGATGTTCTTGAAACGGATGGAATGTGAGTTTCTAAGGCATGTCACATTGAATTGCTAACCTTAAGAGACCCAATTCCTACCTCTGGAATTTAATTATAAGTTTTTTGTGAAACACACACAGACCACGCACACATTAAGACATGCACATGCACACACAGACGAACACACACACAGAGAAGACACGAGAAAGAGGGGGAGGAAGTGAGAAATCGCACTAATGAAGCATCCCCAAAGAAAATACCATAAAAGGGAAAGGCACAGAGAATTCAAGTCAGAATTCAACCGAAATGAGAAAGTGAACTTCTTACCTAACAATAATTCATTCAGCATTCAGGACGAAAGTCTCCCGTCAATACAAACATTTTGTAGGTGTGGTTGAAATTAGAAAAAATAAAATAAAATAAAATAAAACAAGCAAACAAACAAAAAAAAAATCAGAAAGGATCCATCAAAAAACAACAAATATTAAACAAGCTCGACCCCTGTTGCCCATAGGAGATTTCCTTTGACTATAAAATACACATAGCTTGAAAGTGAAGAAATTTGGAAACGTACGTTATGCTCTTGCCAGGGGAAGAGAGCCAAAGTGATTGTGCCTAAGTCATCTAGAGTGATTTTATGCCTTTCAGAGACAAAAGAGAGCGGAAGGTGTTTTGTCATAATGGAGGATCAAAACATCAGAAACCTGGAAGAACTGCCAACATATATACCAGAACATGGCTGTATCTAAACGTTGGAAGCATATGATCAGAGAGGAAGGGAGATGGGCACTTTAATCCAATATTGTTGGGGACTATGATATCCACGTTAAGCACAGCACAGATCATTTGGTGGAATGGTGGTAAGGAATAACAGATGTCCACATGGGCTCTGGAGACCACCTGAACTTTGGGGATCCATGAGTAAGATTGCGTCTCTGAGGACAATAAGATATGTTCTTCCCAGCGGCGGACCTAACTTTGTCTATCGCAGGTCATGAGCTCGAGTCCAAATCCAGTCGTAATTCATGGAAGAGAAGTCAAAACCTATCCTGGGCTCTTATGATCATGAAGGTATGAAAACGGGAAGATATCACTTTCAAATTGGAAATACAGCCATACCCTAAAGGTTGGAAAACACAACACACTCACGACCTAGCAATGAATCAACAAAGAAAATCCAAAGGAAATGCAGAAATAGCCATGAACAAAGGAATGTCAAGAAACTTATGGGGTGATGCAAAAACATTTTATTGGGAAACCATAAAGGGTTAAACGCATGCATTTCCAAAATTTAAAAAAAACGAAAAAAAAAATGAACCTAACTGGACGCCTGAAGGAGCAAGTAGAAGAAGAGCCTAACTCCAAAGTTAACAGAAAAAATGAAATCATATATATGATTATAAAAATAAAGAAAATACAAACAAACCAATAGAAAAAAAAATCCGGAGATCTCACACTTCAGTTCTGAAAACATGAACAAACTGCAGAAGCCATTACTGGGATACAGCAGGGAGACAAGCTCACAGCTGAAAGTATGAAACCACATGACAACTGGTAGAAAGGAAAAAAGAATAACCTAAGAGGCACATACACACATTTATGCTAGCAAATCCAAGTCCGGAGAGAAAAGGTTAAATTCCCAGACACATAGAAACTCCCACGATTAGGTCAGGAAACCTACAAAATCTCAGCTCTCTAGTAGTGACTGAAGCGTTTGAAGCAGTAATCAAACACCTGCCAGCACACAGAAGGCCAGGTCCAAGTCATTTTCCTGGGCCACTCTTCTAGGTATTTAGAGAAGGCAATGTCATGTCCTCTCATCAATTTCAGAAATGGAAGAGGTGGGTAGACTCTAATTTACAAGGATAAAGACCCAATTCAGATAAGGACATTTTAGGAAACAAATCCCATGCCATTTCAATAAGGAAAGATAATAAAAATTATAATTCTTTCCTTTTCTCCCTGTGCCTTCTTTAGGTTTTGAAAGGGTCACATTGTTTTTCTCTGAATTTTTTTGTTGAAAATCTTAGAATTCTTCTTGGAATTTTTTTGTCATTTTTTTTTTGACACAGTATTCACGGATCTTTTAGTTTCATATGCGACCTAGTGCTTTTCCTAATATATGCCACAGCTCCTGAACACCCATTAAGCATTTCACTTATTCCCTGCATGTGTCTCTTCTCTGTAACACTCAAGCTTGGTTCTCAGAGTCCTGAGTCACTCTTGGTGGGTCTCCTTCTCTGCATTCTTCTCATTCAATTTTCCTTTCCTTTACTAAGAGCCAAGGTATTCCTCCTGAGGAACATATTGTGGAAAGCTATATGATATTTCCATTGTTCTGCCTGTCTTTTCCATTTCCCATCACCCAGACATGGGAAGTTCATGTCAATGTAAGGTCCAGGGGTTTATCCTCCCCGATGGCTGAGGAATACTCTGTTACCAAGATGGACCACACCTTCTTCATCACTAGTCTGCAAGGACCTTGAGGCTCAGTCCACAGTTCTGCTCAAGTGGGCTTTGCAAGCCGTCGATATAGGCCATCCCTTTCCTTTTGACTAAAGAGACTTGGTCAACATGTCTCTACCCGTTCCATTACAAGTACAGTTAACTAATGATGACAACAGGTGCGGTCCAGGCCTCTTCCTGAAGAGTTAGCTCTGATCAGAACGTCACTTTCCTCGAAGACTTTGCAAAGTTATGGGAAAACCAGGTAGACAGAGCCCTAATCCCTTAACCTTGTGTTTCAGAACTCTAGGAGATGAGGACAAAGGCAGTACCATATATCCATGCCCTCACCTTTTTCCTCAAAAAGGCACTTTCTGTCCGTTAGTCATCACTGACCCGTTGGGAAAAGACACTGACAATGGACTTGCTCACCCACAGGATGACAAACCCCATGGAGAGCTGTTGGTACCCAAGATGCCTCACTGTTTCTTGAGATCTAGAAATTGTAGTGGAAATAGGACACCTTGCTGTCTCTGGAGAATTGTTGGCCTAAAGGAAGGTATAATGAACATCATTTTTTTCCTATTTATCTAGAAAGGGGAAATGGAAATGGGACATTAACCCACAAGACAACCTGAGATCCTGATCAGGCTCAGAGGGCTCTTGTTCTATCCTTCCCGGGGCTTCCTACCTAAAGCCATAGGATACCAAGGTCATGGGAGAGGGACAGCTGCTTCAGTGAAGCCAGCATCTGTGATGTCACAACGCTTTGAGGTCATAGCAACCAATCCTCATAAACCCATGCCTGATCACTACACTTGGTTGGAGTATTCATGGGTGTGCCAATAGGACCCCTAGCCATCCCAAACCGCTGGAGCCGCCTGGGTCTCTCACCAAGGCAATTTGTGAAGCGAGTCGGTATCACCATCTCCATGGCCCGATTCGTAGTGTTTGGTCCTGACTGTCAGCACCAGCCCTCTGGATTTCGGAGAAAGGCAAGAATCCACCATTCCATCTTAGCCAGGAAAGGTCAAGTAACAATCAGGCCTCAAGCAAACCTCAGGGGAGGGAATCTGAGCCCTGCACAAGGGTTAGGCCCTCCCACCCATTCACCAATCTTCTGAACAGGAGAAGGGCCACCCAAGGAAAGCTCAAAGGGAACACCCCCAATCATGACATAGACATGTCTGGAGTCTTCCACAGTGCAGACACAAGTGTTAGGGTTTTTAATCAAAGGAGCAAGACTGATACAAAGCGAAGGTCAAGCAAAGCTTAATTTCATTCCAAACATCGAGAATCATACTGACTGGTCAGGGCCTTCTCTTCCAAATTCGACCCCTTCCAGCATCACAGACTAACATGTATAGATGTAGTTTAGCTGGGCTATACACAGGTGGCCTTGAGATTACAATACACAGAGAAAACTGCACAGTGGTGCTAGGTCTGCCAGACATAGAAAAAAACTGCTAGTAACACACGGATGGACAATTGAATCTCAATTGTCCTAGTAGATATAAGCTCCCCACTGACTGGATATCTTCATCTGCCCTGACCTGCCCTTATATCTAGGCTTTGAGAGTAAATACCTTTGGAAGGGGCAGTATCAATCTAAATTTACTGCATGAGGTCAATCTATGTATACTGCATAAACATAAAATGATTCCCTCTGGCCACCCAGGCTCTTACATTCCTCCCTATTCTTTGGAGATTAGTCCAATCCTTGACTTTTCATCCAGTTCTACATTCTCTGGTTATAAAGGGTTTATTGAGCATGTAATTCTAACATTTTTATCGCTCTCATTTTCTTTTGTACATGACACTAGTGCACAGTCGGCTGATGACTTACCCATTTACCGCTTCATAGAACCCTTTCCATTTTTTTTTCTAATTTTCTTTATCTAATTAACTACCTATACTTTACATAAACAGGTAAAAATAGGAGCAACAACAAACTCATAGTCTTTTCAGTCTTAGATTTAGTCCACAGTGAACGGGATCTTTGGCTGTGGCTTCCACCTTTTGGGGTCATCTTCATCCTTGGCTCGTTTGATGTGACATGCGTGAATCAAGGCCCTGATGCGTTCTACTTTTACTGCTGTGGTGTGGTCAGGGTAACAGTAAAAGGTCCCATCCAGCGAGGTTCCAAGCTTCCCACTTGATAATGTCATATCCAAACCAAGTGATTGGGTTGGAAAGGAAGTGGTTCCACCTCCGTCTCCATACCAGTGTGGGCAGTCTGGATCCCTGTATTTTTTTTTTTTTTAATACAGACTGTAATGCCTGCAGTGACTGGAGTACAGACTGATCAGTCATTTCTGCTAGGGCAACCTTTTGTAGCCGAAAACAGAGCGGGAGCAGGGGTTCTCCCAAACATTTCAAATGGGGTCACCCTGTTTAAATAGTGTGTACATCTTGCCCTGAGTAGGGTGAAAGAAAGCAGATCCACCCATCCACTGCCCGTCTCCAGGGTTAGTTTTGTCAAGGTCTCTTTAAGAGTCCGGTTTTTTCTCTACATGCCCAGAACTCTAGGTCTGATAGGCACAATGTAGTTTCCAATTTGTGCCCAGGGCCTTGGCCAATTCCTGTGAGACTGAACTCAAAATGCAAGGCCATTGTCTGACTCAACCGTGAGAGGCAGCCCAGACCTAGGAATTATTTTTCTTGTAGCTTTCTGGCTATCACTCCTGCCGTCTCATGTTTCTCGGAAAAAGCCTCAACCTGGCCTGAAATGGTATCTACAAAAACTAACATATACTTGTCCCCATATTTTCCGGGTTTTATTTCTGTAATATCTATTTTCCAATAAATTCCTGGTACCCTACCTCTTTCTCTTTTCCCTCTTCCAATTCTAGTTCCTCCCACATTAACTGCCTGGCACTGAGCACATCTATCAACTATATCCTGAACCATACACCGTAATTTAGAAGCCTGGAAGTTCCTTGAGTTTGAGTGACCCCAGGTGAGTACCCTGATGTATCTGGTCTACTAATTTCTTGCCTAGTCTTCGAAGAAGAATTAAATTTCCTCTTTTAGTCTTAGCCCAGTCTCCTTTATAATATAATTTAGCCATTTTTGTAAATACTTTAAATCTTCCTCTGAATACTCCAGTTTATTTGGTAGGGATAGATCCAGGTGTGTAACCAGCTCTTGCATTGTTTCTCAGGCTGCTTGCTTTAAATCTCGATCTGATAATGGGTTTCCTTTTGAAATCAGATCAGTCCCCTTTTGGTGTCGCAAGACATGCATAACAGCCACCTCTTTTGGGTCCCAATATTTCTCTTCTGTTTTAATTCCTTTTTCTTCTGCTGTTAATAGGCTCCTTACTTTGTAAGTAGCTCCATGTATATGGAGAGTAGCAAAGACATACCTGTGGTCCGTATTGATGTTGGTGGTTTTACCTTTAGCCATCTGCAGTGCCTTAGTGATTTCAATCAGTTCTGCTTGTTGTGCCGAAGTTCCATGTGGCAGGGTGCTGCCCAGAATTCCTGCTCAGGATAAACTACCACAGCCCTCACATACCTCACATACCTCTTTCCATGAACAGAGTCATGTCTGCATCTGGGAAGGGCATGTCTCTGAGATCCAGTCTTATTCCTGTGACTTGGTTTAGGACCTCCGCACAGTTGTGTGGATGTTCAGCCAGCTCCTCTGGGAGCAGTGTGGCTGGATTTAGCACCACTTGTGGCTGTGAGATCACTCTTGGTTTGTTGAGGAGGAGGGCCTGATACCCTGTCACTCGGGTGTTCACCATCCATCAGTCAGTTGGAGTCTACGAAGGTCCGCGATAGCGTGTGTGGTGGTCAAGATGAGATTTTGACCTAATGGTCTAGCATTATATCTCATTTGGTTAAGTACTACATGTCCAACAAATTTAATTCCATTTGTCATTCAAGCAACCCTTCACAGTTTCAGGTTACCAAAGACTTTGGAAGCCACTTTAACAATTACCCATTAAAACCTTGAGACAGACAAATAACTATCTCCACTTCAGATGCCATGCTCTCCCGCCAACAAGGGGGAGGGGCTAGGCAGTCCACATCAGGCCAGAGAAGGCAAAGAATTCCCCAAAACAAAGGGGGTTTCGGCAGCTGCTGGGGAATATTTTTTAAAGTCTTTGGCTCAAGGTCGGTTCATCCCACAGTGCCAGTTCTGCTTACCAAAAGTGGTCCATTAGGCACTCATATTCCATGCTCAGCTCCAATGAGCATCAGCATGGGCACGTTAACTCATTCTTAGACTAACCCCAGTTGGCTACAGTCATAGCCCTTAACACACGAAATGAGTGAGTGAGAAGCCTCACATCTATTATGAAGAACAGAGAGATGAAAGTCAGAGTCCCTTTACTCTCTGCTTGCCCCACTCCTTCAATCATAACAAACAATACAACAGACAACAAAAGGACCAGGCAAAGACAACCGTAGGCCAAACGATTCTTACCCATAACCTGCCACTGGTGGGGGCTTTCTTTATCCCCTAATCGCCTAGGAGGACTCGAACCCCCAAACCGCCCACAGGGACTTGAACCCCCTGAATGTCTAGGGGTACTCGAACCCCCCTGACTATCCAGGGGGACTCGAACCCCCTGGAGTTTACCTAGGGGTATTTGAACCCCCTCTAACCGCAAAGGGGAACTCGAGCCCCCTGACCATCTAGGGGGACTCGAACCCCCTGACCACCCAGGGGGACTTGAACCCCCATACGATCTACCAGCAGAGGATGGGGCATCTCCGCATCCACACAAGCTCTGGGGAGCATGGCTGCTGCCAACTTCTACCAGTGGGCCATACCCTGCAGCTCCATGCAGGATCCCATGATCTTACCTCCAGAGGCTTTTCCAAAAATTCCAATGCTGTTTCAGTTCTCATCATTTGAATTCGGGTGGCCCTCCAAAGATAGGGTCCTTATTCAAAGGAGCGAGACTGATACAAAGTGAAGTTCAAGCAAACGTTAATTTTGCACAAAGCATCGAGAATCATATTGACCGGTCAGGGCCTTCTCTTGCAAAGAGGTGACCACTCCCAGCCTCACAGACTAACATTTATAGCGGTAGTTTAGCCAGGCTATACAGAGTTGGCCAATGAGATAACAATACAGAAAAAAACTGCACAGTCGTGCTAAGTCTGCTACACCACATAAACAAAAATGCTAGGTAACACATGGGTGGACAATTGGATCTCAATTTACCCTAGTAGATATATGCGTGCCCCTCTAATGGGATGTCTTCTCCTGGCCTGATTCACCCTTGTATCTAGGCTTTGAGAGTAAGCTCCTCTGGGAGGAGTAGGGTCAATTTAGTTTACTGCATGGGTTCAATATAAGTTTACTGCTGAAACACAAAATGACTCCCTCTGGCCTAGCAGCCCTTATAACGAGTACTTGTAGCGTCTCTAGAAATCGAGCCAAAATGTCTTCCAAATCTTCAAAACTGACGATGTACCAAAGGCAGATTCTACATCCTAGAACCTTAGGTCCAGAATGGACTCATGTACTTGGAGTCCACAGGAGCAAGCATGGAGCATGTTGGAAAAGACCCATAGCCCAAGTGAAGCCATCTGAAAGACTTCCGTGCCTGTTTCAGGAAGACAACTTGTATCTTCAAAAGGACACATTGAAGAGGATTCAAATGTCAAAGAACCTGGAGCATTCCCACAGGGTCCTGCAGATACCCTCTGGAGGAGTACATGTAGATGTGACAGCACAAGCCTGCCTTCACCCTCTCATGAACATCCCCCAAATGGTTTCATGGGATAAGCAAACAGTGCCTCTTGTGGAAGATGGGCGTGTTCTAATGGAGGCAGCAGAAGATGAACAGTGGGACAACAAAGGTCCATTAGAGAGCCACAGACAGCGTATGCTACAGGTTGGTGAGGATATTCAGGAAGACAAGGAACTGGAGAATGAACATTGGAGCTCTGAGCGAAGGTCTGGCATTTGAGGATGGTGGGAGGTTCTCTGAACCTGGCTGCCTTCCATAGAGATCTAGGTCCAAATTAAAGAAAACATCCCCTGGCCACAGTCAATCCTTGTAGCCTGGTTATGTTTTTGTCTTTTTGTCAAACAATGCACATGCACATATTTGACAGAGAGACAGAGAGATCACAATCAGGGTGTAGAGCTGGAGAGGGAAAAGCTGACTTACCCCTGAGCAGGGAACCTGAGAACAGAGTCGATGCCAAGACCCTGGGATCATGAGTTGAGCTGAAGGCCGCCTCTGAACTGATAGGCACAATCCATGACATAATCTTTGACTTCTGAATACGTCCTAGTTCTAGACATGAACCACTGCTCTGTCATTGTTCACAAATGCAGGGGAAATGGATTTTGGCTTGGGCTGGTGTTGCTTGAGCTATCTGGCCTGCTTCGAGAGCTGGTATAGTTTGTCCTCTTGAGGTAAGTGACTTGGCTATGTACAAACTACACTCCCACGCATATTTAGGTAAAGAGAATTCCTCCATTGATAGCTTTTGCAGAGGGAATGAAACTATGTCTTGTTGTTCTATGCTTCTGTGGATGGTGATGTGAGTCCTCCTTGCCTCTGAATCTGGATCTCTGTTTCTGCTCCCAGATGAGGGACAGTTTTAGCTCTGAATTCTCAAATCCATGTTCAGCCCTCTTTTTTTTCCTCTCACTCCTACTTCTCCTACAATAAGCACCTCTTTCTATTCCTTGGAGTCAATGACTTTCCTAAGCTCATTGTCATGTTTCATCTTTCTTCCTTCTTTCTTTGGATTTGTTTCCTTATTTACCAATCCTTTTCTGCCAGGTCAAAAATTTGGTCCTTTGCTTCTGCCAGCTTCTTGGACTTTTCCTTCAGTCTGCTACCAATCTTTTAATGATGATTCTAAATGTTATTTAGAGAGACATTCTGTTCTTAATATATTTCAAATATTCTACACAAGGCAAAGTGGATCCGAGTAATCTGTAGGCAAAATAAGATTTTAGAGAAGTATATATTTCCAACAGTATTTATAAAATATTACCTTTATGTAAGGCATCATCCTGGACTTTGTGGAAAACACACAAAGGAGTAAGAAGTGGCCCTTCAAGAAACATATACAATATCAAGGTTTAACATGAAGCAGCATGTCTTCTCTAAGTAAAAAAACATTGTACCAACTGACTTTACTGAAACTTTATATTTATTGCTCTCGTTTTATGTCATAGTGTCCTTCTGCATGCAGGCTGCTATAACGGACATGATATAGACTGAATAGCTTATAAAGAACAGGAATTTATTTCTCACAGTTCTAGAACTGAGAAGTTCAAGATTAAGGAATGGGCAGATCCAGGGAGAGCCCACTTCCTCATAGATGGCTATCTTCTCACTGTAAACGTACATGATGAATGAATCAAGAGAACTCTCTGGGGTCTCCTTTAAAAGGACTGTAATCCCACTTATAACCTAATCACCTCCCAAAGGCCCCTATGTTTTAATACTATCACTTCCACAGTTAGATTTTGTAATATGATTTTGGGAGACATAAACATTCACACCATAGTATATATAAACAAAAGAGACACAAAAACAACAAACAACAAAAATTATTTTAACTACCTATTATTTTCAACTACATAAAATTTTAATTTGTTTCTATATAATATTAAATAACTCATTTGAGTGATTCACTTATATCCAATGCATCTGAGTGCAATTAAATCTGCTTACCCAACATATCCAGCAGCATATTTCTTCAGACTATCCCATTCCTCACCTTACAGGATTTACCACAATTAGAAGACAGGGGATAGAGGATAGATAGATAGATGTATACATAAACACACTTGTACATACACATATGCATATTTTTTCCTGTTAATGATACTCATGCAAATAAAATTTAAGCTCAAGGAAACCTGTCTTGTGTGTTACTTAATATCCAGTTTTTAGTCAACATCCAAAACCAAATAATCCAATAAAAACATGGATAGAAGACATGAACAAGTGTTTCCCCAAAGAACACATTCAAATGTTCAGTAGATACATGAAAAGATGTCCATCATCATGTATCATCAGGAAATTGCAAAGCAAAACTAGAAAGAGATACCACCTCACACCTGTCAGAATGGCTAACATCAACACTACAAGAAACAAAAGGGGTTGGAGAGGATGTGAAAAAGTAACACTTGTGGGGGCTGCCTGGGTGGCTCAGTGGGTTAAGCCTCTGCCTTCAGCTCAGGTCATGATCTCAGGGTCCTGGGATCAAGTCCCACATTGGGCTCTCTGCCAGGCATGGAGCCTGCTCCCTCCTCTCTCTCTCTACTTGTGATCTCTCTCTGTCAAATGAATAAAATCTTAAAAAAAAGAAAAAGTAACAATTGTGAACTGTTGGTGGTGATGCAAACTGATACAGCCATATTTGAAAACAGTATGGAATTTCCATAAAATTTAAAAATAGAAGTCCTTTGTGATCCAACAATCCTGTTGGTGTGTATTTACCCAATGAATTTAAGAAAACTTATTCAAAGGGATGCTAGCACCCCTATGTTTATAGCAGCATTATTTGTAAAGCTAAGATATGGAAAGAGCGAAGTATCCATCAATTGATGAATAAATAAAGAATAAGTGGTATGTATATACAATGGAATATTATTCTGCCATAAAAAAGACTGAAATCTTGCCATTTGCAATAACATGGCTGGAACTAGACAGTATAATGCTAAAAGTGAAATAAGTCAGTCAGAGAAAGACAAATACCTTTACTCTTATATGGAATAAAAGTAACAAAACAAACAAGCAAAGGGGAAAATAATAACACATAGAAAGAGAAACAAAGCTAGAAACAGACATTTCATAACGGAGAACAAACTGATGGTTACTTGAGGGGATCTGAAAGGAGTGATGGATTAAATAAGTGATGGGGGTTAATTAGAGCACTTGTCATGATGAGCACCGAGTGCTATATGTTATATTGTACACATGAAACTAATACAACCATATATGTTAACTAACTGGATTTCAAATGAAAATTTTTTTAAAATCCCAGTTTTTAGCTCACATTCTGGCTTACAAAAGGGATTTAGTCAGGAATTTGGAGATTAGTTAATGAACAAATAAGGGGTGAACAGGCAGTTGTTAGATAAAATTACTATCCTTTCTGGCATGACTTATACCTTTTATCTAGAATTAATTTTAGCACTTTAGACTCTTCCTATTTTATTTTGAGTCATTAAACAAAAATTTCCTCAAAGGACCTTAGACTCCATCCAATTTGAGCAACAGTGTGAGAGAGGAAATGGTGTCCAGGAGGAAAAAAAAAAAAAAGATAAAACTACTTTTGTTTACTAGTGAATGCATAGTTCTTCCACAGAAGAAGCTCTAAATGGTCATGGCTCCAGCTTTATATGTGCTCAGTCATATGTTCAGAAGTAGGTAACACTATCAAAAAATATAAAGCATCTGAGATTATTTTCCCTTATTTGAAAGCTGGTGTATGAGTCTGCCGTGGTTTCTTGGGTGTTGATAGAAGACGCAGACTCATGGTTCAGAAATAATATAGTTTATTATTCACAGCATTAGAGGTAGCCAGAATATTAACAGTATTTGTGTGTGTGTGTGTTTCTGTGTGTGTGTGTGTGTGTGTGTGTGTGTGTAGGGGTGGGAGTTATATATCAGTTCTGAGCCTCAGTTCCCACAAGAAGAATCAAAACAGAGGCAGATAATATTTGCAAACACAACAGGTTAAGTAAAAAAAAAAAGATACTATTTCTGTCCTCCAAGTCTATTCAATACAACCATCTTCAAAGGATGGTCTAGAACAAATAATAAATGCAGAAATGTAAGCAACCAATTGAAAAGTGTCTCCCAAGAAACACACTTTGAGAGTCTTCCTTTGACAAAAATACTATAGGATATTACATGAATCAGCTGCATTGAATACTGGAAGGTTAAAATTACAAGGGACCAAATATTTTTAAGCAGTCTGGCATCCAGTAGAGTTCAAATAGGTTTTATAAGATTGAGGAAAGAAGCCATCAAAACGTGGGCCCAGGGGCGCCTGGGTAGCTCAGTGGGTTAAGCCTCTGCCTTTGGCTCAGGCCATGATCTCAGGGTCCTGGGATCGAGCTCTGCATCAGGCTCTCTGTTCAGCAGGGAGCCTGCTTCCCCCCCCCCCCCCGCCCTCTGCCTCTCTGCCTACTTGTGGTCTCTGTCTGTCAAATAAATAAATAAAATCTTAAAACAAAACAAAACAAAACAAAACAAAAAACCTGGGGGGAGCCTGGGTGGCTCAGTGGTTAAGCCGCTGCCTTCGGCTCAGGTCATGATCTCAGGGTCCTGGGATCGAGTCCCGCATCGGGCTCTCTGCTCAGCGGGGAGCCTGCTTCCTCCTCTCTCTCTCTCTGCCTGCCTCTCTGCCTACTTGTGATTTCTCTCTGTCAAATAAATAAATAAAATCTTAAAAAAAAAAAAAAAAAACCTGGGCCCTATTTTCCCAAAAGTATGATTCTGATTCTAGTCTCTATGATGTTATCCCTTGAAGACAATGTCTCTAATTGAGTTGAATTAGTTTACTAAAGAGCATACCCCCATTTGTTGTAGGAGATGAACAATATGCAAGAGGCAAATTGCCACATGGAAGCCACCTGGTCTTCAGTGGAATATAGAATCAGTTCCTTTGGGATGAATTTGTTCCACATTTGACTTCCCACTTAAGGGAAAATAAGAGTGCCTTCCAATAGATTTTAAATAGGAAATGACAACGGAAGCTTATACAAGATTATAAAATTGGAAATTTCATTTAGATAAGCAATAATTTCAAAGTCATCTTCTTAATATTACAGACTCTTCACATAATCATAATTTTATTTTGGTATTATATGGTAATTTCATATATAGTAAATATAAAGAATTTACCTCTGTAATTATAGCGATTCTGGTCGTAGTTTAATGGCAACAAAACTTCAAGTTAGAAGTATGGTCTACCAATTATGAATATATTTGGAAATGGTGTGTCATCTTCACTCCACTTGTCTCACTAAAACAGTGAGCCAAAAAAAGTAGGTCCAAGCTGTTTACTATGGTCAAAATGAGTTGCTTTTGCACTTGGTAAAGAAGCAGTCATATTTTGGAAGAAGAAACTGAGGCTATTAATATTTTCAACTTATTTTCAGAAAAGGAAAGAAAGGATAATCTAAGCTAAAGCCAAAATCTTACACAAGGTGGCAGGAGAATGATCTTTTCCCAGATAAAGGGTTTTTCAACTTAGCCATGTTAGGAGGAAGAATAGATGAGACATTGTGGACTTGACTAACGTTTGTACACTGTTCAAAAAGTTTTCAAAATAATGTGTATTATTTTTCTTCTTTTAGTTGAGACAAAAACAAACAAACAAACAAAAAACCACTAATGAGCTTACTCTTAAAAGGAGGTAAACAAGAAACTAGCAAAGATTGAGTGTTAGGTATTGTCCCCCTCTCCTTTTTTTTAAAATTATGTTATGTTAGTTACCATACAATACATCATTAGTTTTTGAAGTAGTGTTCCATGATTCATTGTTTGTGTAAAACACCCAGTGCCCCATGCAATATGTGCCCTCCTTAATACCCATCACCAGGCTCACCCATCCCCACATCCTTCTCATCTTTAAAACCCTCAGTTTGTTTCTTGGAGTCCATAGTTTTTCATGTTTCATTTCCCCCTCCAATGCCCCCACTTCATTTTTCCTTTCCTTCTCCTAATGTCCTCCATGCTATTCCTTAGGTTCCACAAATAAGTGGAACCATATGATGATTGACTTTCTCTGCTTGACTTATTTCACTTAACATAATCTCCTCCAGTCCCATCCATGTTGATGCAAAAGTTGGGTATTCATCCTTTCTGATGGCTGAGTGATATTCCATTGTATCCATAGATCACATCTTCTTTATCCGTTTGTCTGTTGAAGGGGATCTTGGCTCTTTCAACAGAATGGCTATTGTGGACATTGCTGCTATGAACACTGGGGTGCATATGGCCCTTCTTTCCAGTAAAATAGAGCTAGCCTATGACCCAGCGATTGCACTACTGAGTATTGACCTCAAAGATACAGATGTAGTGAAAAGAATTAGGTATTGTTAAAGCACAAATGCAGGGGATAGAAGTTATGGTACAGAAGAGGGAAGGGCAACCATATGGCAGAGTAGAATAAAGTAGCTCAGGAAGAAATTAGTCATATCCAGATATTGTAAGGCATGTGGGGTTGGCAGGGAGAGCATGAGAAATCATGAGAGAAGAGAGAGAAAATGGACCAGGCAGGAGGGTTTATAACATTTTAACATCTAAGGTAAGCATATGCAAAGCAGAATAGGGAAAGAAATAAAAGTTTTTATAAGACTCAATACATAAGGAATAACGTGGAGGACACTGGGAGATGGAGAGAAGTGTGCTGGGGGAAATCGGAGGGAGAGACAAACCATGAGAGACTGTGGACTCTGAGAAACAAACTGAGGGTTTTGAAGAGGACGGTGGCAGGTGGTTGGGTGAGCCCAGTGGTGGGTATTAAGGAGGGAATTTATTACATGAAGCACTGGGTGTGGTGCATAAACAATGAATTTTGGATCACTGAAAATAAATTAAAAGAAAAAAAAAGACTGACTACAGACATGGACCTCAGTGTAACACAGATATGGAACTCACTGGAATACCAGCCACTTCCCACCGACACACACAGACTATGATAATAATAAATAATAATGCAATTAAGAAAATTGCCTGCCAAATAATTTTTCCTCTTTTTTATTTTTATGATTATTATTTTTATTTTATTTTTAAAGTTTTTATTTAAATTCCAGTTAGTTAAAATAAGGTTAATATTAGTTTCAGGTGTACAATATAGTGATCAACACTGCCATACAACGGCTTAAATAAAAAAATGAAAAAAAATTTTTTTAAAGATTTTATTTTTAAAAACCTCTACACCCAAGGTGAATTTCAAACGTACAACCCCAAGATCAAGAGTTACATATTTTACTGACTGATCCAGCCAGGCACCCCAACAAATAAAAATTTTATAAAATTGTTGAGTTTGTGGGAGTCTCATTTGCTCAGTCAGTTAAGTGTCTGCCTTTGGCTCAGATCATGATCTCAAGAGTCCTGGGATCGAGCCCCATATTGCTCATGCGCTCTCTCTCTCTCTCTCTCTCTCTGGCTTTTGCTCTTAAATAAATAAATAAAATATTTTTTAAAAAAATTGTTGAGTTTGTTTAACTAGTTTTAAACTAGTAGACAGAGATGAAGATAAAGTATGATGTCATGGCAGGGAAAAATACAACTTACACGTTTTAAAAATAAAATGTGCAATGCAAGTTACATCACTTCTTTTATCACCACACAGGGACTTTCCCTACTGAGTTGTTGTAATGTAAGGACCTATTTTATATTTTTATATTTCAGCAAGAGGCTTCCATTGAGGTTAACCCTGAAACTGTCCTTGCTCCCCTTCCCCCAGGGGATTCACTTAAAAACAAGACCTGGAAATCAGCTCCAGGTAACAAAGCCCATATACAAGGGTGGGTCAGGCCAGGTGGAGACATCAATCAGCGGGAGGGGGGGGGCAGTGTTTGCATATTGTCTCCCTAGATACTAAGGAGTATGCCCCACTCCTCTGCCCTTTGGGAACCGTTTTGGCACCAATCCTAATCAAGGTGTAATAGGCTGGGTCAAATGTCTATACTAGGGTAAATTGAACCTCAATTGGTCACCTAGCCTCACTGTGGAGTTTCCTGTGTGTGTTAAAATCTCATTGGTCACCTGTGCGTGGCCAGGCCTGACTTCATGGCCTTTGCCCTTAAAAGCTAGACTGTGAAACAGTGAAGGGTTGCCTTCTCTCATAAGAGGTGTGGCTCTAAACGTTCGGTTAGATTCTTGATGCTTGGCATGAAATAAGGCTTTGCTTGACCTTCGCTTTACATCAGTCTCGCTCCTTTAATCATAGACCCATTATTGGGGCATAACAGTATTAATCTTATAGTTATAAGTCCACAATGCATCCATCATCCATTCTACCCCTTAACATTCCCCTTTGGACAGACCCATGATCTAGAACAAGCCTTATTTTATAGTGCCTTGTAGGAGATTTTTGCTGCTGCCTAAATTGCCTACTTTCCTCTCACCATTACCACAGAAATTGGGTCCACTGAAACAAAGGGGTAGTGTAAGAAATTAACAACTTCCATAAATCTCTTTAAATCATAAAGTATAAGATAGTGATACCTTTTTTTCTGCCACATAACCAATTCTTGCAAGAATAAGGTCATATAAGAGAATTTACAACACATGCTAGCATTATCCTACTGGACCCAGATCATTTGTATGTTTCTCTGTCTCTGAGAAATGTAGTTATTTACATGACTGAAACCTACAAATTGTTTGATATGACTACTAATATCACCTACATTATTTTAAAGCCTGTTTAAGGCTTCTGAAATACATAGGTTTTGTAAACACTTATTAAGCATCTTGTAGATATCAAACACTTAAAAAATCTCTGCTTTAAAAACAGGACAAAAAAGCTCTACCTCAATGGAACTTTGAGTCTGAAAAAGATACAGGCAATATACAAGGCAACAGATAGAATAATTACATATTTGATTATATACTCCGAGGATGTCACATTAAATTGATATGAAAATGATGAGAAGGATCTGGATTTCTTGTCAAAATATTTTGCCTTAAAAAGAAATTGATATTTAGGGAAAGTTGTTACTGAAAGAGGTCCTGTGTCAACCAAAAATGTTAAACCATGATCTGAATAAATTTTCCAGTTGTGATCATTGCTTTGTTTAGCTGTCTTATATTAAGACTGAATTTAGTAATTCAGTCTCAGATTTCAGTAAGTCTTTTTTTTAATGATTTTATTTATTTATTAGAGAGAGAGAGAGGGAGGGGCAGAGGGAGAGGAAGAACCAGACTCCTTGCTGAGCAGGCAGCTGATGCAGGACTGGATCCTAGTACCCTGGCATCATGGCCTAAGCTGAAGGAAGACACTTAACCAACTGAGCCACCCAGGCACTCTAGACTGTAAACTTCTTAAAGGTAAAAAAGTTTATTCTTCTAGAAGTTCCACAGACATTTCTAACATCCATAAGAAAGCATGTACTGATGTAAAATGCCAGCAAATCAAATTATTTAGAAAAGAAAGAAAGAAAGAAAAGATATATCTGGATAAAGAGAAAAACAGAAAATCTAATAATACATTGAATTATTAGAGCAAAGAGTGGAGGAAGAGAAAATAAATATGAAATAGAGATTTCCACTAAAAGAAAAAAGTTGAATAAGGCAGGAGATTTAGAAAATTATTATGACAGACGAGAAAAAATAAAATAGGAGTTTTTAGAAAATAGCAATGAATGAAAAGGTAAATTGTTCCTACTTCTATAATATTAGCTGTTTGTTGTTGTTGTTGTTGCTAATTTACCTATTTAAGCTAATAAACAAAGAAAGGTTTCATTTAGGGATAAGGTATATATATATATATATTTTCCAATATATATACATAAATTTTCATTGTTAGAAAATGTGTCACAGAAAGTGTTTAAACTTTAAGATACAGATGCAACATGTAAAAAACTACATTGTTTGAACGTCTAATTTGTAAATGCTGTTAGAGGAAACTTGGTGGAAATGTCCTTATGTGGTTGTGTTTCTGGAACTAAGTATATTTATTAATAAGGAATAGTTTAAAATTATGAAATGACCAGGAGTGGACAATTTTCCTAATCCTATCAGCTCTTTGCAGCTCTTTTATTAGCCCCCTTCAGGAATACCAGCTTTATTTATCTAATTAAATTTTATATTAATATGCTTTTGACTTTTGGCCTTTCTCTTCATTCTGTTCTTTTTTTTTTCCCGTAAATTACATGTTTCTGCTTAACAGCTACTATTAATTCTTTGATATGAATTCTCAGCATCAATTTACTAACTCCAGAAATGAAGCAGCATCAATATTTAGAAGCGAAGAATACAAAGCCTTGGGCATCTGGATGGCTCAGTCAGTTAAGCATCTGCCTTTGACTCAGGTGGTGATCACAGGGTCGTGGGATGGAACCCCAGTTTGAACTTTCTGCTCAGCTGGGAGCCTACTTCTCCCTCTCCCTCTGCCTGCAGCTCCCTTTGCTTGCGTTCTCCCTCTCTTTGTCAACTAAATAAAATAAAGTAAAATAAAATAATGTAAACAATACATTTATTTATTTATTAAAATGCAATTATTACACAATACATAATGTATTGCATAATTATAATAATGATTAAATGATTTATTAAATATTTATATTAAATATATCGATTTAATTAAATAACTATTTTTTAGAATTTAAAATATTTCAAATTTAGATTGTTAAATATTAAATCATTAATTTAATAAATAAATATCTAAACATAATTAAATAAAATAATTTATTTATTAAAATGAATAAAATAATGTTGTCATTATCTGAGCATGTATTTTTAAATAGTCTAAAAACAACCATCTAATAAAGTCTAAATACATTGAGATCAGATATTTATACAAGTTCACCCAGACACTCAACCCACAGACAGTTTCAAAACATTTGTTTTTTTTAAAGATTTTATTTTTTTATTTGACAGAGAGAGATCACAAGTAGGCAGAGAGGCAGGCAGAGAGAGAGAGGAGGAAGCAGGCTCCCTGTGGAGCAGAGAGCCTGATGCGGGACTCGATCCCAGGACCCTGAGATCATGACCTGAGCTGAAGGCAGTGGCTTAACCCACTGAGCCACCCAGGCGCCCCTCAAAACATTTGTTTTTATCTACTACTCAAAATACGATTGTAATGTATTTATTTATAACTTTGACATAGCAAGGAAACTTGGAGGAAAAGGAGACATTTGCTTTTAATATTTGAAAATTATTTTGTTGATTTAAAAAAAATAAAAACCTTAACACATGAGCATTTCTTCTTAAATAACACTGTGAAGTTTCTGAGTCGCATTCTATTAAAAGTGCTGATAAAATGGCCTCAGTTACTCATTTAAATTATCAGCTGAATGGGTAACAAATGAAGTAGAGAGCTTTTTAATTATTTATGAATGTATTGCTTGTGGATGGAGTGCCACAGAGTCACCTCTCTTTTTGGCTTTGTTTTGTGAGCAGCAGTGGAATCTATGAATGAGATTAAACATAAGGACATTCACAGAAATTCTTAATGAACTTCTGGGGAAGGGCAATAAGTGCAAGGAAAAACTGCAGCAAGACTAATTACAAATTTCAAGTGGTCATTGCTTAATTATAGAAGCTTTTAAGTTCAAGTAATATATCTTTTTTATGAGCCTATCATATTGTATTAATTACCACAAACTGCACTCTTGAACACTTATCTTTTCACATATTTCTTATTCTTAGTACTTAAAATTACCCTTATGATTGATAAGTAAATGGATTTTACTGACAATGCATTTATTTACATAAATAAATAATGCTGTTTATATATATAAAAACAATTGAATATGTGTATGTGTTCAATGAAATTTTTTTTCAAATTAACATCTTAATTCTACCACATTGGTTACAAATAGATATAGACTTTATAGATTCATCAAATATTTTATTCTCAAATTTATATCTCCTTTGTGAAGTAAATGAAACTGTATATATTAAATATAATCCTATCACATGTAACAGTTACTAGTGCATCTCAGGACATACATAGGTCAGGTCCTACTCAAGGCATCACGGATAACTGGATTTAACTTTCTATCCTGGGAGTCTTCTGTATATTTCTGTGGCTTTTATACTACAATCAGGAGGAAGAATTCTTTTGCTAAAGGCTTCCAAATCACTATGTGAGTAGATTATTTGTAGACTAGTGATATAATATTATAGTTTAATATGTAAAGCATGATAAAATAAAATGCTATTGCCATATTTAATTTATTCAGAAAAGCATTCATTTAGTTATCAAGCATTCATTTGCTTTTTTTTTTTTAAAGATTTTATTTATTTATTTGACAGACAGCACAAGTAGACAGAGAGGCAGGCAGAGAGAAAGGAAGGGAAGCAGGGTCCCTGCTGAGCAGAGAGCCTGATGTGGGGCTCTATCCCAGGACTCTGGGATCATGACCTGAGCAGAAGGCAGAGGCTTTAACGCACTGAGCCACCCAAGAGCCCCAAGCATTCATTTTCTTTATACAGAAGAGATAGAACAATATTATATAGTAGAAAATACAGTAAATAATCTAGAAACCTTGATCATTGTGTTTTGGCAATTTTAGAACCTAAAATTAGCTAAAGCTCAAGTGCAAGTTATATTTGTATCCTAGGAGGAAAAGTTAATTAAAAGTTTGTTTATTACCATAGTTTAACACTTCAACAAAATGATAATGAGTCAAAAATTAATGAATATATGAAGTATACAATAAAAACAATAATCTTGAGTGTATGTGACTGACTGTAGGTATTGATAGGCTAGAAATCAAAGGGAAAGTATCTATAGGGTTTGTTCAGTTCCATGCTCATCAGATTAATAGGCTTTCTCATATTGCTTCCTTCATCACATTAATTTGTCTAATGAAGTTTTCAAGAGTTAAAGACAGTGATAGGTTCATGGCTGGAGAGAAGGTACAGAATCTAAGATAGTTCAGCAGTGCTTATTATTTAAGAGAAAGACAGCATGGGAGGTGAGGGGTGGAAGGAAAGGGATAAGAAGAGAGAATCTTAAGCAACCTCCTTGCCCAGCACAGAGCCTAAAGGGGCTTCATCTCATCGCCCTGAGATAACAACCTGAGCTGAAATCAAGAGTCAGATGCTTATCTAATTGAGTCACCCAAGTGCACCATTTTTTTCCCTGTATCTTTATTTTCATCTCTTTCTGTAACTGAGTTTCCCTTCAAAATCAGGACTTGCATACACAACCTAAATAATTATTTTGGGATTTGATCACGTGGAAGAGGAGAGAATGAGAAGAGCTAAGTGGTCCAGGAGAAACATATAGGAGTTCAGACTGAGTGGATTATGATTGTGGACAACTGAGCATCAATCCTAATGCACAGAATACATCTCAGAATTATTTTCCTGAAACAAGAAAGAATCTGTTTAACCCACTGGCTTCTGCATCCTATCCACAGTGGTTAAAATTCATCCCAGAAGTAATTAATGTCCCTGACTTTTCTATTACTGGGTATGAGAGAGGAGCTGAGTGGGCTTGGTCAGTGTCCCACCTAATGAAAGGCAGAGCAGATTCAGGCAAAAATATATATATATATATATTAGTTCTTTCCAAATTAGATTTAATGGGATTCTGTTTTTCATTCATGAATTCATTTTACATTTTATATTTTATCGATTTTTCTAAGCTTTGGCCAATATTCACTGCATTTTTGAATAGCTTTTATCTATTATTGTAAATCATTTTTCTGCTACATTTGTTTAGTCATGATTATCCATTTCTTCTTCCAAGTTTTTCAGATATGTGATATCAATTTCCAAATAAATTATTTAAAATGTTTATTTTTTATACTAAACTTCTATGAAAAACATTGATATATGTATTATGGCATATTGTTCCCCTTTCAACTTATTTTTTAAAATGTGAATGTGCCTTGGCAAATATATATTGTTTCATTTTATGTTTATGTAGATTCTTCATAATTTTCCCAAGTTCATTGGCTTATGGTTTATATTTTTTTAATAATTTTCCTACTGCCAATTAATAGATTTTTTCCATTACCTTGTCTAAGTTGCTATTGCCATTATAAGTAAAAAGCATCTGGAAATTTATATCCCTGTCCAGTTTCCTCAAATCACTCATTATTTTCAGGATCTAGTTGGATTTTCTTACAGGTTCCAGGTGGACAAGCCTTTGAACTGGTGCTAATTATTATTTGTTTGTTTCTGGCTTCCTGCATTTACCAGCTTAGGGATCATTTTTAACAATTATGATGAAATGAGGCATCATATTCTTATTCTCGACTTCATTAATAATGATATTAGTGTAACATGTCCTACAAGATAATAATAGATACATGTAAAATAATTTCATTGACCAAAAAAGTGGTGGAAAATGTAAATAAAACACAGTGGCAGCCAACTAGTCATTTCAAGTTGAGCTATTTTTTCCCCCTTTATCTCCCTGTCTCCTTAATTTCCTGTAGCACATTCCTACAAAGTATTTTAAGGTGTATTATATGCACATACATAGAGATCATCATGGAGTCTAAATCTAATAATTCCTTGTCAGTTTTAAATATTTTAAGTATTGTTCATTCCTATGTCAGTTGTCTAGTAACTTTTTCTCCACACTGCACTTAATTGCAAGGAAATATTTAATTTTAATATAAATTAATTAATCACTTTAATAAATATTTTTACCTTATGGATTAATCTTTGATGCTTATTTCTTAATTTTTTTTAACTTTTAAAATTTTATTTATTGAGAGAGAGACTGAGAGAGAGAGAGAACAAGCACAAGCAGGGGAAGCTGCAGAGGGAGAGGGAAAAGAAGAAGCAGGTTCCCCACCAAGCAGGGAGTCAAGCTCAGTCTCAGGGCCTTGGGATCATGATCTGAGGTGAAGGCAGAGGCTTAGCTGACTGAGCCACTGAGTCTAATTGTTATCTTTGATATTTAAGGAAATACTTTATCATCTCTAATTGATCCCCTATGTCACAAATACAGTTTTCTCTATGGTGCTATTAATTTTATTGTCTTCTAATGAGATTCTTTTTCTAGATGCATTTTTAATCAGTCTCTTAGGTCTATAATTTAGTTTTTATACATTTCATTTAGTATTTTATTTTATATTCATCATCTCTGAGTATTCCTGACCAGTACTCATTGGTCAAATCTTTCTTATTAATCTATTCCAAAAATTTGTTTGTTTCTATAATATTTTGTTATGATTGCTGTCGTTCTTAGGTTTTGCCTTTATATTTTTTTTGTTTTGTTTTGTTGTTTTATGCTTTGGTGTTTTTGTTGTATTGTTTTGTTTTTCTTTTGAATTAATACAATTAAACCTTTAGATTTCTTTCATACCTTTAATTATTGTCACTTATTTTCACAAATGATATTACCGTAGTACAGTAATTCTAAATATTTCTGAATTAGCTGTATTATTTCTTTTTAGGTATAAAGTTAACTTCCAGTTACATGGACTTAATATTTTGGTCATTCTATTCTAGTTTTATTGCCTTATCATTGGAAAATATAGCCTGATACTTAACTCTAGGGAATGATGTGGGAGAGCTAGGTTCTTGTCTCTTGGAGTCAAAGAAGGAATCTCGTGGGCAATGGAGAGTGAGGAAGTGACAGAAGTTTATCAAGTGAATATATAGAAAAAGCTCTCACAATTAAGAGGGGTCCCCACACAGTTAACAATGAGTGCCTTCAGGGTTTATTTTTTATAAAAAGGTAACCAGGCAACTTTAATCCTTTTAACATCTCTATCAATAACTCCTGCAATGGCTTACCTCCTTTTGAGGGTCTGATTATTCTTTTTTGGTTACAGGTGTTTATCATAGAGACACCCACCCCACATGACCCACTCCATACACCTAAGGCAGGGTGGTCCTCCATCCCACATGCCTAGATCAGGGTGCTCTTCCCGGGGTAGGGTGGTCCAATTTATCTCTTTACCACATCACATTTTGGGAATTTCTGAGAGCCTGTTCACAAAGTTCCCTATGGATCTCTTCCTCCCTAGCCCCACCTGTCCGTTACTCATTTTGAGAGTTGATATTACCAAAGTACTGTAATTCTAAAAATTACTGAATTAGCTGTATTATTTCTTTTTAGGTATGAAGTTAACTTCCAATTATATGAATTTAATATTTTGGTCATTGTTTTCTAATTTTATTGCCTTATTCTTGGAAAATATAGCCTGATATTTAACTCTAGGAATTTATTGGCATATACTTCTGGCCTAAATAATGGCCTGTTTGTGTAAATGTTCAACTTATGCTTATATACTTACTGAAGACTATTGTTTTGGGGTCAGGATGGCTACATTTATTAATAGATCAGGACTATTAGATTCTCTAAATTTTGATGTCTCTTAATTTAATCTAATTAAATTATCAGTTAATGAAAGAAGTTAAATTTTTTATGTACTACTGCATCTAAACTTATCAAAGTCTTTTGCTATTATTAGACAAGTATGTCATCCTGTTTTTATACCAAGTCTTACATTAAAAAAAATCATACTATATGAAATATTACTTATTATTATTATTATTATTATTTTTAAAGATTGTATTGATTGGGGTACCTGAGTGGTTCAGTCAGTTAAGTGTCTACCTATAGCTCAGGTCATAATACCCGGGTCCTGGGATAGAGCCCCGCAGGGGGTTCCCTGCTCAGTGGGGTGCTTCTCCCTCTCCCTCTGTTATTCCCCCTCCTGTGTGCATGTTTTTCTTTTCTCACTCTCTCTCAAATAAATAAGTAAAATTTAAAGATTATCTCTCTCAAATAAATAAGTCAAATTATTTTCCTCAATGGGAGGGAGAAGCAGACTCTCCACTGAGCAGGGAGCCTGATGCAGGGCTCAATACCAGGACCCTGGGATCATCACCTGAGCTGAAGGCAGACAACTTGAACCGACTAAGTCACCCAGGCACTCCAGTTGTTTATTTATTTATTTATTTTTATTATGCATATGTTTTATCTCTCTTTTCTTCAAGTCTTTTTTTCGATCTTTTTACTTTTTTACTTTTTTCATAAAACTGAATTATTTCAAGATGACTTGGTCATCCTCTTTTACCCCACCCCATAGGTCATAGAGTACATTTTAACTGTTAAAATATTAGTATTTAAGTGCTGCCTACACAAATTAAGGCAAATTATCTGTGGTCTGTATTCCTGAAAATATTTTTTTTTATTATGCCTTCCTATTCCAATGACATTTTATAAGGATCTAAATGTTTACATTTGTGATTATTTTTTTCAAAATAATAAAGCTATTACTTCATTCTTTTTTATATCTGATGTTATTTAAAAAATTTCAGTCAGTCGGATTCTTGTTTCTTTATTAATGAATTATTTTTTTTCTCTCTAACACTTATGATTTTTTTTTTGTCTTTGGTATGTATGCCCTAGTTTGGGATTCATAGAGTCAACTATATTTATGAATATTTTCTTTCTTTTTTTGTATGTAAGTTTTAATCCAGTTTCTTGACTATTTTATGCTTGAGAAATAGATGTACATTAATATTCAAATATTTCTTTCCTTTTTCTTCTTTCATATAAAAAAAAAGTCATTTATTTTATTTTATTTAAAAAAATATGTATTCATTTATTTGGAGTAGAGAGAGAGGGTCATGAAGAGTGGCTGATTATATACTTTCAAGTTGGGAGGAGGTTAGGGATAGCACAAGCCTCCAAGGTATTTTATAAACAAGGTATCCAGGACCTTGAGGGGGCTAGCTATTGTTAGGGAAAGGTCATTTATTACTATTTAGTAAAAACTCAGGGAAGAGACTCTTCTGATGTGTATCAGTGGGTATATGCTTGGGAGATGATTGCCAATGTATATCTTGAGGGCAGGGGTGGGGAATAGAGATAAAGAAGTTTCCAAAGTAATTTTGACATGTGAAAGTAGATTTTCAGTATCCTGGGGGGGTGGAGTAAGAATGCTTTTTGCCCTGAGTAGATGTGTCCACATGGAAGCAGCTGAGTCCCCAGAGGAACTTCAAGGACTTGTCAACAGGCTATGAGTAGTAAGGAAATCTAATTTTTTCTCTAGCTTTTGTTCCACACGTATCACCTACATCTTACACCTCTTTTATATTGATAATTTTAATGCTTTGCTGGTATCCAGATGACTATATCCTTAAGTGACTTATCTCTATTGAATCCATTACGTATTCTATCCATTGTATTCTTAATTCAACTAGATTACATATATTTAATCTATTAGTACCACTAGGTTCTTATTCTTGTTATTATTTCAAAATCTTTCCTTAATTCCTTACATTATTTATTGGGTATATTTTAAATCCCTGATATACTCACTTATTATATATAAGCTGTCAACCTTATTCTTATTTTGAGGTAGCTATATCTTTTTGGGTTTTAGGATGAAAGAACCGCGGATCCCCTTACCCAAGAATCCAACACTGCCACTGGATGCAAACAGCAAGAGGTTTATTGTCACGCAGGTACCGGCGGGTGGTCGGCAGCTCCAGCTAACCGAGCACACCGACCGGAGTGAAGCGGGGTCTTTTATAGGAAGGTACAAACAAGTTTTGGGTGGGGCGCAACTGATTGGTGGACAGTTCGAACTTTAGAAAAAGGCATACTTGGTGTTAGTGGATTGGCCCTGGAAGACCCCCCTCGCGGGAAGAGAAAAGCGGGAAGGGGAAACAAAGAGGGGAAGTTTGACCTTTTTACTGGGCAGAAAGGCATCCTGTCTACGTGACCTATGTGACCATGCAGCCCCCTTGCCTACGTGACCTACGGGACCATGCCCCGGCTATTAGGAGAGGGTATCTTGTTCAAACAGGAGTCAAGTGTCATGCCCTAAAAGCCAAGCGGTTACAGAAAGGCAAAAGAGCAGTTACATTGAATTCAACCCTGGGGGAAGGGTCTTTTCATTGCAAGGGGAGGAGGGGTACTTTTACACAACAAAAGAGCAGTTAATTACTTAACGACGTGGGGGGGGGGGTCTTTCAAGGACATCATACCAACAATGCCAAATAATTTTCAGACAACAGCAGGATATCCAAGAATTCAACTAAATTCTGACACTATCTACCTGAACATAGCGTAAGATTTCATCAGTTAAGGGATCAGTCCTCCAAGACTATCTCCAACCCCATCTCAGATGCCAGTCTCACTGTAGGCCCCAGGTTATTACCTGTGCTTGTGACTGAGCAACTACAGGTTGGATGTCCCAATGGCCTACTTCTTACGTTCTTTTAATTTGCTACAGGGGCTCACAAAACTCAGAAAAATACTTACTTTATGTTTGCCAGCTTATTAAAAGATATAATAGAAGATTTAAATCAATAGATAGATAAAGAAGTGCACAGGGCAAGGTATGGAGAATGGGCACAGAGCTTCTATTACCTTCTGTAAGACTGCCACTCTTCCTGCCTTTTTATACATTTAACAAACTAAAAGCTTTCTGAACCCAGTCCTTTCAGGTTTTCTGTGGAGGCTTCATGACATAGTCATGACTGACTAAATCATTGTCATTTGCTGATCTAATCTCCAGCTCCTCTTCCCTCCCCAGATAATCCTGAATTGGGAGGAAGGGGGGGCATGTTGGGCAAAAAGTTATGAAGGCTTTCACCAAGTGGTTGGTCCTTCAGGCAAACAGCCCTTGCCTTGAGTGAGGTCTGAAGGTCACTTCATTAACATAACAAAACACACCTCTCTCACCCTTATCACAGGAAATTCCAAGAGTTTTAGGAGCTGTGAGTCAGTAGCCATGGTTGAAAACCAAATATTCAGATGACCAAAATATATTTCTTGTAAACCACTATATTACCCTACATGCTTAAGTATTTAATTATGTGGTCTTTTAAACTAATATTTTTCTAAGAGTCTAAACTGTTCTGTCAGTAATCTGGATTGGGGAGTGATGTATTGCCAAATTTCTGTCGTTTCAGTCCAGGAAGTCAAAGAGAAACAACAGGAGAGCCCCTTAGGGCAGGAAGTTCAAAGTAACAATGTTGACTACTACTCCCTTTTCTTGATTTTTTTTAAAACAAGCAAAGCATCTCTTCAGAGTTGCAGTTTAAAGCCAAGAACATGCGGAATTGGGAGAAAAAAATAGTTAAATTTGGAGACTTGCAGAGGTAGAATCAGAGTAGTGAAAGCCATTACAGTAACGGAACTAACTGAGGTCAGTATTTGGTGAATCACAGAAACAGGTGGAGTTGTCAAACAAAGGAATCTTTGTTTACAACATACAAGGAGATCACAGGGAATAAGTTCCAAAGCCTTGACTGTTTGAACAGGAGAGAGATTTTTATTTAGTATTTAAGATGAATACTCAGAAGGGAGAGTTTTAGTATCCCGTGTATGGTTGGTCATAAGGTTGTGGATGCATGCACATCCACATATGTATTTGTGCAATATGTATTGCATGTTCACCTGAATGAAGCTTGTATTCCACCGAGGGCAGAAACTTCAACGTTAGAATAAAGCAGAGGTAACTGTTGGACAAGGGAAAGGGACTCTGCAGGCTTCAAGAGCAGATATAAACTAGATGGGGTCTTGGACTCATTTTCTGGGACAAGGAATGCAAGGCCTTGATTACTTTTGAAATAGCACTAGGAGTTTTACCACTGATTTATTGTCTCAATAGCTTAGGCTATTTCCTGGTCTGGTGGTGACTGTTAGTTTTCCCATTGCCTTGTTCCCTCAAAATCCTTAACTAGTGAGGTTTTTGCATTTCTTTGTAAGAGCCTCCCAGGAAATTTTGGAAGAAGTGTGCTTGGGCAAGTACACAGGTGGGGTATAGATCATTGAAAATAGCTGGGGACAAAAAATGACTTTTCTTATGTCAGGAAAACTATATCTCATCTTTAATTTTCTGAGAACCTCTAACTCTTTCTGCTGATGTTACCAGCAGGCATCTGAGATATTACTGATTGTTCTCTTGAACCTAAGGAAAAGGAAATGTAGAAAGCAAAAGACAAAACTTTAAAATCTATCCTGCGACCCATAATTCACTGCAGCCACCTCTCTGTCTTTCCCTTTCTCTTTTTCTCTCTTTCTATTTCTCTCTCACTTTCTCTCTCACATACACACAACACACGCAAATCAACTTAAAACAATTTTTAATTTTCCCTATTCCATTTTAATATACTTAAGGCATGATCATTTTCTTAGTAAATACAAGAAAAAAAATCTAGGATTCCATCATTCTGTGTGATTAAAGTATTGAGGAATTTACTTCCAATAGCACTTATAAAAACATATTTTATTTAAGTAATATTATATAATCAGGTGCCTGCATTTTTCTTATTCTCCAACTAGTGTTATTTGGCAATTAATATTTTGTCAATATTCCCCTATATCTGAATGTGTGGGCAATGAGAGATGAGTTAGAGGCAAGGATGGTGAACACTCCCAACAACCGCAGACTACATATATCTTAAGCCATGATTTTCTTTGCAAAGGTCCACATTGATAATGTTCTAGTCATACCTCCGTGTACCAGGAAAGAAGTAGCATATTTCTTGAAAGACACAGCTATCAAAGCTCCATTGAGAAACCGTAAAGATGGAGAAGGGATTTGCAAATTATATATCTGATAATGGACATCTACTCTGATTATTAAAAAATGAATAAAAATAAAAAACCTTACTAATAACCAAACTGAGTATCCAATTTTACATGTGAAGGAAATAATGGAAGAGACATGTCACCAAAAGGATATGGATGGCTTATAAGCACATGACAAATTTCTCAACATTTAGACATTAAAGAAATACAAATTAAAATCATAATGAGATATGCTTACATATCTATTAGAATGGCTAAAATTATAAAGGCTAATTGTACTTCGTCTGAGCTAGATTGAGAAGCAACAAAAAATCCAAACTGTTGTTGGCATATATCATGATACAACCCCTTTGGAAAATAGTCTGAAAATTTTTTTAAATGCAAAATATGTTGCAGTTACACAAATAGCCATTTTACTTCTAGGCATTTAACCAAGAGAAACAAACCCTATGTTCATACAAGGACTTGTATATAAATTTCATAGCAGCTTTATTTTTAAGAATTGAAAACAATGGAAATGTTCATCAATGTCCATCAATAGAGCAAAGACAAATTATGATCTATTCATTAAAGAGATTACTATTCAACATCAAAATGAACTATTTACAGTTGGAGATTCTCAAAATAATGATGCTGAGAAAAGAAAAGCCAGGCAACGAATAATATATACTGTGTGATTCCATGACTATAAAAAATCTAGAAAATACAAATTTATATATAGTCACAGTCACCAAATATATTGGTGAGATTTTAGTGCCTTCTTCTGTGCTCCCATAGCTTCCTACACTTGGATCTCCGAGCATTTGTTACACCATGTGAAAATATGAACTCTTTTTCTTTATTCTGTCTTACTACAATAAGAATCCTTGAAATTTTATGGACATTTGAACTCTCAGTTATTAGCAGAAATTCTATCACACAGTAAGTTTCCAAATATAAAAGCCAGAGTTTTACAATGACTTCTAAGCTTTTACATGATCTAGCCACTCATTTAACCTCTGTGACCTCTTTTCCTGCTACTCTTCAGTCACTCACAGTGGCCTCCTTGCTATTCCTCAGATATGCCAGGCATGATCCAACCTTATGGCCTTCAAGATAGCCAATTCCTTTGTCTGGAGTGACCTTATTGCTGATAGTTCTGGGCAAATTCATCACCTTTCCATACCTTTGTTCAATTGTCAGCTTCATTGTAACTACCCTGATCTTCCTATTAAAAATTTTAACTCCTCATCCCCTGCCTAGCAACCTTGATTTTTCTCACCCTGATCGAATTTTTCTTTTTCCCCATTATACTCATCAATTTTGAATGCACTATGCAATTTTTATTAAGGTTTATAGCTTTTAATTGTCTCACCCATGAAAATAAAAGTTCTACAAAGCCAAGTATTTCATTTACCAGTGTAGTCTGAAGTAATATCTGCCATATAATAGGTTCAATAGACAATTGGTAAATTTCAGAATAAATTAATGTTGAGAGTATACTGAATTTCATAAGTCATTTCAATAATTTTTTTCCAAAATATAAACTACGTAAAACATACCTTAAATTTACTTTCAAAATATTTTATAGCATATAATGGACAATATACATAAGCCTTAAAGAAACAATCATATAAATAACCATTTCATACCTACTTAAAAACTGCATAATACCGCACTCCTAGGTCCTCTCTGAACGTTCTAAATTAACCCTTCAAAGGAAATACATTTTTAAAAATAACAGATTTTTTGTCAAATAATTTAATAAAATAAAAATTTCATTCATCTATGTAGATCATAATAAATGTTTTTAATAAGCATGAAATTATAACTCTGAAGTGTGCTAAAATGAAACCACCTGCGAAGGGTGAGAGAACAAAAATAAACATCATTTTTCCAAATAAGAGGAATTTATTACTTTTGAATCCAAGCATGTGGATTTGTTCAAACTGGCAATAAAGGAATATGGAAACACAAACCATAGAAAGTCATATTTTAGATTTCTAAAAGACTTCGAAGTGAAGAGTATACATTTTTTAAATGCTACATAATGCTACATAATAACAAGATGACAGGTTGTGACAAATAGCATTTTAAAAGCTCTACTCATAATGGAACGGAAGGTGTCACTTCCCTATAATTTTATATATATCACTAATTTACTATATCTGGATACAACATATTACCAAACAGATGTTCATCAAAGACTAAATCATTTTTAATGGAACATAATAATTTGAACCTACATGTATTAATCATTTTTTTCGATCTAATATTTATAGTCTCGCTAAACATTTTATCAGTTGTCGACAAAATTCAAAAAAAATAGGATAAAAGTCGTGTTTGGAAAAGTAGATTTTTTTTCAAATTTGCATTTAAATGAAAATATTTGATGATATTTTTAAAACTTTAAATGTAATTTTATATATATCTGACCTATCAGATGATATAAAATTTTTGGAGAAAATATGACATACTTTTTGATCTTGGTTGAAGGTATTAATAAAGAGCAACTGTTTGTATTATTTGTATTGTGATATCTTAGTTAATAAACATGAATAACTGGTATAAAATATGTTTTTTTTTTAAGAATTTATTTATTTATTTGACAGAGAGAGATCACAAGTAGGCAGAGAGGCAGGCAGAGAGAGAGAGGAGGAAGCAGGCTCCCCGCTGAGCAGAGAGCCCGATGCGGGACTCGATCCCAGGACCCTGGGATCATGACCCGAGCCGAAGGCAGTGGCCTAACCCACTGAGCCACCCAGGCGCCCCATAAAATATGTTTTTTAAAAAATTTTATTTATTTACTTGACAGAGATCACAGGAAGGCAGAGGCAGCCAGAGAGAGAGGAATGGAAGCAGGCTCCCTGCTGAGAAGAGAGCCCACTGTTGGACTCAATCCCAGGAACCTGGAATCATGACCTGAGTCGAAGGCAGAGATTTTAACCCACTGAGCCACCCAGGCGCCCTAAAATATGTATATGTATGTATGTATATATATATATATATATATATATATATATGTATGTATGTATATAGAATTATAGTTCTTGCCAAAATATGGAACTAGCTGGAACTGAATGCCTCCTTCAAAGTCAGCTCTGGAGAAATTATGCAAGTGTAATATGGAACTATTTCAGATATTAACCAAAAACAAAGAAATGATGATAAATTCCTTAAAAGACTCAAAGTTGCTCTTGACTGGTATGTTTCAAGCTCTATTCCTGGTTTGAAGACAGGTTTTAACAGGCCTGTCACTGTAGAAATCAGCTGGATGTTTAGAGGCTATCAGAACTGTACAAAAACCTTGAAGGGGTAAAGACTTGAAAATTCTTTAGAGATTAGCTCCCTAAGGCATTATTCCTACACACATTTTCCTCCAATCAATTAAGACTGATGGATGAGGGGCACCTGAGTGGCTCTCTCATCACGTGGGTGGTGGGTTAAGCCTCTGCCTTCATCTCAAGTCATGGTCTCTGGGTCCTGGGATCCAGCCCCACATAGGGCTCTGCTCAAAAGGAAGCCTGCTTCCCTGCCTCTCTGCTTACTTGTGATCTCTCTCTCTCTCTTTATCTCTCTCTGTGTCCAATAAATAAATAAAATCTTTAAAAAAAAGGCTGATGGATGATAAATTATGAAAACTGCTCCCTCCAAATGATGCTTCTTCATAAGGATTTAAGAATTTAAAATTGTAGAAATTTAAAATTGAAACTTGATCGTAGGATTTATCTTATAGAATAACATCAAGTGAAGGCAGTTATTATTAGTTTTGAAGTATTTGTGATTCTGAATTCTTGGCCTCATTAGTAAATTTATTTTTAAATTCTCCCATGGAGTGGTGATTGGCCTTCAGTCTTTTATTGATGTACATCATTGGGTCAAATGAGATGTGTGTGCCCAGAACTATATATAATCTTCTTTGTATTTCGCTGGAGATGGCATTTCTGAGTTTTGTTCAATTGAATTTGGACAGCTGTTTTAATAGTCACTTCTAGAGTTGGCCCTGGAGAATATCTTCCTTTTTTTCTCTTCCCGATTCTCTGAAAAACCCTGACTAATTCACATTATCACAGTGATATCACAATTCAAGTTTTTCCAAACACTATAGCTGCAAAATAGAAGGAAGCTACTCAGAATGTATTACTATTGTGAATGATTGAGAAAGAAAACATTATTATAATTAAGCTACCAGGTTTCAATGTATTTTATTGTTGCTTAGAAAATCCTAGCATACCCAGACTTTACAGAGATTTGATGATCCGAAGAAGAGCTGAACTCATGGACCAAAATAACTATGCATATAAAAAGTACAATTACTTACCTAAAAAAGATGATGTGGTTAACTTTATATGGCAATCCAAGTGTTATTGGAACAGGAATTAAAAAAATAGCTTAGGGGCGCCTAGGTGGCGCAGTGGATTAAGCCGCTGCCTTCTGTTCAGGTCATGATCTCAGGGTCCTGGAATCAAGCCCCACATCGGGCTTTCTGCTCAGCAGGTAGCCTGCTTCCCTTCCTCTCTCTCTGCTCGCCTCTCTGCCTACTTGTGATCTCTCACTGTCAAATAAATAAGTAAAATATTTTTAAAAATAGCTTAAAAGTATATGATAAAATAATGATATACATATACAAAGAAAAGATACTATACTGTGAATATAAATTAAGTGAAAATTGTTGAAATAAAGAATACAATAAATGGAGACTAAGATGAATATAGCTGTAAAATGAATAAATGAGTTGGGAAAAACAAACAAACAAACAAACAAATTAATGACTTCTGCCCAAATGCAGCAGAAAAGAAAAAAAAATAAAGAAAATATTTAAATAAGTACTGAGATAAATTTTGGAGAATTAAAGAAAGATAAAAATTACCAGACTTAAAATGATGCCAAACATGAGAAATCAGAAACAAAACAAAACAAAATCCACACACACACAAAACCACTCATATACATTATGGTGAGTTTTAAGAATATCAAAAACATAGAAGAGCATAAATGATGCCCAAGAGAAGAACAGATCACCTAAAATGTACAAGAATAATACTGACAGCAGAATTCTCAATAGTAATAGCATATAAAGGAGACAGCTGGGGGTTTGTATAGATGGAAAAGATATTTGAAACTAGATATTATACATCAAGTCAAATTATTGATTAAATTTGAGAGCACAGTAAAAATACAATGAAGCATGTTAGGTCTTAGAACATTTATCACACAGAGACACACATTTTAGAAAACTTCCTTGGAGGACAGCTCAATTTAGATAGAGAAAACAGAATTATGTACTCAAAGGCACATTTTGAAGGAAGGATTGAATATAGTCTGCACTGCAAATATTCTTTAATCATATGTTCTGAATTTCCTAAATTTAAGAAGTATTTGTTCAAATATTTATCTTTAAATAAACCCTAGGAGACTTTTTCTTGGATTCTGGAAAATCAGTCCATTTGGATACAAATCTTATTGTCACTGATGGAAATTTTGATAGCCCTTAACAGTGGAATGCCTAATGTATTGTTACAGCAATTGTAATTTGCCAATACATGGGTGATATGTGTGTGTTGTGTGTGTTTATTATTATTTTTGATGGTTTTACTCTTCTATGAGATTTTTAGGTAGACATAATTTTAATAAATTATGATTTGTTGAAATTTATCTGAGGTTATATATAATAAAATGAAATTTGTGTGAACTAAAGAAGTGCGTCTCCATTTTTTTGTTTTAAGAGTAGACTGGTCTTTAAAAATTGTCCAAAGAAGTACATTATATTCATTATTAAATTTGATAATATACAATAAAGTATTTATGGGCATATGGAACCATATCAAATTCTACTATTAATTCATATTAATAATTACCATAAGAGGAAAAAGGGATATTTTTCAAAATGAAAATTAGCGTATTTTTCAGAATATGATATAGTGTTATTCACTGAACAGAGGGAACAAATGTCAAAGTTTAACACAGTTTACAGAATGTTTTAACATAAATTGAAATTTAAATCTGACCCAATTTCACAGTTTTAAGTAAAATGGTAGCACTTATAGTTGGGGATGCCCAGCTAACTCGGGGCAGAACACCGCCCCTTCACAGAAGCTGGGCAGCGGGGGATACCTCGCTTGCTCATGGCGGAATGCAGCCCCCTCACAGAAGCTTCGCTGGCTGGAAGCCCGGCCGGCCCAGGGTGGAATGCCGCCTGCTTCAGGAAAGAGGAGCAGCCGGGAACGACAGGTTAGCTCAGGGTGGAATGAAAACCGCCTGCCTCCCTTATCCGCCATAGAGCCTTTCTCTTCCCAGAAGTGCCTGTTGCTAGTTAGAAGAGTTCTTTCAATGTGCTTGTTTAACTATAAACTTTATCCTCCTTCTTGCTTGTCAGCAAGATGGGATTAACATTTGACCTTCCTCAATCCTTCTATTGGCTATTGTTTTCTATCCAATAAAAGTGAGACTGTCGGGACGCCTGGGTGGCTCAGTTGGTTGGACGACTGCCTTCGGCTCAGGTCATGATCCCGGAATCCCGGGATCGAGTCCCGCATCAGGCTCCCAGCTCCACGGGGAGTCTGCTTCTCCCTCTGACCTTCTCCTCGCTCATGCTCTCTCTCACTGTCTCTCTCTTAAATAAATAAAATCTTTAAAAAAAAAAAAAAGTGAGACTGTCGAGTTGCTCTTGGCAGACGTCCTTTTCGACTGTTGTCCCCTGCTCCCAGTCTTTTCCAGCTGACTGGTTCGTGCCTAATTCTTCTCTCGTCGCCATCTGGAAGCGGCACCCAAGCTTTCTTGGGCTTCCTGTTTTTGGTGTTCTGTTCCACGCATCTCTGCCACCGCCCCCAGGTCCTCAAAATGGTTTTCTATGGTATCTTCCAGAAAACTTCTGATGTCCTCTTTAGTATGTAGCCTACATCAGTAGGGAATAGCGTTAAAACCTCTTCTGTTCCATGTGGATATTCACGTCGTTGAGCACCGCTTGGTCAAAGTCTGCCCTTTTCTGTTGGTCTGTTTTCTCTGGTCACTTCAGGAGTCCTTTTGTAAGAAATCCTATCCCATCAGATGCTCCTCTCACTCTCTTTCTCCCTTACTCTTGCTCTGGCTTCTTTCTTCAGATTTGCCGGGGAATGACGAGTCCTTTTCATTCCTATGAAGATAGAAGAATTGGCTAATCCACAGATACCATTTTTAGTGATATACAAGTGTATATATAATAACTGATATGGAGATGTACATGTGCACCTACGTATATATTCTATAATCTATAAAGTATGGAGGTTGGATTAAGTCTGAAGTCTCTCATACAGCTTGATAACCTGTGACTCTTTGAGCAATAACTTCCATTTTCCCACAGGTCAGAGAAATGGGAAAAAATGCACATATGAACATATGTAGCACGTTAAAAAATGATCACAAATCCTATGACTCCCCATTCCCTTTGATTCACATGGGCTATGTGACTGTGTTAAACAGTAAAATAAACGTGTCAGTTTCAGGCCCAAGTCCAAAAGGAACCCCTCTCTTGGAACATTTGCTATTGGAGCTCTGAGTGGACAGGAAATAAGTCCAACAACCTTGTTACAAAGACTGCACGCAAGTGGAGGGCCATCTGAGCCTCATCTCCCAACTGTACCCATCAAAGTGACAGGCATGTGCATAAAGTCATCCTGAATCCTCTAGACCAAGCAGCCGCCTGCTGAAGGCCACCACCCACTGACCTCAGTTAATGCCGTATTAAGCATAAAAATTGCCCCATGAGATCCTGCCCTAATTTCTGACCCCCAAAACATATGTAATATGACAAAAGGGTTGTTTTAAGCCCCCAAATTTTGAAGTCATTACATAACTAATTGGGTCACATGGCAAATACGTATCCAAACTAATGGAAATCAAGGAATATGTTTAAAGGCACCAAGTTATCTTAAAAAGTTCTCTGAACACACAGAAAAACAGAAAGAGACCCATAACTACAGAGAACAAATTGATCGTTTCCAAAGAGGAGGCAGCGGGTGGACAGGCAAAATGCGTGAAATACAGTGGGAGATAACAGGCTTCCAGTTACAAAATTAATAAGTTGCAGGACGAAAGGCACAGCATAGGGAATATGGTTGGTGGTACAGTACGGCGAGCACAGCATAACATACAGACTTGTCAAATCTTGTTGTTTTATATCTGAAACGAATGCAACATTGTGGGTCAGCTATAATTCAATTAAAAAATCAAAGGAAGTTTAAAAAAATTAAGAGTGAGCTCTGTTATCCAAATAGGACATACGAGATGGATTTCCCATCATACCATAAATTGAAAACGACTTCTCTTGATAGAACAATGCTTTCCTTAGTCTTAGTCCCTACTCCCTCCACAAAAACAAAACAAAACAAAACAAAAAAACAAAAAACAAAAAACAACTACTTTTGAAAAACATCTTGGTATTTTGAAAATTATAACTGCAGTGAGTGATGAGAGTGAAAACAAACTGATAATCCACGTTTCCTCATTTCTTATCCCTTTTATGAAGATGAACAGTAAAATCATAGTGTAAGAATTAACCAGAGAGAGATCCATTTTCCACTCACTATAATCAAGCTGGAATTCTCAACTATTATTTAGTATTAGTTGATTCTGGTGGCAAATGCAAATATGGTTTCACTTCTTGGGCACATGAGGAAGATTTGGTTGGTGAAACAGACATACCAGGTTGGCCCAGGCCTGCACTGCCAGGGTTCAGAAAATTGCAAGATACAACCTGACACTTAAAACTTCCCATCAACAACTACCGCTGCCCCCCCCCCCAACATCTTGTTTCTTCCCACAGACAGCTCATACTGAGACCTGTCCACTGTCAGGGTCAAGCTAAAGGGGGATGCCCACAAACTAGGTGGGAAATGAGAGGATGCAACTGCAGCTCTCTGGGGATGCCTAAGGCCACTGAATGCCCCGTCATGATTCTCCAGCACAGATGGGGGCAGCCTGCACCACGTGGGTGGAGCTTGAGGACACAGAAAGTACTGGAGTGGCAGTCAACAAACAAATGTGTTTGTGTAATATATAAACCCCCATAGGGTTGTCAATTGGTGGGATTCACTTTTTCTAACTGTTCACCCCATGACATACAACTTCAGGAAACCCAGGGCCCATGGATTATTGTTGAAGGGCACATTCGGACTCAATCAAAGTGTAACTAAGCGTAATCATACAAATAAATACAAATATCATTAAAAAATCAATACCACCTCAAACTTTCTTTTTCATTCCCAAATGAGCTTTTATGGGTTTTAATATCAATTAATGTGCTTATAGAACTGGTAAAAAAAAAACAGTCAATGATGAAATTTTAAAATTACCACTCTGCTTTCCCTAATTTCTGTTGATGTACTTTTATCTCACACAAAAATGAATTACTAAGGAATAAATCATACTTCACTGAACACGTTTCAGCTGAAATGATGCACCAAGATGTACAGCTTTGGTCAGGCTTATACTGTTGTTGTCAACATAGTATATGGGGTGTAAGAGCTACTGTCTTTTCCTTCTCCCATGAATATTAGTCCTAACAGATTCTTCACGTGGAAAGAAAACTTAGTCTAGAAGATACACTAATTCCTCTCCTCCCTGGTGAAAAATACTGTTAGAGGTATTAGTTTTAGATAGAGAAGCAAGTTCACTTTGGAAAAAAGCACACACACACAAAACCCTCCAACATGACCTTTAATACAGTGATAAGGGTGAAAGTGTAAACTTCATTTGGAAACAGCACTCAAAATACTGTTTTGAAGGGCCTTTACAACAGCGGTATACTCTTTGAAAAGATTTTTCAGATCAACTGATTGAATCATATTTAATTTACCTAGGGACAATTAGATAAAATTTAAAATTCCAAACAAAAACTTTTAGGACACAAATAAAATTATATGTGCTTTTATTCCTGCAACTATCTCCAAAATCTAATATTCAATGGTTTAAATTGCTGCATTTCTCATTTGCAATGCAGATGAAGAGGAGAACACAGCAGACACATGTGAGATGAGGTGTGAGGCATAAAAGGGAGCACAGGAGGCAACTAACCAGCTGAATAGCGACTGCCCCAAAGATGACCATATCCTGAGCCCAAGAAGCTCTGAGTACTTTACCTTACCTGGCAAATGGGATTTAGCAAGCATGATTAAATTAAGGTGTGAGGGGGGAGAGATTATCCTGGATTACCTCGGTGGTCCCAATGTAATCATGAGGATCCATAAGGAGACAGGAGGATCAGAATCAGAAGGCAATGTGAAGTTGGAAACAGAGGGATAAAAGGTGGTGCAATGAAGGGCCACAAGTCAGGGAATGCAGGCAGCTTTAGAAGCAGGACAAGGCAAGAAAGTGGATTCTCCTCTAGAGCCTCCAGAAGGAACACAGGCTGCTAACACCCCGATTTTACCACACTGAGACGGATTTTTGAACTTCTGACCTCCAGAACTGCAAGATAATCAATTTGTGTTGTTTCAAGCCACTGAGAATTTGTCATTTGCTACAGTGGCACTAAAAACTACTAGAAGAACTCACTGAGACTTACTGATTCTGTACAATGGCAGGGACCATTTCTAGGTAGGACTATCTTCAGGGTGTGGTAGTGAAAGACCCGCGGATCCCCTTACCCAAGAATCCAACACTGCCACTGGATGCAACCAGCAAGAGGTTCTTTATTGTTAGGCAGGCGCCTGCGGGTGGTCAGCGCGCGCCTGCGGGTGGTCAGCAGCTCCTGCTAGCTGAGCACACCCGGCTGGGGTGGTGCCGGGTTTTTATAGACAGGTACAAACAAGTTTTGGGTGGGGCACAACTGATTGGTTGACAGAACTTTTGAAAAAGGCATACTTGGTGTTAGTGGATTGGCCCTGGAAGACCCCCCTCGCGCGGAAGAGAAAGGCGGGAAGGGGAAACAAAGAGGGGAAGTTTGACCTTATTACTCAGCAGAAAGACATCCTGTCTATGTGACCATGCAGCCCCCTTGCCCTTGTCTATGTGACCATGCCCCGGCTATTAGGAGAGGGTATCTTGTTCAAACAGGAGTCAAGTGTCATGCCCTAAAAGCCAAGCGGGTTACAGAAAGGCAAAAGAGCAGTTACATTGAATTCAACCCTGGGGGAAGGGTCTTTTCATTGCAAGGGGAGGAGGGGTACTTTTACACAACAAAAGAGCAGTCAATTAGTTAACGACTGGGGGGGTGTCTTTCAGTAGTACTGGATCTGGAGAGTTGACTGCCAGCCTCCTTCCTCCCTCCCCCTCCCTGAACCCCAGTGCACTGTGTGCCTCCTCCACTGCAGCCCAGGTGACTCACAGGAAGCTGGCCCCATCCACACTACAGGGAAGGGGTCTGTCATGGAAGCCAGTCATGTTCCTCCTGGGCCATTCACACAGCCAGCTGCACGACAGTCAGTGCCTTGTTACTGTTCTATGAGAGACAGTAACCTAGGTTGTCCCACACACACAAACGGGAAGGGCTTTACAGAAATATCTGGGTTGTCTCTGAATGGGAACAAGAAAAGCAGTGCCCCCACTGCGGGCAGCCATCACACAGTCAGCAGGGGGTGGAAGACAAACTGGCCAGAGGGAAAGGGCACAGTAGGGAAAAATGGAGAAAATCATGGAGACAGTGTGAATAAAACACATTCTCTGCAAGCACTGCCATGAGCTGCTTCTTCATGAGATTGAAGGTTTTTTTTTTTTTTTTAATCTTTAAGACAGTTTGAGTTAAAATGAGACAACCATCCAAACTGATTCAGGAGGTCAGACTTTACGGAAACTAAGAAATCCAGATAATAAAAGTAGATGACTCACATGTGTGAAAAGTTTCCTTTCCCACTAAGGGCGGGGGGAAAACTAGAACCTTGAATTTGTGGCTATTTCATTATTCTTGCTATTTTTCCCTGAAATTTTGTAACCAAGTAGGGAACAGTCAGAGTCTCTAAACAGATTGTTTTGAATTGACTTAACAATCACACAAAATAGACTGTAAAATTTATCAAAGAGTGGGGCTGAGTTTCTTATATATGATTTCATGCAAATTTTTGTCTACCTGATGATTTTTAGTTTTTGTCTACAGGGTGAGTGAATAAAGGTGTCTCAACATGGTCCAGAACTAATGGTGTTCCCTGGCTCACTATGAAATCCAGGGTCATTTCTGTTTCCTTTTCCATGAACTTCTCCTTCCTCTCATTTGGTCTGTTTTTCAATCGGACTGTTTGTCTTCTTCTCAATTTGTAGGCACGTCAGAGACATGAACTCCTTGAACAGCTGATGTTACAGATGCTTTTCACAGCCTGTTGCCCACATGCAGCTTTACTCTTTTTTGATATACAAATCTTTTTCAAATTTTTAAAATAAAGTGGCATGTCATTTCTTCTATGGTCTGTGGGTCTTATCTCTACCTAAGGTAGTCTACCACTTCCCAAATTTTTACATGCCCCTAGATTGTCTCCAAATTCTTTATCATTTTGTTTGTAGAGTTAGAACTTAAACCAATTTACAAGGTTAATCAATCTGACATCTGCTTACATATGTGATAGGAAGCAAGAGTTCTAAGAAAGAGAGTTCTTTCAGCTCTGAGGGATAGAGTTTAAAGTCAATATTCAATGATACTCTGTCTCATTTTCTAGAAGGAACTGGTGGTTTCTGTTTGGAACTCTGACAATTTTTTCTTAGTCCCTGAAAGTCAAATAGGTTTACGTCTGTTTTGGTTTGAGTCTGTTCAGCTAATTCTCCCTGGGACTTGAAGGCTTTATGAACTGAAGGCATGACTGTTTTTCAGCTCAAGTAAATGCTGCATTAGTTCAGTTATAACTTCTGTTATTTTCTCCTTTTGTCCTCAGGGTACTTGCAAGGTAGATTTGGACCTGACCTCAGATCTTACTTATTCGTTTCTCATTTCCATCTCTTTGAAATTTTCCTCAGTGTTCTGGGATATTCCTTTGGAAAATCAATTTTGTGGGGCACCTGGGTGGCTCAGTGGGTTAAGCCACTGCCTTCAGCTCAGGTCATGATCTCAGGGTCCTGGGATCGAGTCCTGCATTGGGCTCACTGCTCGGTGGGGAGCCTGCTTCCTTCTCTCTCTCTGCTTGCCTTTCTGCCTACTTGGGATCTCTCTCTGCCAAATAAATAAAATCTTTAAAAAAATCAATTTTGTTCTCAGCAGTGATCATTACTGTTTACAGGGTTCCTATTACATGGTACAACTAGTGAATTTAAGTTTCAAATCTTTCTTGTATTTTTATGTTTTAAAAGATTTATAAAATTTATTTGACACAGAGAGACAGAGAGAAAGTGAGCACAGACAGGGAGAGTGGCAGAGGGAAAGGGAGAGGGAGAAGCAGACTCCTCACTTAGCAGGGACTCCCCACCCCCAACCACAGGGTTTGATCTCTGGCAGACATTTAATCAACTGAGCCATCCACGCACCCCAAAGCTCCCTTTCAAAATCTTCAGTAAGTATTTTGCTGCTCTTTACTGTAACTGTATCCCCCTCAGACTTCTTGACAATAAGTTTGTCTAGCTCTGTAGTCAGTTCTTAATCAATGAGGACACGTGCTCTGGACCTCAGTTTGGTGCTCCTCCACCAAGATGCTACCTGCCACTCAGGTGTGTGAACTCTTGCAGCTCAGGCCTAGTCACACTTTTGGCAACTCTGGGGCATCAGCGAAGCTACTCTAAGGGGACCATGCTTTGTGCATAAAAGCAGGCCCCTGCCATGAAGCAGCCCCTCTCAAACCTCCCCAAGTTGTCCTTCCTTACACAGCACAAAGTCTCTAAGAAACTCAACCTGCTGGGAAAGCCCATTTCTCTATGACCAAGGACCACAAGAGAGGGAAGGTATACCATGGGCCCCACACAGAAAGAGGTCTTCACTGAAAGCCTTCTAAAGAGAGTCTGCCTTTTCTTCCAGGCATTCCATCATGGCACCTCAAAATCCTGAGATCTCTTCCACTGCTCCCTCTGAGATGCCAAGAGGCACTTGGCAGTCAAATAGGTCCTTCCCACAGCCCACCTACATGATTATTGAGGGCCTGCCCGGTGCTGGGGATGGGTGAAGGCAACACAGGCCCCTGGTCTTATGCTCTGATGTCACTGGCTCTTGAGCAAAGAAAGGAAAATGAGAGGGTCCAGGAGACTGCACACAACATCATGTTTTCAGAACATCTCCCTGGCCCTCAAGATCACCTTGTCATGGCAATGTCAGCAGGGCATGGCAAGTGCTATCTCAGAGTCCCTCTGACACCTCAGCAACAGAGAGAGAGCCCACCCATAAACATAATCCCTAGAACCAGCATCCTTTAGGAACCAAAACCCCTATGAGTCAATTACTTTGGTATGTGTTAGTGTATTTTTACCTATGTAAAATATAAGAAAAAGAGGAATGACATACCTGTATGATTTGGGGCAGTACAGCAACTCGATTTTGAGTGTTTTGGATTATAGCTAGATACTTTTTTCCAAAAAGAAATTTATAATCCATTTAATAAAAACAATGTGAATTGCCATGTATGGAATTTTTATACTATAAATGTTTTCATTGTCTTGAGTTGTAGTAATGTACATACACTGGCGCTGGTCTCAAATGGGGGATGTCTGGAAGGAAACAGAATACATGATTAGGGGAGTGAGTGTAAGCCACCACCCTAAACAGTTCAATTTCTCACAAACATATACCTCAGCTCTATATTTGATTGGATGAATATCAACTAAAACTTTAAAATTAAAGTACCAGAAATTATTAGGGATGACATTTTTTGGTAGACTTGTTTCTGATTCTGCCTTGTGACCTGACAAAGGTGGGATGGTGACTCCTGTTACTGCTTGCTTATTATAGCTATGGCATACAGCGGTGGAAGTACTAAGTACTAAGCCACTAGAAAATTTGAGAAAGGATAAGCAATTCTAATAGTAAGGATATTTTCACATACATTATAACTAATTTAATATTTTAGGACTGAAACAAATCTAGAAGAATGTACAGACATTCTTCATCATTTCAGGTACTTTAACATCCAATACTACCCTAATCAAATCCATGAGACTTTAGTTTTATAGCCTTTTCCTTGTAGATGAATCTGAAGAATAGAATCAGTATAAACTACTTTATGTCTGAAAAAATTCATCTTTGAATTTTGACTTGACCAGCTCCACAGAATTAATAACAAGTCCCTTTCTTGGTGCAGCCACATTGGGAAACAGTGTGGAAATTCCTCAAAAAAATTAAAATGGAGCTGCCCTATGACCCTGCAACTGCACTCGGTATATACCAAGAAGATACAGATGTAGTGAAAAGAAGGGCCATCTGTACACCAATGTTCATAGCAGCAATGGCCAAAGTCACTAAAGTGTGGAAATAACCAAGATACCCTTCAATGGATGAATGGATAAAGATGTGGTCCATATACAATATGGATTATTATGCCTCCATCAGAAAGAATGAATACCCAACTTTTGTATCAACATGAACTGGTCTGGAAGAGATTATGCTGAGTGAAATAAGTCAAGCAGAGTCAATTATCATATGGTTTCTTACTTCTGGAGCATAAGGAATAACACAGACGACATTGGGAGATGGAGGGGAGAAGTGAGTTGAGGGAAATTGGTGGGGGAGACAAACCATGAGAGACTGTGGACTCTGAGAAGCAAACTGAGGGCTTTAGAAGGGAGGCAGGTAGGGGGTTGGGTGAGCCTGGTGATGGGTATTATGGAGGGCACATATTGCATGAAGCACTGGGTGTGGTGCATAAACAATGAATTCTGGAACACTGAAAAGAAATAGAATAATAAAAAAAAGTCCCTTTCTCCTTTAAATTTCATAATCAATACAAAAAGTTACATGGTATTGGACTTGAGCTACTACTTGCTGTATGTCCAGCTCTCTTACTTTCTTTTTTTTTTTATTTTCAGCATAATAGCATTCATTGTTTTTGTACCACACCCAGTGCTCCATGCAATCCATGCCCTCTATATTACCCACCACCTGGTACCCCGACCTCCTACCTTTTATATACCTGGAGGCACTTGAATGAGGCAGACAAGTTCTCAATAAAGAAGTTTAATTCAATATATTAAAGTATACTATGTTTTCCACAGTGAATATAGACTATTTATCAAATCAGAATCAAGTTCTGAAAAAAAATACCCATATACAGATAGCTAACAAATACACAGCCCGGTACCTCTAAAGGTTAATACTTCTACATATTTCAAAAGGCATCAAGTTTTTGCTGCTTTCCCCTGATCCAAGCATGCACATTTGTGTGTATGTAAGTAAACACCCAAAGACAACTGAATTAGTAGTCCACATTCACCACATGGATTAATGCCTGTTGTGATCTCTTTCCCTCCCAAATTGTTTCTGATTATTCACTTTAACTAATTTTGCCTGCTTTCCAATAATAGGGAGAAGAAAATTTGCTTCCCCACCCAGCACCAATCAAAGGGATACTTATGTCCTGTGAGCCTTCATTTTTCATAGGGGAAAACAAACAAACAAACAAACAAAAACCCAAAAAACCCTGAGCAGTGAAACTAGAAATTCCCTCATGTTTCCTTCCTTTCTGGAGCTTACTGCCCTTAGGTTGCACAGTTGCCCAAATATTGGCCCCTCCATAAGAAGCGGTAAGTAGCACGAGCGTAGTGGATGAAAGATCCAGGATATAAGGAAGGGCTACTCTGGGCAGTTGCATGGCCTGGGATGGTCTGCCTCACCACTGGGCAAGGTCTGGGGCCTGGGGTCACCGTACCTCAACACCGTTAAGAGAAGACTTCAACGAGAATGTTTATTTCAACATCTTTGCATGAGAAAATAAACACTGCCTTCAATAACAGTTTCAATTAAAAATTAAAAATTTAAAACTTAATTTTAAATATAATTATACCAAGAAGAATCATGACACATGTTGAATTATTTTAGGAGCCACAGTCTTCCTGAGGTACAAATAAATAGTTTGTACAAATAGGTAAAATCATTTATTAGGAAACTTTAAACCTCTTACAATAAAGTTACCATTAAATATAAGAATAAAGTGACTATTTTGCTTAAAAATAAACAAAGGTCACTTTGAAAGAGAATGGCAGCTTCCCTGTGGACGTCCTCTATACCCAGCCCAATCAGTACTTACCAAGTACAAGTTTGTAGATTTTGCTAACATGGTAAATGATGGAAATAAATGAGGAAGACAATATTTTCAAAACAGTGTAAAAAGAACTTTAAAACAAGTATCTTGATTCTCCTTATTCTTCCACTCTAATTTGTAGCCTTTGGATAATATGTGGGAAAGAACATATATACATTTAAATTTTAACTTAAATGTCTACTGAAATAAAATGCTATCTTATTAAAATTCCTATCCGAAATTAAAAAAAAAAGTCATGGTGACAAATAATGTTGACAATCATGTAATGTACTCCTATCTTAAAACTCAAATTATGCTAAGAATGAATATTTCAAAACTAAATGGTTCACTTTGTTAAAAATATTCTTACTGAGTATTAAAAAAATCACCCAATGGTATCATGTTTTTAAACTCATTCTACTCATCATGCCTGTATTTTATCCTACCAGTTCTCTCTAATGACTTAGCATTCTTTCTTGTCTGCTCTCCTCTCTCATTTCCTTTCACCAGCACCAAAAACACAAAGACTCCAAAGTCCTGAGAGCAGACTGGAGTATCCCTTTGCCTTCTAGAAGCTGTGCATTTTGACCCTACCGGTCCATTCCACCTGCCCAATAGGCAAGATTGCCCAATAGGACAGTGCAGTCAGGAAGGGAGGCAAGGGCAGAATCTTGAGGGATAGCAGAGAGAAAGAATCACCTTAAGAAAACTGGCAAGAATTCCTATCTTACATTGAGGTCTTCCATCCATTTTGGTCTTTCCATCCATTTAATATTTTGTTCTGATAACACAACTCTGGGTGGGCTCCGAGATGGCTCCTCAGTGGGGACACATCACCAGGAAGACCACACCATGATTAGAATTTAGAATCTTCGGCACCCCCACCCCAACCCCTACATTCCCCCAGAGAGGGGAGGGGGCTAAAAGCAGAGCACATCTATGTAAGGAAGCCTCCATAAAAATCCTCATAGCAGGGACGCCTGGGTGGCTCAGTTGGTTAAGCAGCTGCCTTCGGCTCAGGTCATGATCCCAGCATCCTGGGATCGAGTCCCACATCGGGCTCCTTGCTCAGCAGGGAGCCTTCTTCTCCCTCTGCCTCTGCCTGCCATTCTGTCTGCCTGTGCTCGCTCTCTCCCCGTCTCTCTCTTTGATTAATAAATAAAATCTTTTTAAAAAAATCCTCATAGCAGGGGTTTCAGGAAACTTCCAGGTAAGTCAACATATCCAGGTACCAGGAGGGGGATAAAACCCAGCTCCACAGGAATAGACATTCCTGTGCTTGGGACCCTCCCAGACTGTGCCCTTTGTGTCTCTGCATCTGACTGTTCATCTGTATCCTTTATCATATCTTTCATAAATTGCAAATGAAAACAAATGTTTCCCAGAGTTCTGTGAGCCACTCAGTTGAACCGGAGGAGGAGTTGAAGGAACCTCTGATTTGTAGCCAAGTTGTAGAGAAGTTGTGGGTAACCTGGGCTCCTCCTACTTATGACTGGCACCTGAATGTGATGGAACAGTCTCACAGGACTGAGCCCTTAACCTGTGGGATCAGATGCCATATCAAGGCAGACAGTGTCAAAGCTGAGTAAAACTACAGGACACCCAGCTAGTGTTGCAGAGTTGCCTGGTGAGGGAAAAATCCACAGCCTCAGCCACAGTGTTAGAAGTGAAGTGTTCTATGTGAATATGGTAATATAAAAGCAGATGGGAGAACTGAAATGTTTGCTTGACATACACTCTCACACAAAATATTATGTATGCCAGGTCTTTAGCACATATTCAAGTTCTAGTGAAATATCATAAAGAGTCAACTCAAAAAACAAACAAACAAACAAACAAGCAAACATACAAAATATGGATGAGCTGGGAGAAAATAAGCAATGTTTCCTCTTTCCTATCAAGAGAAAGACCATTCCTGAATTATCCAAGATTTTGCTTTTACCTGAATAACCATACAGTTCAATAGGACTTGAAGGAAAAAGCATGTTTGGTCCTCAGCGATCCTTTCCCCTGATATGGCTGGCAAGAGTGGAGTGATTCTTGTGGATATATCTTTGCTCCAGAGTGGGGAAAAAAAGGAGTTCTTTCACCAACGTTCAAAGGGTTTTTTAAAAATGGCCTTCATTAAAATACATCTGCCCCTCCTTTGGAACCTGCTCACGCTACACTCCAGGCCAGCGAGCATCAAGGGGTTGGAAATACGGTACAAACTCCCATGAAGCCACCTCTCCCTCTAAACTATTCTTCTCTCTGCCAAATTCTGCTTCGGTCAGCCTAAGGATCAAATACCTGTCTTTGGGCAATAAAGTGATGTGCATTAATCAATCATTGGCCCTAACTGGCAAGTTCCTTAAAAACTCATGGGACACAGATGGTTGCCATGACTTTCCCAGGAAGCAGCTACTGTCTTTCCATGAATGCGGCATGAAAATACAGGGCTGGGTGAGCAGATGAATGTCCACTCGTGAAACAATCATGCTGAGGACAATAAACAGTAGTTTTGGATGGCAGATTTAAATTTCATTCACAGCCAAGAAAACACTCCACTTCCTGTTGTTTCCAACATCTGAGTCCTCCCTTCCATTCCTGTTTCCACCACTTCAGTAAATGTCTCCCATCCTCATTGCATATAAAAAAGGCTCTGATTCTTTCTATTCTAATGTCTGTAAGACATTACTGTGAATAAGAGCAGGGGATAATTCCTCCTCCAAACCCATCTACGAAATAAAGGGTTCTATTCAGGATCATGACAAGCTGAGGAATCCCTCAAGAGAACTTCCAGAGTCATTTCAACCTGTAAGGCTGGCTAAAATGTTCCTCACCATCCGCCACACCAGGGCTAGGACTGATGAGTGTCTCCACCATGCAGGTCCCTAAGGATGACATGATCGCTGGGAAACCAGGCACGAGGCAAGCAAAAATCAGCACCTGCTCTTCTGCAAAGTTTGTCTGAAGTGCTTGAAGCCACAGAAGAAACAGATTGACTCCTTCAGATCTTACCTAAAAACAAAATTAAAGGTGACAAAATTAAACACATGTTTATGCAGAGATGCACTGCAATGCAGATTCAGTTCTGAGAAAGAAAAACTAGAAGTTAAAGGTACCGTTAAACTCCTGCACCAAGTTCTTAGTGACAAGAAATCAGGCATGCTGCAAGAAGCCCAAGGGTGAAGAGTTGGGGTCTGGAGCCACAGTGCCTGGTTCCAATGCAGGCTCTGCTTTTTGCTTTTTGCTTGCTTAGCTGTGGCCAGTGGAGAACCACCAAACTTCTCCCTTTGCATCAGTCTCTACCTCTGAAAAATAAGGATGATAAAAGAATTTACCACAAAGTGTTTGCACAGGGATAAGTGACTTACAACAGTGCCTGTATCATCAACTGTCATTTAATCACAAAAATAATGCAAAGACAATCATCCTCCAAATTTACAGTGTGCTTAGAATAGGGTTTTTTCTATAATATGCTTATGTATCATGGAAAGTTCTTGAAAAATCTCCGAGCTAAATAAGACCTTAAAGACCTGGCTCAGTTATTTGACCTTGAAGCCCATTCATCAGGCATTTCTACACCAGCCCTCCTTTTTTTTTTTTGCCTGTGCAGGTAGCTACCTTGAGGGCTGCCGCCAAATCATCACTTCCACAAGAACCATTCAGAAATTTCTGGAACTCATATCATTGCTGGACTTCTGGCATAAGTCCATTGTTCCTGGTGGATGCTTCCAGTAGTAGGAAATGGAACATGCTCAATGAGGGCAGGGGGTTGTGTTTGACTTGCCCACTGCCATATCTCCAGCACCTAGAAAGGTGCCTGAAACACATAGCTGGCATCCAGTAAATGTGTGCAATGAATGAGTGAACTAGACAAAAATAGATATGCACTGGTAGACGTGACCTGTGGAGTACAGCTTCAAAAGCAGGAGAGTATTGAGAGTCCTACATGGTAGGTTGCATGGCACTGAGTTAAAGAAAATGGGTCCTACAATCAGACCAAAGGTTAAACCTCGAAAGTTGTGCGATCTTGGACAAGTCACCTACAAGAACAAAGAACCCTGTCTTCTATGGATAACAGCTGGGAAGAGAGAATCCATTTCAGAATGAAAGGGGACACAGGATGGCTGTGTACGACACTTATATTGTGGTCAAGATGGCAGTGTAAATTCACTTCATGGGGTCCCACACCATCATCCCTCACTACCATTTGAAATACATGGTAATAAGAGATGAAATATATATATATATATATATATTTTCAGTGTAACAGTATTCGTTGTTTTCGCACCACACCCAGTGCTCCATGCAATCCGTGCCCTCTCTAATACCCACCACCTGGTTCCCCCAACCTCCCACCCCCTACCCCTTCAAAACCCTCAGATTGTTTTTCAGAGTCCATAGTCTGTCATGGTTCACCTCCCCTTCCAGTTTCCCTCAACTCCCTTCTCTCCATCTCCCCTTGTCCACCATGCTATTTGTAATGCTCCACAAATAAGTGAAACCATATGATAATTGACTCTCTCTGCTTGACTTTTTTCACTCAGCATAATCTCTTCCTGGAAGAGATTATATATATATTTTTAAAAGATTTATTTACTTACTTATTTATTTGACAGAGAGAGATCAAAAGTAGGCAGAGAGGCAGAGAGAGAGAGGAGGAGGAAGAGGGCTCCCTGCTGATGCAGGACTCAATCCCAGGACCCTGAGATCATAACCTGAGCTGAAGAAACAGGCTTAACCCACCCACTTACCCACCCAGGTGCCCCTAGATTAAACACATATATTTTTTAAAGATTTTATTTATTTATTTGGCAGACAGAGATCACAAATAGGCAGAGAGGCAGGCAGAGAGAGAGGAAGGGAAGCAGTCTCCCTGCTGAACAGAGAGCCTGATGTGGGGCTCAATCCCAGGACCCTGGGATCATGCCTTCAAGCCGAGCCAAAGGCAGAGGCTTTAACCCACTGAGCCACCCAGGCACCCCTAGATTAAATATATATTTTTTTTAAGAGAAGAGAAAAGTTAGCAAGTGAACCTCAGTAAAAAACAAAACAAAACAAACAAAACCCAAAACTGACAAACATCTCCATGAAGCAGCAACTGCAGAAATTCTCAGTGATGCACAGATGTGTAGCGACAGGAAAAGATGTCTGGAGGCTGACTTCAAGGAGGACAAGTCGCTCCCACTGGAGATAAAAGCAGACAGAAAGGCCTGCTCGCTTGCTGCCTGAAGCCACAACTTCAACTGGCCTGCGGACTTGATTGCACACGACTTGCTTCACCAGAACACTGTGAGGTTTCCAGTAGCTCATTACATCTGAACACTACTGCCTCCTTTAACAAGGTTTCCCTTCCGGATTGCCCCTGACTTACAGGGATAGGCAGTAGGTGTCCCTCCACATGCTCCTTCCAAATTCTCTCCTCTCTCTGCTTTCTTCTGATCCACTTTTTATTTATGGGCTAGCTTTACAGGATATCCCTTCTGTGATTAAACAGGTCTTAATAATTCTACCTTTTGTAAAGGAAGCCTTCCCCAATTATTTAGATGTTGATAAATATTTACCTCTGAATCTCCATAAATCATCACTTTATATGGCACCAACATGTAGAAAATAAGAATGAAGTTACCCAATTTTCAGAATGAACCATACAAATGACAATCTACCATCTAAAGCCAGAGACAGAAAGAGAACATCTGCATAAACTAAAGTAATGCGGGTTCCTTATTCATTCATATTTATTATGCAAAATGGAAGTTTTAGGAAGATTAGAATAATGCATACTTGTTCTATTATATAGGCAACTAATCCTCTGTAGATGGTAATGTATCCATAACTCCATCTCCAATCTAGAATTTCTGAACACGAGGAGAGGGTATTAAAATCTCCTCTGTGGGAGGCAGAGCATTACAGTGTCTGGCTCTGGCCTTCCTGCTGCAGGATGAGACTTGCAATTAGTGATGGCAAATGGAATTCACAAAACATTTCTGGGCTTTAGAAGACATCGGAAAACTAGCAAAGGACTTAGAAAATGGTAGGAAAGGAAGCAGGAAGAGGGAGGTGGCAGAAACAAGTGAGCCAAAACCTGATCTGTAAGCAACAAGCTCAAGAGAAACAAATCAGGGTGCCAGAGAACAAATGCCATTTTCACTGCAGGATCTCTACAGGCCTGTGCCCTCCAGACCCCGTTCCCACCACACGGTAAGTTGGGGGAACTGAACCTGAGATTTCCTTAATAAACCAGGACCCTCAAATGGAACCAAAGTGATCCCAACCAAGAACACTCCCAGCCTCCTGGCAAAGGAAAGACAAACCCTCCAGGAAAAAACAGACAAACAAACAAACAAACAAAAAAAAACACACCAAAGAACAGAATTAAAAGAGATTACATCTATGTTCCAATAAATCTGGTCTCAAAATCCCTTCACAGAGCATGCAAGAAATGAGGCCACTGTGAGAGACAGAAGACTGAGGGAAAATGAAGACTTTAGACACTGGAATGATCAGATACAGAATAGAAAATATTACATGTTAATTGTTTAAGAACACAAAAGAGGTTTAAAAATGAAGAAGGATCAAGAGCCTATCAAAAGCAACAGGCCAAGTGTGAACATGGAACTGAAGGAAGTTAAACAGGGACCAAAAATCACTGAGACGTAAAACACAACAGAAAACACACCAGAATGGTGGGGCAGTAGATGAGCCCCGAATGAAGGACTTCACAACACTGCACCAAGAAGTGAAGACATTCCCCAGAATGCAACACAAGGAGGCAGGAGAAGAGGATGAATGCCAGCTTGAGAGACACGAACAACAGACGGGAGGTTTAAATAAGAATCCTGGGAAGTACAGCAGAAGGACAGAGTCAAAATTTCAGAAGAAAACAGCTGAGGATATTACAGAAATGATAAATCCAGAAATACAGGAAATGCACAGATACCAAGCAAGATGAGAAATCTTCAATTAAACATTTTGTGGTAAAGCTATAGAACACCAAAAGCTAAGAAAAGGTTTTAAGGAAAAGGCATTTAAAGGAATGAACAGGGTGGAAACAGGGTTTAAAGCTGCTACAGTGGTAAGGAGATGCTAGTAAAATGGTACCTGTAAAGGGTGACAGGAGTATTTTTACTGCCACTACTGCTAATACTATGTCTAATGCACATAACAACTGAAGACTGCGAAGGTTAAGCTGGAGCAGAAAAAAATTAAACGAATTATGACCCTCAAAAGAAGGATCATGTCGGGGCGCTTGGGTGGCTCAGTGGGTTAAGCCTCTGCCCTCAGCTCAGGTCATGATCCCAGGGTCCTGGGATCGAGCCCCGCATCGGGCTTTCTGCTCTGCAGGGAGCCTGCTTTCTCCTCTCTCTGCCTGCCTCTCTGCCTACTTGTGATCTCTGTCTGTCAAATAAATAAATAAAATCTTTAAAAAAAAAAAAGAAGGATCATGCCAATGAATTTCACAACTCTGGTGATCACTTTAAAAGCATCTCTTCTTTTTATCATAGCATTTGTATCATGTCCAGGATGAGATATTACAGCACACATGATAGAATATTTTAAAACAATAGTCCATTTTGCTCAAACTCCATGTTGAAAGCAAACGACTCTGTCAAACACTTTGAAGAAGGTAAAAGTAGTGGAACCATGTTTTGTCAAGAAAGCCCAGTGAGAAAAGCAGGTAGTAAAACCAAGTAGCAGTATCGAGGAAGGGCAGCCTCAGGAAGAAAATGAACACCGTTTTCTTCTGCTTTGTTCTCTTTTTTGTTTTCTTGTTGTTGGTATCTTTTTTTTTTTTTTTTTTTGGTCTTTCCCAGAAATCACTTCATATATATACATTTATCTGTTCAACTTCAGTGAAAGTTGGGAGGAAAAGGTGCCAGAACTTTTGAATGGTTGTCTTCAGCTGAGTGCTTATTTTCTTCCTTCAGTTTCTCTGGGGTTTCCCACTATTCTTCAATAAACATGTGTTGCTTTCTGGCAGGGTAAAGCCAAATGCATTTTTAAAAGAAGTAATGGCAGGTCATCCGTCCATCCAGATCAGGAGAGAGCCCATACCAGAAAAGGCAGAGAGGGTAGTAGACTCCCCTCTGTGAGTTCCTGCCCTCTTGGTCTTTCCTCAGCCCTTGTTCTCTGCTATGTCTCTCCAGTCACACCCCAAACCCAGAGAAACAAAAGGACTCTTCAAAACTTAAACCCTGTGAGAAGGGCCACGCGGAGGCAAGGAGAGCCCTGTAAGACTCTGAGCCATGTGGTCTGTATCTGAGACTGCACATCTCCTTGAGCCACGTTCCATTCCCTCCATGCCTAATGTTGGCCTTGTGTTCTACAGAAGCAGTCAGGGCATCCATACACTCCTCTCTGTGTGCTTTTCTGTATACCTGATCCCATCTCAACCCACAACATCCAGCAGCATGCACCATCTGTCATCTCCCTTCAGTCAACCTGAAAATAGGTAAACACAGCCTGTAAAACCCACCCTTGTCCAAGCTATGTCTGGAGTTATGATCGTCTGTGTCTTTACCATCAAACTTTCTAAAAGGCTATTCTTGTGTGTGACCTCCATGGTATCACGCCCAGGCACTCTATCTCTATGTCTGGCTTAGGACTCCACTACTCACCTCCCATTTTCTTTCAGTACTCAGTGACAACCTCCTCGATCTACCCCCACCCCCTAATCAAGCTGCTTTGCAACTTTTCACATCATCGAACATTGCTGACATTTCATTCCTTGAAATCTCTCTTCTCTAGACATCTGTGCAAAAATGCCTTCCTGGCATCAAAGCCACGTCCCTCCCCTTCCATCCACTACTCCTTTATTCTTCCCCTTTATCTGCCCAAGAAAAGAAGGAATTACCCTAAATCCTTAACTGTCACTCTCTCTACAAGGAATATATCCCTTGGCAACAGCATGATTGCATCTCTCTTCCCCCAAGCACCCATTCCTACATTTTGACTGTCCAACCAGAACCTACACCTGCACGTCCAACAGACACCTCAACTCAGATTGCCTAAAGCTGCACTCCTCCTCTTACCTCCTGCACCTGGCTCCCTTCCTGAGTTGCCACGACTGTTGTGGCAGTTGACACATCAGACTCAACATTCTGAAAGCACAGAGGCACCCCTAAGCCTACTGCAGCATTTTTTTTTCCATAGCCGAGATATGGAAGCAGCCCAAGTGTCCAGCAACAGAAGACAAAGTGGTACATACACACAATGGTATATTACTCAGCCATCAAAAAGGATGAGATCCTGATATTTACAACAGTATGGATGTACCTAGAGGGTATTGTGCTAAGCAAAATAAGTCAGACAGAGAAAAACAAATACTGTATCTCCAGGGATGAATCCTTAAAAAATGCCCTACATATTCAAGTTTTAAGGCAGGACCAGAAGCAACAGTTTTAGCATATATCACCACGATATAAAATAAAATCTTAAAAAAAAAAAAAGGAAATAATAGGACAACAGCAATTAGGGTAAAAAGACTTAACAACTGTCTTGCTCAACATCACCAGCACCACACCAGCTACACGTCTGACCCCCAGACCAGCATAGCAGGTGTGAGGACAGGTCCAAGCAGAAAAAGTGTTACTTGTCACATTTTTTGAAAAATGATAAACAGAATGGATGCCTGGGTGACTAGGCTGGTTGAGCGGCCAACTCTTGATCTCAGCTCGGATCTTGATCTCACGGTGGTGAGTTTGAGTTCCACACTGGGCTCTGCACTGAGTGTGGAGCCTGCTTTAAACTAAACTAAACTAAAATAAACTAAAATAACACCTCTGTCAAAAGTACGTGAATTCACAACTTACATGTAAGTCAAGTTCTACTTGTTCTAAGACAGCATGAAAACCAAGATGTCGTTATCAAGACAGGAAGCAAGATAAATTGTGTATTCCATGTGCCATGAGATGACTCCAACTGCATCCAAGTCAGCCATGGCCCTCCATACATCTGCAAGAGAGGGTATATTATCCACATTAGCACAGAGGAAACCAAGGCTCAGAGAGGTTAAAAAAAAAAAAAAAGAGTCCAAGATCATAGCATCATTTAGCAGCATAGCCAGAATGTATAGGAATTACCTCAAAACAGGCCACACTAGTGGAAGAATACCTTAGTGTGGAGTTATGAAAACCCAGGTAGAACGCTGCCTCAGAAAGGCAGATAATCAATAAAGGAAAAATAAAGAGGCGCCTGGGTGGCTCAGTCGGTTAAGCATCTGCATTGGGCTCAGGTCATAAATAATCCTGGGATCTTGCCCTATGTCAGACTTCCTGCTCAGCAGGGAGTCTGCTTCTCCCTCTGCCTCTGCTCCCCATTCATTCTCATAAACAAACAAATCAATAAAATCTAACCCCCCAAAAAAAGAAAAAAATAAAGATTATAAGCTTACAATAAAGATATGAATGATGAGTCAAAGCTTTCAGTGACACACCCACACCTGCTTACAGTTCTCTGGCTAAAACATGGGTGGAATTGATGGGGTTAGAAGAACAGGAGGCACATAGGCCCGGACAGCACAGCCCCAGCAGATGCAGAATCCTGGTGTAGGTTTAGCTATCTTTCATTGTCCTTTAAAATGTCAAAGCTAAAGAAATCTGGTAGGGTTATTGAAGTCTGATCCTGGGGGATGCCTGGTTGGCTCAGTCTGTTAGGCAGCAGCCTAACATGACTCAGGTCATGATCACAGGGTCTTGGGATCAAGTCCAACATCAGACCCCTTACCCAACCAGAAGCCTGCCTCTCCCTCTGCCTGTTGCTCCCCCTGCTTGTGCTCTCTCACTGACAAATAAATAATCTTTAAAAAGAAAGAAGAAAGAAAAAAAAGAAAAGAAAAATACAATCTGATCCACAGTATAGAACAACACAAAGGATGGTACTTTCTTGGGCTGATTTCTGTTTGTTTGATTTTAAGTAGGTTCCACAGCCAGCACGGACACTAGTGCAGGGTTTGATCTCAGGACCCTAAGACCATGAACTGAGCCAAAGGCAGACAATCGATTAAGCCACCCAGGCACCCCACTTTCTTGGGTTCTAATGGGACTTTTCCTAGGTTCTAATCCTAGCTGTACTGGCTGCCAGGGGCAATGAAGTCCAGCACCACAAGAAAAGCATCCCAAGGCAGCAGTCCTCTGCAGAAGATTTGCTGGTGGCTGCCATCATCAAAGAGTCAGTGGGTGAAGTTGTTGAAGCACAGTGGGAACAATGATAGCCACTGCCTTTTGGGTGTCACTGAATCATCCTACTCATCTTCAGGAAGCCTGGCCCTTCTCCAGTCAACGCAGCAAAAGCAAACTTGTTAGAAGAACAGGGGAGGGGGTCATCTCCCTCCCTCCCAGAAACTGAAGCAACCAGCCAAACAGTGCAGCACTGGAGTAAAAATAAAAATATGAAGGAATGTGGCTGCACCTGGGTAGCTCAGTCTGTTAAGCATCTGCCTTTGGGTCAGGTCCTGATCTCAGAGACCTGGGATCAGAGACCCACATCAGGCTCCATGCTCAGTGAGGAGTCAGTCTCCCTTTCCTTCTCCCTCTGCCCCTGCTCCTAGCTCATTCTCTCTCTCTCTCAAATAAATAAAATCTTTAAAATAAGAAATTTAAAAATGAAGGAATGAATCAAAATGCAGAATTCAGAAACAGAACTACAGATATAAAAACTACATATAAAAACCTGAAATATGACCCGGTGAGTGAGGAAGGATTATTAAATCATGATACTATATGAATTGATTGCCAATTTTTTCTTAGAACATAGAGCACACTGCACTACACGAAAACGAAAACACAAAATTAGGATTGAATACAAAAACAAAATTATCAGTGTTATTCCATCAAGTGTTTCTCTAACCTACTGATCAAAACCTCAGTTCATCCTCCAAAAGAATCTGGGCACCACCTCAGCACACATGAACACATTTTCAGGCCACAGTTCACACTGCTCCAGTCCCCACTCTAAGTCCTGAGCCATGGGCTCCTCCAGGCAAAGCCACCACCAACTAGGCCCCTGCCCTAGAAATCCCCAAACCCAACCACTTCACAACAGGGAGACTCAGGGAGATTCAAATGGGCAGAAACATGGGACTTTGACTTTTTTTTTTTTATTAAAAGAAAAATGCAGCAAGAAACATCTCTAGCACAAAGTGAAGAGCTAATCTTTGACAATGTCGAAAGTATTAGAATTATCAATACACCATCAGTAGTTTGATAGGTCAAACAGGCCAAAAGCTGGAAACACAAGAGGAAATGCTCACAGCAAACAGACTTGAAAGCCAGGGCCTGGATCGGCTGACATGGCTTACCACAGCGAGAAAGTGTAACTTTCCTGGGCCTCAACTTCCCTCCTGGCCAGCAGGAAAGTGGCAACACCACAAAATTCATATCTGGTCGGGGATTACGTGAAAGGAGAATGCTCAGTGAGAGCCCCGCCACACCGCCCGTCCAGCCACAGTCTGTGCCCAGTGAATGGGAATTTCCTCTACTGCAGCCACACGAAGAGCTGAAGGATCTGCACAGGATGCCTGTTTATTTACCAGTCACAAAACCACGTTCTGCCATAAACAGAGAGGGCAAGAGACCCCAAGAGATGGGAATATCCCTCACCCTTGCCTGGACCAGGCTTTCAAGACAAGTTGGAAAGCCCACAGCAGCTCTGCCACTGACTCTGAATGAGCCTTTGGAAGACAACACCATCCCAAACAACAGTTTAATTTACTTCTCTTTAAAAAACAGTGAGACAAGGTCTTGGCCACATCTTCATAAATTAACAGCTTAGGAGGCTAAACCCCAATGATTTAGTTATGTCCCCAGCAGGCACACCTCCACTCGTGGGCAGCTTCAGGGAGAAAGGGTGCCTCCCCATCCATGAGGACACCCTCTGACATTCATCTGAAGATGCTTCCTACCCATGGGCATTTACTCCCTGGAACCTCCCCATCTAAGTTCCTCTCTGGATGCTGCACGAGGCAACTTCCTCACACCCCCATCACCACTGGTGACACCGCAGCTACCCCCGAGCCTTCAAGCAGGGTGCACCTGTATTTGCTGCCAAGTGTCCCATCAGCCCAGCTCCATCACTGATTTCTGTACCCATAATTAATTAACTTATGCATGTATGTATTTATTTATTTTTACAGCTTCATTTATTTTAGGGAGATAGACAGAGAGAGAGATACAGAGAGAGCACACACACACAAATACAGGGAGATAGAACCTCCAGCAGATTCTACACTGAGAGCAGAGCACACCTCAGGGCTCAATCCCACCACCCTGAGATCATGACCTTAGCTGAAACCAAGAGTTGGATGCCTCAACGACTGAGCCACCAGGCACCCCTCTGTACCCTTAATCTTAAGAAAAGACAGACACCGCTTCTTTCTGTCAGCCACGGCCTCATAAGCCATCTGTCACACAGCCAAAGTTTCCAGAGGGTAGGACCAGGTCTGCAACACCAGTGATGCCAGAGTATCTCCATAAAACTACAATCTAGTGAGTACCAGGCTCTGCTCTAAGCTCCTAATATGGCCTTCTATTTTGTACCCCTCACAGACCTACATGCTAGGTATTATCCACAGTGCACAGAGGAGGACACTGAGGTCCATGGCTTACCCAAGCGATCTACTTTTATGTGGCAGCAGCAGGGGCCTGAACCCAAGTCTGTGACTCCAAGGCCCCTCCGTCAACTCTGTTACTCATGCAGCCCCAACACAGTCATCAAATACCTCCCTAAACCCTCATCCCTCCTCTGAAAAAGCATGGTCTTCTGCCATTTCCCAGATGGGAAGAAAGCCGGCATGAGCCAGATATAGTGACCTGCCCATGATGGTACAGGCGATGTCCCCTCTGTTCTCCCCCCAACACCCATGTCATTCTGCATGAGGCCCCATGGGGTCCTTCATGCTTCCAGTGGAAAACTCTGGTGAGACCACCAGTCTCCTGGCAGGCCTTCAACTTGACCCTGGAGGACAGGACCAGTTAGGAGAAACCGGCTAGTTAAGCCTCTGAAATGGGGTCCTACCACCCAGGAAAACCCCCTTATCTCCAGGGCATCGCCCGTGTGAATTAGCTGGATTTGTAGAGGGCTCCACAAGCACCAGCCTTGCTGAGTCACTTTCTCTAAGGTGGTGGCTGAGACAAAAAGGACCCAGGAAAGAAAGGCATAGGCTGTTGTGGAACTCCAGTGCCTTGGCATCAACAATTAATGTGAGCAGCTGCCTCTGCTCACCAGATCTGCATTTTATGTGGGGCACACTGTTCAAAGTTTACACCCCCCATCTCTGTAACCTTCACGACAACCCCTGGAGCTCCATGCACCATCATTACCACCTCACAGACAAGGAGACAAGGCATGAGGGGTGTGTAGAATAATGCAGCTCTGTGCTGGGGCCAACCGGGGGAGGACTCCCACAGGCTTGCTCTTCCCACTGCTGCAGAAGCAGCTGAAAACAACGAGTTTTTCAGTTTGCATTATGTAGAGTGGAAAAGTCAACCATAAAGGTCATTCAATTTTTAAATGGGTTATTCCTCAGGATAAAAACAGTTCCAAAAAATAATTTCCGAGAAGTTCAACATATTCCTCCTTCCAGGTGCCTGGAATGTGATGGAATGTTGTTAAAATAAGTTCTGGCCCATCAGTATGCCAGACAGAAACTGGAAGTAAGCTGTTGCAGGTCCCCAAAGGCTCCGTCACAACCCTAAGGATAAGACATAGAACTTTCACCGTCCCAAAGTGGTTATGTTTAAAAAAAAAAAAAAAGGCACAGGTGGAACATTTTAAATTACAGACTTTCAATGCAGGGGCAGTGGGGGCGGGGGGGGTGTCCCCCAACTACCCCCAAATGTTTCAGCTATATATAGTGACTTACCACAAGTGACTCATCACAAGTACCTACAAGGCGACTGACAGGCAACTGACCGATGAGGAAGGTATTCGGACTGCTTAACAAAACCAACACAACTTAGAATTTTCATTATTAAGAAGAGAAAACCATTTATTAAACACTCGCCAGGCACCAAACCCGCTAGGCACTGTCACACGCTCTACTCATCACAAGGCTGCCAAACTCAGTGCAGAAACTGAGGCTGAGTAAGTCACCTAAGATCATGCAGCACCAGAAACTGGATTCCAACCAGTTCTGACATCAAAGCCCACCCCAGCTTGCTGCAATGCTTCAGAACCTAAGCTTTGTGATGATCAATAAACTACATGCTTAACAATGTTTACACATCTCTGTTAGAATTCAGGGAAAGGTTTTTAAAAATGACATACACAAGGGGAAAAAATAATACAGTTTCTGGAGGCAGGCTGCCCAGGGTTCAAATCTTGGCTCCTCCACTTGCAAGCTGTGTGACCTTTAGCTCCCCTGTGCCCATATTTCCATGCATTAAAATGGTAGCCATAACAGACCCTATCTCCTAAGGCAAATAAAGCATTTTGGTGTTGTTGTTCTTGTTTTAAGATTTTATTATTTATTTGACAGAGAGAGAGAGACAGGGTGAGAGGGAACACACACAGGGGGAGTGTGAAAGGGAGAAGCAGGCTTCCCACTGAGCAGGAAGCCTGGTGAGGATTAGATCCCTGCACCCTGGGAGCATAACCTCAGCTGAACAACTGAGCCACCCAGGTGCCCACAAATAAAACATTGAGAATCATTCCTGGCATGAGTTAAACCTCAGAAGGTGTAGGCTGGTGTTACTTCTTGCTGGCCACTAGATAGAGTCAGCAGCCTCAGGCCCACTGTTTTAGCAACTCATTTGCATAAACAAAGCCCAGGCTCAGCCACTTTGTGCTTACCCTATGATTTCTTCCTGTCACTAACATCTCTCCTCACTCCTGCTCTGTGGCACTAAGCTCTGGGCCTCAACTTCCCATCTGTCAAATGAGGTGAGGAGCCCAGCTGATCTATCTGAGGTCCTTCCAGCTGGGCAACCTAGGGTTCTTGGTAACTCAGGGCCCAGACATTTCAGAACCATCCTAACACAAACATTACCAGATGACACTCACTCAATTTCCTCAAATCTTCTCTTCCGTGTTATGTATAAATGCTTATTTTCATGGCAAATCTTCTCCAAGATCCCAGAGCTCCACGAGCACCCAGAATAGGCTGGGCAGGCATCCCCAGTGCTGAGGCTGGGGACATGATGGTCAGAAGCTCTGACCTCCAGGGGAGATGGATTCCAAATCAAGCTGCTCTGATAAGCAGGTCTTCCCTGTTAGAGAGGATTTCAACAGAGCACAGTTAAGAGGAAGTGCAGGTAAGAAACTCAGAACTTGGCCCACCGGACAGAGGGCAGTAGGACAGTGGGCCGGAGGGGTGACAGAGGGATTGAGAGGAATGGCACGATCAACAGAGGCCAGCCAAGGCAGCACTGATGCTCAATGTGAGAGGGTGGGCTGGGGATACACTGTGAAAATGGCTTCAAAGGCAGGAATCAAGCCCAGCTCAGCACAAAGCAAAGTCCTGAGCAGGAACCTTCTGGGACCAGTTTGGACACTAAGGTGAGCTGAAAATGGCTGTGGCACCCAGTGCAGTCTGAATCTCACCCATGCCTCTCACAGGCTGGGTGACCCCGGACCAGTTATGCTATGTCCTTTAATGTTTCCTAAAGGGTATATTCACTCCATAACCCTGAGCCATGTTCTCATTTCGGTGAGTGTGGGAGGCCGCAATAAGGCTTGAGACGAGAACCAAACCAGACCCTGACTTGTGCCTCCTTTAAAGTCCAAATAACCTAACAAAAGGTTTAGGACGGGAAAAGTTCAGTAGCACTGGGCAAGAGTCTGTGCTATGTGTTGTGCGCTCGCCTACGTGACTTCCCACACGCTTACTAAACAAATGAGAACAATTCGGTTGGGCTAAAAAGTTCGTTGCTGGTCCTTGCTGCCTTAGTACAACCCATAATTTACTTTCAGGTTTGCTGTATTTGTACTGGCATCAGCCATTTGGCGTCATGAGGAACCATAGTTGCTTAACTAAACACAGATGTAATGTCACTATATATATGGCCTTAAGGCTTTGAATAAACTTAGCACTGTTGGACATCCTCCTCAGTGCTCCTCCTGTCCCCCATCTCTCTGCTTCTCGAGTTCTTTTCTTCATCCTCTTACCCTCATGTTCCTGGTTGATTTGTTGCGCTGGCCACGACAGGTGAGGATCTGATGGTGCCCACTATCTACAGAGATCCAATATATACAACTAGGACAGCCTGGAGGGGGGTGGGCAACCCAGGCTGGACAGGGAGTTAAGAAGGAGTCAGGAAGGGCGCCTGGGTGGCTCAATGGGTTAAGCCACTGCCTTCGGCTCAGGTCATGATCTCAGGGTCCTGGGATCGAGTCCCGCATCAGGCTCTCTGCTCAGCAGCGAGCCTGCTTCCTCCTCTCTCTCTCTCCGCCTGCCTCTCTGCCTACTTGTGATCTCTCTCTGTCAAATAAATAAAATAAAATAAAAAATCTTAAAAAAAAAAAAAGGAGTCAGGAAGAAGTCATTCCCACACTTGAGGCATGGGTTGGTACTGACCAGAGACACTGGGCAAGAGACAGTGTCCTAGGACTGCTGTAAGACTAGCCGGGACCAGGCAAAGCGCCTAACAGTGTGTAGATGTAACCCATCTGTAAAAGGTTGACGGGGGGTGGTGGTTGCAGCTGGTTGAGCATCTGACTCTTTGTTTTGGCACAGGTCCATTCACCTGGCCCATTCACCTGTGCCTGCATGTGTTCTGTGGTGTGCTCTTTATCTCTCTCTCTCTCAAATAAATAAATCAAAAAAAAAAAAAAAAAAAAAAGGAAGTCAGGAAGGATCAGGAGACCTGCTGTTAAGGTCCCAAAGACTCCACCCTCCTCAACTATCCTCCGGAAGTAAAGTAAGTGGATGCCCAGGAGCCTCCTGGACACAAAACTTTCCAAAGCAAAGCTTTCAATTTCATACTGGAGAAAAGGTTGCTGTGCAAATTCAAGACAAAAAAGCCGGCCATGGTGGGGTGGGTTTGGACAGGGTTGGTCCTGTAGGGCTCTGGCCACTAAATGCCCACTGCCCAAACCAGGAGCCTGGAGTCTGTGCAGCCAGTGCTTCCTGAGGCTTCCACATCATAGCCTCACTCTGAAGTTTCCTCCTGGAAGCTCCTTACCAAGGGAGGCCACCTGTGAGCACCCCCTCACACACACCCCAGCTTCTGCCCCTCCATCCAGCTGGACTGAAGGATCCCCAAGCCTGCTCTCTCTGGTCTCTCCTGCACAGAGAGGAGTATGTGCCCCGGAAAGGAGGGTCCCTGAGGATACCTGAGTCCTTGGCCCAAAGACAGCTGGCTTGAGAATGTGGGGTTTCGGTGCTCTAGGCACAGCAGTTCCTAGAAGAAACAGGGTAGGGAGCTCCAAGGTGGAGGGGAGTCCCGGGAGTCTGGGATCACAGATGCCAGTGGCCCCCAAGTGGAAGGGTTTCAGTAACTCCAGAGGTGAGAGGGGCCAGGGGTCAGGCCTGGAGGTGGACAAGGACCACCAACAAGGGGTAGGGGGCCGGAGATGGAAGTGATCCCAGGGTGGTTGCAGGCCCAAAGTAGAGGTGTGGGGGTGGGGGTGGGGGAAAGGGGTCCATGGACCAGACAAAAATGGTATCCTGGGGCTCCTGGGTAAAAGGCACTTGAGGTGGAGGGGGCCCAGTGGGGCCCAGGCTGCGCGGGCAGAGCCAGTGCCTCTCAGGCTGGGGAGCCCGGCGATTCTGAGGGACAAAATTTTCCATCAAGTTCTGGAAAAGAAGCCTGTCAGCACAGGCGTCTCTCCGGGGTCCAGACGAGCCCAGTGGTGCTGGGCCCCTTGATGTCAGTAGGGCCCCACGGGTTCCCTGGATACCGAGAAGTGGAGCGAGGGCTGTGGGGCAAGGGCTATGGGGCATAGGAGCACCAGGCCGCCAGGAACCTGTCCGCGAGGCCCCCCTCCCGCTCCCTTGGACGAAGCAGCAGGTGGCAGCGGGCAGCAGGGCCCCAGTCTCCCTCTCTGCCTAGCGCCCCTACCCCTCCCCAGCCCCTCAGTACCTGAGTCAGCGGGGCACCGATGCACTCCCCCGCGCCTTGCCCAGCCAGCCCAGAACCCCTGCCTTCCCGGGAGGCGCTACTTGCCCAGGGAGTTTGCTGGGCCCACAGAAGGCGGTGGGCGGGGCAGGCAGGTGCGGGCGAGCTGTGGCGGGTGGGGGGCGGCAAACAGCAGTGCAGGCCTCTCTGCAGGCCCGCGCGCCCTCGCCCAGCCTCCTGTTCTGTCCTGTCCTGTGAGGGGGCTGGCTGCGCCCCCTGCTGGTTCCCGCTGCTCTTCTGCTGACTCCAGGACTCCAGGACCCCAGTCCCCGCCCAGTCCCGGCCTCCCTGCTGCTCCCTGCCTCTGCTTGAGCTCCAGGCTAGGCCCGCTGCTGCTCCTGGGCGGCCGAGCTGTGGCCCCGGTGCGGTGTGGCTGGCCCTTTTCTCTCCCCAGGGCACAGTGGAGCCGCGAGGGAAGGACTGAGGGGATCTTCCCTCTGCTCAGTGCCAGTGGACACTCTCCAGGGCCCTCTCTACCTGGTGGGCTCCACCCATGGCTATCTTGGAACCCCTGGAATCCCCTTCAGAGACCAGGTGAAGCCCTCCTTGGGGAATCCAGGCTCCTGGGACCAAGGCGAGTTGATCTTGTGTACTGCTGGGTTTGTTCCCTGGCCTGGCATGGATTGACAGTTGCTGAATTGATCTATTCTGGGGTCATTAAGGGCAGAGCAAAGAGTTCAGGGCTGGGATCCCCAGGCCTGGGGTCCACACAGGCTTGGAGCCCTCTTGGCTGTCCCTGACAGAATGACCAAAGAGGAACCCTCAGAAACATGGATCTGCCTTGAACTGGCAAAGCATTCAGGGACAGGAAGGGGAATGTCTCCTTCACAGAGTATCTGGAAGCCTGAAGTGGAAGATGGATTTGTCTGAGCCATGGTCATTAGTGTTGGGCCAAGGAACCCCTGGCTTGCTTCTCCTACCTGCATCCTAGGTCTAAAAGGGTGTCTGGGTGGCTCCCTCAGTGCAGCATCTGTCCAGGGTCCTGGGATCCATCCCTGCATCTGGCTCCCTGCTCAGTGCAGATCCTGCTTCTCTTTCATCCTCTCCCTCTACTTGTGCTGTCAAATAAAATAAAAAAAAAAGTTAAGAGGTGGGACAAAATGACGTGGAAGTAGGAGGCGTCTTTTCAACTTGTACCCCAAAATGAGCTGATTACCTACCAATCACCCATGAACTCCAATCACCCATGAAATCAGCCTGAGATCAGAATTATACACGTGTGGATCTCTACAGGGGGAGAAGAAGCCAGTGGGCAGGTAAAGCGGAGTGGGAACTGTGAACTGATATCAGAAGATAAACAAAAGGGGGAGGGAGCTACCAGAGGCAACCAGTTGGAAAGTAATACCCCAATACAAGCGAGAGTGCCCTGAGTCTGGGGACCAGCATTAACTCGGAGACTGGTTGAAAGCACTCCAAAAGAGCAAAGCATCTCTGGGGAAATTGTGGGAATCGGGGCGGCTAGGGACAGGGGCTTAAGTCCCTGGTCCCAGGACAGCCTCCCTTGGCACTGAGTCAGAGAGAGGGCGGCAGAGAAACCAGCTCTTGGTCCCTAAGCTGCCAGCGCAAGGAGAATGCATGGGGTCCATTTCCTGTGAGGGAATGGGAGCCACACCAGGCGGCAGAATGCAAGAGTCCTGCTATAGAGCCTGAGATACTCCCCTGAGAGAGGTATAAAGGCCCAGCCGGTGCCCTTTGATACACGCCCTTGTTTCAGAGCCTGCACCAAACTCTCGCCCCAGAGAGGTGCGCGAAGGCCCAGCCTGGTGCTCTCGGACCTGTGCCCCATTCTCAGAGCCTGAGACCTGCGCGCGAACCTCTGCCTTCCCTGAAATTGGTGCATGTAAGGTGGGCGCTCTTAGACCCAGAAAGACCGGGCACTCCCAGCCCGGGCCAGCGGGAAAATCTCAGTGTGCGATTGCTGCTTGGAACCTCTCTAGCGGTTTAGAGGTGCCCAAAGCTGCTGCTGCCGTGCTTTTGGGTACAAGCAAAAGATCCTCCATCCCCAGGGACAGCGACTTGGAACCTGCTCTGCCAGCGGCCAAGGGGGAACTTATTTGGGCTCTGCAGCCAGACTGAGGCTTCTCTCTGAGAGGGAGATCAGGGTGCGGTTTGTTTTCCTCTAAAACTACAAAAACCATCAAAAGCGGTCAAAGTGAGAAAAAAAAAAGTGAACAAACAAAAAACCGCCAGAGAACAAAAGCCTGAAAAAAAAAAGTTTCCTCAGAGCCCACCCCCTTGAGGGGGGCGGTAGGACTTAAGTCAGGGAACATCATTGACTGAAAACCCACATGGCAGGCCCCTTCCCCAGAAAACAAACCAAGAAAGAAAAAAAAAAAAAAAAAGAGAGAGAGAGAGAGAGAGAAAAAAAGTACTACAAGAGAACTACCACTACTACATAGGAAACTTTTATCTTTCATTCATTCCCACTATTCTGGTCCTTTTTTTATATATATATAGGTAATTTTTTTTTTTTAAAGATTTTATTTATTTATTTGACAGAGAGAAATCACAAGTAGATGGAGAGGCAGGCAGAGAGAGAGAGAGAGAGGGAAGCAGGCTCCCTGCTGAGCAGAGAGCCCGATGCGGGACTCGATCCCAGGACCCTGAGATCATGACCTGAGCCGAAGGCAGCGGCTTAACCCACTGAGCCACCCAGGCGCCCTATAGGTAATTTTTTTAACCCCAGCAGGATGGTGGAAGGGGTACATGGCTGAGTGCCTCCCGGGTCTGACCCTGTGTGACGCCACCCAGTGCCTGCAGCTGCCCTCTGGAAGGTGTTGCTTTAGTGGCAGAGCCGGAGGGCACCAAGCATGTGTGTGTCTCCAAAGTCCTGGGCACCACATCACAATGCCTTCCTGAGAAGCAGAATCAAGGACAGTTGCTGATCTTCATTCCTTCCTACCAAAGGTATCTCATACACCATCTTTGGAAGTTGGAGCCAGGGGGCGCCTGGGTGGCTCAGATGGTTAAGTGTCTTTCTTCAGCTCAGGTCATGATCCCAGGCTCCTGGGATGGAGTCCCACACATTTGCCTCCCTGCTCAGCTCCCCTGAGCCTGCTTCTCCTTCTCCCTCTGCCATTCCCCCAACTTGTGCTTTCTGGCTCTCTGTGTGTCAAATAAGTGAATAAAATCTTGTTAAAAAGTTTGGGCCAGGGGGTGCCTGGGTGGCTCAGTGGGTTAAGCCGCTGCCTTCAGCTCAGGTCATGATCTCAGGGTCCTGGGATCGAGTCCCGCATCGGGCTCTCTGCTCGGCAGGGAGCCTGCTTCCCTCTCTCTCTCTCTCTGACTGCCTCTCCATCTACTTGTGATTTTTCTCTGTCAAATAAATAAATAAAATCTTTAAAAAAAAAAAAAAGTTTGGGCCAGGGATGCCTTGGTGGCTCAGTTGCTTAAGCCGCTGCCTTCGGCTCGGGTCATGATTCCAAGGTCCTGGGATCGAGTTCCACATCGGGCTCCTTGCTCGGTGGAAAGCCTGCTTCTCTCGCTGCCTCTGCCTGCCTCTCTGCCTGCTTGTGTGTACTCTCTCTCTCTATCTCTGGCAAATAAATAAAATCTTTAAAAAAAAAAAAAGTGTGGGACATACTCTTTAGCCATTCTACTTTCCCTGGGGTAATTTGCCACCTCCCTGAATTTACCTGAATCTTTTCCAAAATCTACTTATCTTCCTGCCTTCGTGACCATAATGAGTCTATAAATTTTCAATAGACAGTGTGAACTTACACTTGCTAATATTTGCATAACATGCACCTCTTTCGATCTCAAAGAAAAGCTTCACACCACAATGGTCTCTAATCTCCAATTAGTTTCTGTTCTGGGATCCCACTGGAATTCTATGCGCCTGTCCCCTAAATCCCATAAATTGTGGTCCAGTTTCCCAGCCAGCCAAGGAAAGCACATGGGAAATCTTGCTGAAGTATGAGTAAGAGCCAACGAAAGGGAACATATTTATCTGCCTCGAATGCTGGGATCTGAGGAAAGCAAGTTTCATTACAGACAAATCAGGAAGGAGGTGCAGATTGCTTTTTATGTCACTCTGGAGTGGAGGTCTGCTCACTCAGAGAAGCTCAAAATCTTCACAAAGGACAATGCCCCCCACCCCCAAAGTCAGCTGGGGATTCTCAGGAAAACTTTAATTGAAACTATTACGGATTCTCCAACTTCCCAAAATGCAGGAGGAACATCTACAAGCAAGACTGTCACCACTTTTAGGCAATTACACTTATTTACCTTTTTTCTTCCTAGAAAATCATCCTCTCTCCCAATCCATGATCTTCTTTTTGTAACAGTTTCCTAAAGAAGGAAACAGGTGTCCTCCCATATCAGTTCCATCCAAAATAATAAAATAAAAATCTTTAAAATTAAAAAAAAATTGTGATTTGTTGAGACAGAGCACATATGCAGAGGGACAAGCAGACTCTCCCACTGAGCAGGAAGCCCGATTTGGGGCTCGATCCCAGGACCCTGAGACCATGACCTGAACGAAGGCAGATGCTTAACCAACTGAGGCACACAAAATAATTCAATTTTTAATCACTTTGCCATAGACACTTTTGGGTGGCTTTGAAACACCAGAATCTCATGGACTTATCAGTGTCCTCTTCACCATCTCAGAAAAGGACTGGGTGCCTCTCAGAGGCCTCTCTCCCCTCCTGACCCAGGTCCCAGCCAAAGGTCCTTCACATTAGAGTATGAGGAACTGAGCGGGATGGGGTGTGGAAGCACCCTGGGGTGGGGTGGGGGGCTCTGGGGCCCTCCCACTCCCAACTTCAAAGACAGCGCCTGCTTTCCCCTGCCTCATATAGGTACCCTGGGTTTGCCCTCTTTAAGGTTCCTGGTTGCTGCAAAGGTCTGAAAATCTCCTAAGTAGCACAAAAGCCATCATGTGCATTTTGGCCACACGGGACAGAGGGAGTTTAAAGGAAGAAAGATAAAGCTCCCCAGAATGAGCCAGCAGCTCTGGGCTTCCCCGCACATCTTTCCTGACCTTCAGAACCCTGGGAAGGAGCCCCTTGGTGCAAAGTCACAGGGGGAGCCCACGCACAGCCCAGACCTCCTGCCCCAGGTCCTCTCCAGCCATAAACTGACCCCCTAGCCCCTTCCAAACCGTCTACAGCCTCAAACCACTGACGTGCGGTTCAGCACCCATCTCCAGAGCGCAGGATGCACGTGGCTTCCCGGCACCCTTCCGTGGCCGCTCCCAAAATCACCGTGGGAATGTCGCAGCAAGGAGAAAGGGAATCGATTTTTATCCTCTGGGTTGTCTTCCCTCGTAGCCCCTCAGGAGTCCCCACGCAGCAATGCCGCGTGGGCCCTACTGCTCTGAATCCACTTCCCCGGAGGAATCCGCTTTTCTTCAGCGTCTGTGTCTGCAAACCCGGCTCCTCTAACACCCCCCACCAAACGTACCAAGAACCAACGGGGGAAGAAGTTCATTTCTGGCCGACAAGCCTTTAATCCCTGAGAGCTGTGGCTGATGCAGGAGCAGCTTTTCTCCAAATGGTGATTTCGATACGAGGTCGTTTTGCCTGCCGGCCCCCAACATCCCTGACGTGTGGCTCCCAGGGGCCTCCCCGCGGCCAGGCCTGAGAGTGGAGCCCACCCTTGGGCTCATTTTCCACTGCGCTGAATCCAGGCAGTGGCCCCGTCTCACTACAAAGGGTGCTGAGTAATGAGGTGCCGCCACCAGGAAGAGAGGCAGCAGGTCAGACAGATCTGGAGATGACACTGGCCTTCAAGGGCCCCTCACAAGGGAAATACCATTAAGTAGCAGATCTGAACAGATATACTGTGTTCCACATTCACGCCGTAAGGATGGGGTTTCCTCGAGCCCTAATCAAAGAAACTCTTTCACCCGAGATCACTTGACCAATCGGTGACTTAGTTTCCTTATACTAAAAATGAGGATAACAATACATCACAAGATTGTTTTGAGGAGCACACACGTTACAAAGTGTTTAGAGGCACCTGGGTGGCTCAGTGGGTAAGCATCTGACTTCAGCTTAGGTCATGATCTCATGGTCCTGGGAGAGGGCCGTGTCAGGCTCCTTGCTCAGCGAGGAGTCTGCATGTCCCTCTCCCTCCCTCTTCACTTCCTGCCCTCTCTCTCTCTCTCTCAAATATATAAATAAAATCTTTTAAAAAAACGAAGTTCTTAGAACACTAATATGCACATAGTACAGGACACACAAGCACTTGTTAAACAGATAAAAGGGTACAAGAGGCTGGCTTCCCTTCAGATTTCTAATAGGCTCCTGTCTGGGGGTCTCTAGCTCTTAGGAAGTGGGCAGGCCGCAGAAGCCCAAGATTGTAGAGTTCCTCCGAGGCCAAGTTCAGTTTTCTATGCAGGACAGAAAACCTGTAAAACACATCCCAGACTTGCTTCGCTGCCTTCCTAGTAGGGAATCCGTTCCCTCAAGAGTGGTCCAACCTCTCTTCCACTATTTGGGATGTAGAAAATGTTTAGACATTTCTCCATTGGTGCTGATTCCATCCTCATTTTTAACAATCTAGCTGTGTGTTCATCTGGTCTTCTGTTAGTTCCTTTATTCAACAAACATAGAGGACTCACCGTGTCCTAACTGTGACCAAGACATCCAGCATCTCATCCCACAAAGGAAACATATTAGCAAATGTGGCAGCAAAGAGGGATGGGGTAAGGCAGTGACATCTGAATCAAGATCAAACTAACAAGCAGAGTCTGCCATGAAGAACATTCCAGGTACGGGCCCCATAGGCATGAAGGCGGAAATGAATAGATTATGTGCAGACAGCAGGACAGGGGACTAAGGGGACACTGGAAAGGAAGGCTGCGGAGCAGCTGTCGGCATTGGAGGCCTTGCGAAGGACTCTGGAATTCCCTTTGGTTTCAGCCAGAAGCTACATGAAGGTTTAAGCGGGGAATCATCAGATTAGCCTATATTTGTAAAAGATCTCTCCTCTTCCACAGAAGAAATGGGGATGGGGTGGGGGTGTCCACGAGCCTAGAAGCTGGAAATGGAAGCAGATGAAGTTTCCAATATCCTGGCCAAGGAGTGAGTCTGTCGCAGTGAGAGTGTCAAGATTTGCAGTTCTAAACTTTTTAGTAAAGTGGCTTATTAAACACACAGCTAACTATTGCCCGGGGTTCCTACTTTTGTAATAAGTTTTTTCTGAAACTCAAAAAGGGGAGAGGGGCTCTCTGCACCACGTGCCAGTCGGGGCGGAACATCATCGTCACATTACAAGGTGTTTTCAGAGCCTGTTATCCTTTTAGTACGACATCCCTCCCACCCCGAGACAACACCGTGCCTCTTTCCGCCAACAGAAGTTGAGTTTTTCCCTTTCCCTCTTCCTTCTTTCGAGGGCAGAGCTCAGGGCTTCTCCAGAGATTCCATCCTAAGTTCATAGATCTCACCGAGCCGACCACATTCCCCTCCCTGTGGGCGCCAGGTAACGCCAGAAACATCTGTATCTGCACCTGAACATGGGACCTTGGATCCCAGCTACAGTTACTTGTGCTGTGGTAACAAGGACATCATGTCGCGTTTCAGGACATTTTCGTATATAAGGCCTCGGGTCGAGATGCTCAGGGTAGGAAAAGGGTGGGTTCGCCCCTGGGCAGAGTGGCATACCTTCTCTCTCCTCCTGGCCTTTGCCCAAGTTGGAGATGCCCTGTTCCTTCCTCTTCACCTGAGTAATCATTATCTCTGCTTCCAGAAGCAGCTCAGGGGGCCACCTCCATCCGAGGGGCCACCTCCTCCCCAACCCCGCTGGACCAGGTGACCCTCCCCAGCATTCCTTATAAATCCCTGTTAACGTTGATCCCACTGCTTCCCAGAGGCTCTTTCTCCTTGTCTTTACTTTGTCTCTCCTGCTGGACCCCAGGAGACAGGTCTCACTCATCATTATATCCCAGCAGGGTTCAGTATGTTGCTGAATTAACACATGGCATGTCCCGCACATCGCTGGCAGCTGGATGAACTGGAACACAGTGTGGCAGCATGTACTGAAGCAGGGGTTCTCAGAGCACCAGGGGATTCAGTCTGTGAAGCATCTGCCTTCGGCTCAGGTCATGATCCTAAGGTCCTGGGATCCAGGTCTGCACCGGGATCCCTACTCAACAGGGAGTTGGCTTCTCCCTCTCCCTCTGCTTCTCCCCTCCCTCTCAAATAAATACATAAAATCTTTTCAAAAAATAAATTTAAAATAAATTTTTTAAAAATTAAGCAGTTGTTCTCAGCTGCAGGTGATTTGGCTCCCCAGGGGACATATGGCAATGCCTGGAGAAACGTTTGGTTGATGTAATTGGAGGAAAGGGCGCCACTGGGCATTTGGTGGGGAGAGGCCAAATTGGAGGTGGCCAACATCTGGCCATGCACAAGACAGGCCTCAGCAAAACATCACCCAGTCCACGAGGTCGACAGGGGAGACCCGCATCTAATCTAGGACCTGGAAAACCTTTTCCTAGGTTTACATGATCAAGGGAAATGTATCTGTCCATCAAAACCACAAGAATGTCTAAAGCAGCTTATCCTCGGAAGCCCCAAACTGGATGCCATGTAAAAGACCATTAACAGGAGAACGGATAACCGACTACAGTACCTACGTGATGGAAGACAACAGACGATAACGAAATTTAAGATGCCACATACGCGACAACAAGAAGGAATCCACAGATGTCCTGAGGAACCGAACCACCAGAGCAAGGTAACAGGCAAACTTGATCGCTGGTGATGGAAGAGAAGCAGGGGGCAGGGAGTGACTGACTGGGAAGGAGCAGGAGGGAACCTCTGGTGTGCTCAGAATGTTCCTGATCCTCATCTGGGTAGTAGTTACACACAGCGTGCCACATGCTAGGACTCATGTGCTGTGTGTGTGTATTACACCTCAGCAAGCTTTACCAAAGGCAACGGTCCTCTAAGAGCCCTGGCGGGCAGGAATCACACACTGGAGCAGGTCGTCCGAGCATGACTTTCTAAGGATTTTGGTGCACAGCCGGCAGGAGCATTGTAGATATGTTTATGGAGACCTATTTCACCACAGACACCAAAAACCTTACAGTGGGTCCTTGATTCAATTCTGCTTCTGTCATTTTCTGCTAAGGATTGTGCTACAGATGTGCACACAGACTTAGGTTTCAAGAATATTTATCACAGCAGAACAAATACAAGAGGGAGGCAGCAACAACACGGACCCAGAGGAAACTGTGTGATACCGCGGACTCATTAAAATCGACATTTAAAAATGTAAATGGAAAACGACTACAATATATTAATTACAATTAAAGAGCAGGTCACCCAACAAGCTGACACCTAAGATATATGAAGAATATACTCAATATGATTAACTATGATTAGCTAAGGTCATGAGGGGTTATGGGATTTCTTAAAATTTTATCATTTTTCCCTAAAATGTACATATATTACTTATTAATAAGAAAAAATACACAATCACACTTCTTAAAAATAAAGGTGAGTTTTCAACTCTAAAACTGAGTAACAGGGGCGCCTGGGTGGTTCAGTGGGTTAAAGCCTCTGCCTTCGGCTCAGGTCATGATCTCAGGGTCCTGGGATCGAGCCCCGCATCGGGCTCTCTGCTCAGCAGGGAGTCTGCTTCCTCCTCCCTCTCTCTGCCTGCCTCTCTGCCTACTTGTGATCTCTATCTGTCAAATAAAATAAATAAAATCTTTAAATAAATAAAATAAAACTGAGTACCAGACCCCACACAACTCCCAGATTCCCCATGGATTCAGAGCCCTGCTGCCTGCAGAAGCGCTCTATCGACGCTCATCACAGTGGCTGAGACAGATTAAATAAAGAGATAACATTGCAGATTTCCTGTCTCTTATCCGACTGTGCAGATTGGTTACACAAATCCAAATCCATACATGCATTAGATCTCACTGAACTGCGTACGCCCTGAGAAAAAGACCCTGTAAAGCAATTCCCTGTAAAAATACAAAAGTATTTCTGACAGCAAAAGTTTTCAGATGCTGTAAAGAAAAAAAAAAAAAACTAAAAAGGCACGACCTTCCCTGATTTATCAAGTCTCCCTCGAGAGAAGGCTACCACTTCCCCAGGTAATCTCATCGCCTCAGACAAAACCATGTTTCTCTGTGAAGTGGAGGTGATCGCAGCTCTCTCGGAGTACTCGCAAAGGTTTGGCGTGATTATGAAACGGAACACTATGACCGGGGCCCGCTGGTTGTGGTCACCGTTATGCCCACAGCCTGAACACCACCTCCCTCCAGGAAGCTCCCTTCTCTGAATTCTGTGTGGTAGGGGCACGTGGCTGACTATTAGGGAGCACTGCATAAGGCGTACCCTGTCGCTTGCCCAGACGCCCAGCTCCTCCCGGAGCCACCGAATGCCATACAGAGTTAAAGCTGGGAGCAGTGGCTCACCGTGGACACCAATGATGAGGGCTCAGGTACCTCAGCTCACAAACCCATTACAAGCATATACATTTAACTCTAGCTTTAAGATGTTTCTCCTCTTACTTCTCAGTCAAAAAAGACTTTAAGCCGAGTAAACCAACAACAAACCCTAAGATAAAACATTTAACCGTGTTAATTTCCTAAGGCCTATGTTCATCTTCAGCTTCTCAAGGTCACACCTCCCTGCTGAATGATTACCAAGGGTTGCTGACACGGTACACAGAAAAAAATAAACCTCTTAGGATGTCCAGCCTCTAAGAGAAAAAGCAAACAGCTCAGAATGCAGCCAGCCACGGCAAAGGAACCACCGACAAAGCCAAACACAGAGGGGCCCCTGAGCATCTGGGAATCTGCCTGTTCCTTTGCCTCCTCAGAGGAAACGAGTCACAAGACTGCTCAGAATGGGAAATGAGAAGGGCAGAAGCCCGGAAACCAGCGCATCCTGAATTTTGTGCTGCTTCCAAGGAGTGAGCCCGCCTGCTGTGCTGCTGTGTCAGTTATTTACACAGTGGGCAGGTGAGGCTGACAGCTTGAAGGGGTTATTTTAGAGGGAGAGCTGTAAGTCTGATCAGGAGAAGGTTCTGGACCCTGGGGTCCCAGCACGCATCTCCAGCTTCCAAGCTGACCCTCCCTTCAGACAGGGTTTAAGAGGCAGCAGGGCAAGCATGGTCTTTGTATTTAAATCACCTCAAGGGGGCCCATATCTCCAGGCACAACCAGAAGCCAGGGAGGAGAGGGAAGGGGGAGAAGGAGAGGGTACCTCCACTCCTATCTGCTGGCTGCACTTCTGGAGTGCCTGATCCAGGAAGCTAAATGTGTGGACAGAACAGAAGGAAGAATCTGGGAAGACTGGAAGACTAGAAGAGCTGTTCGTGGACTAGTCTCAACCTGAACCACAGAAACACCTCTGCCTCCCTGCCCTCCTCCCCTCGGCTGGGCACCAGGTGCCTCCCTACTGCACTCCAGATGCAGATCCAAGCTCAGGGGTGCCCAGTGCCGATGCCTCTCTCTGGCGCAGGGACTCTAGGGCATCAGCGGGACTCCTAGACAGCACCTGTGATCTCTAATTTAAAACCAAAACCAAAATCCCCAACCAGCCCAATCCAGCCCAAGCAATACATATTTATGTGTAAGACACCTATGCACACATACACATTCACTTATCTACACACACACACACACACACACACACACACACGCTTTTGCAGCAGAAGGCAGGCATGAAACCGGTTCCCTAAGTCCTTTGCTTTCCTCATCTGCTTCTAGCAGCAACAGCCATTTCTGCTACGGATTTTCCTATTCGAGGGTTGATCACAGATCCAAATGCCACCATCCTGTTTGCCACCCTTTCCTACCCCACCGGCCCGCTGACGTCTGTCAGTGAACCAGGGAACAAAGATGGAAGACAGGCCCAAGCTGCCTTCCTAAAGTGGGATTATATTTGACACTTTAATAAACCTCAGAGCCTGAGTCTCTATGCTCTCAGACTGGCCAGGGTGCAGCTCTCACTCTTACCAAACCCGTCCATCTCTCCTCCCCCCACCGCGGGGCACAAGGGTTTTCTCTGCCCGGCATCTATTTCCAGGCCCCATTAAATCATATCCCATTGTTCCAGGCCATCTGAACTCATGCTTAATAAACCATCCACCTCACCCTTCCGCCACCACCCCGAATTTCCCACAGGGAAAGACTGTTTCAAGAAGAAAAGGAAATTCTTCATTAGGGCTGGATTTTAAAAGCAAGCTTCCACAAAAAACCAGAAAACAAAATTGGGTATAAATACCATCCAATAACCACTAAATGTCTTTGGTTAAAGCACCTGCCTGCCTGTGATTCTCAGGTCCAGATGTGAGCTCAGTGCACATCCAAAGGAAGCAGAATTTGAACCTGATGCTAAATGACAAATGATCCTGAACTTCATGACCATTTAAGTGCCACAGTGGCTAGACTAAATTGCTCTGATGCAGAATTTCTCCCAAGTATAGGTTACTGAGAAACATAATATTGCTTGAAAATGTATTTAGGTGTGCTCATCCTTCTCAGACCAACACTCATGGGCTCTTAGTCATAACCAGGCTTAAGCTAACACGATTCCCCTATTTTCCCCAGAGAGGGAGGGAAACAAGAGGACATGTCTCTCATGTTCCAAGATCAAAAACTGGATCACAGCACTCACAGCATCAAGTCTGCCAAACCAGAGCTCTGGGTATGTACAATTCTTAAAGAGCTAATTGAATGGAAAACAGCCATCTGGGGCTGGAAACCCTTATGACATTCTGGGAAATGTATGGGCTTTAAAAGGATTATGCAGGGTGATGTGACTTTCAAAATTCCCAAACTCTGAACTGAAGCCTAAATGAGAATATGTTAAATTCACCCATTCCAAAACACAGCACAGTTGACTCGGACCCTAGAGCCCAGCTGTAGCTCAGGGTGTCCACACTGCAGCCTGTCTGTGGGAGGTCTGCAGACCACTCCCTGCTGAGAGAGTCCAGCCAACCCAATCAGCCTACCAGCAGGCTGTGGCACAAGGTCCAGATCCTAGCCCAGGCACCAGCCAGGGCTTCCTTTGGCCTGCCCTCTTATGGTTGAACAACAATCATGGAGAGCCACAGGGAGAGCGGCATTGGGTCCAGTATGGCCACTCCCTGGTCCTCCACAACACTGGTTGCACACTCTTCAACACAAGAAAATGGTGTGCAGAAACAAGGGCCTGCCACAGTAGGCTGTCGAGCAAGGAACAGAAAGCATCAGGGGACAGGTGGGACTGCTGGCTGGTCTCCACCTCTCCCAGAGGGCAGAGGCCGCAGAGCTTCTGCAGGCTAAGCAGAGACATGTCAGAATTACCTTCCCAAAAAGTAGGCAGTAAAGGAGGATTTCAAGCAGCCACAACCACCAGCAGGCCTGCGACCTCCAGATATCAGGGGCTTGACCATGACCGTGTCGGTAAGCAGAACACACAAGTGCCTTCTGGAGCGAGAGAAGACAGCTTAACGCTGATAACTGGTCCTCTCACTCTTCTCTGCTCTCAGCAAGTGATCCTGAAAGGGATGGACAAAGTTGGTCAGATTCACTGGAGAAAACACGAGCCAGTGAAGAAGTCCCGGCTCGCACTAGGCCTCCCTCCAAAGGCTGGCTGCCCCACCCCTGGCACCTGGGTAACCCTGCTCTGGGGCTATCCACACAAAACGATTTACGTACCCCCCACCCGCAACAAACACACACAGACACACACACACAGACACACACACACACACACACAAGCTGCATCGGGCTTTAGGAACCTAACTCAAATGCACCCCTAACAACAACCCCACAGATGTGACTGGGTTGGACACTCCCAGCAAGGGAGGGAAGGCCCCCCCCTTGGGTCCTTGCCAGCGGCAGGGTGCCACCTGGGCCTCCGCCTCATCCTCTCCATCCGCGGGGAAGTCGGAGCGGCCCCCACCAACCACCACCACGCAACCAGATTGATACTCGCACTTCAAATCCCCGCTGCCAGGGCCCCATCTGTGTACTGACCGAAAAGCCGCCCTCAAGCAGCCGGCCCGCGGAGCTTCTGGAGTTCTCCCAGCCCCGCGCTCACGCCTCCCCAGGCAGCCCCCGCACCCGCGGGCCGCGCCTTACCGCCAGTGTCCACGAAGCGCGGGGGCGGTCGGTCCCGCAGCGTGGCACTCCAACCCGCGCTGGCCTCGTCCTCGTCGGACTCCTGCCTTCGGGGGCGTCGGGAGGCAGCGGGGGGCCGGGGCGCTCGTGTTCGGCCTCGGAGGAGGCGGTGGAGGAGGAGCGCGAGGCGGCGGACGTGCTGTAGAAGGCGCTCCCGCCGCTGTCCGGCGGGACTCCCCGAACACTTCGTCCCAGATGTGCAGGCTCTCGTGGCGCGCGAGGGCCGCCTTGAGCAGCGCCGGCGCCCTCCTCCGCGCGCTCCCGCCGACCTGGGCCATGGCCCCGGCCGCCGCCCGCGCGCCCGCCCCCCAGAGCGCCTCCCAGCCGCACGCGCCCGGCACCGGGCCCGCGCCGCGGCCCGCCGCCCCCCACCAGCGCAGCCCGCAGCACAGCGCCTGCCGCCCCACGCCCGGCCGGCCCGCCATCTTGGCCGCCTCGGGCCCAGCGCCTGAGGAAGCGCCCTCGGAGCTCGGGCGCCGCAGGCTGTAGGCCGCGGAGGGACGCAGGCCGCGAGGGCGGGAGGCAGGGGCTGCGGCCGGGCCCAGGTGCCGCCGCTACCGCCGCCGCTGCGTCTCCTCGGCGCCCGCTGCGTCCCGCGCGCCCTCCCGCCGCACCCCGCGCTCCCTGGCCGACCTTCCCGGGCGCGAGCCGCCAGAGACAGACCCGCCTCCTCCCACCTGAGGCCCGCCCGCAGCCAATGGGGAGCAGTCCGAGGCGGGGCCCGCGCGGGGCACGCCCCACACCCCTCGGCGGAGCGGGGCGAGGAGAGCAGCTGTGGCGGCGGCGGTGGCGGCAGGGGGGAGGGCGGCCGGTGGCTTCCTCGCCTGCGGGACGTGTGGCCCGAGACGGCCACCCGCAGGCCCCGCGCGGCCCCGCAGGGGGAAGGGAGGATCCCAGTGGGTGTCGGGGGTTGGGGGGGACGCAGCCGGTCTTCCCGCCGCCCCAGCCGGCTCACGGAGCGTGAAGCCTGCGCTCTCGGTCCCCTTCCGCAGTCGGCGCCGGCGGCGGCGGGGAGCTGTCCGCCCCGGTGGTTCTGAACCAGGCGCTGCGGAAATTCCAGGTAGGCGCCGGGCCTGAGGGTCACGATTCCCGTGGCTGCTGTGGCTGCTGCTGCTTCGGTGCTCCACAGCCGGCTGTACCTTGAGCTCTTGCAAGCACAAGGGCTATCTGGCTTCCGGGAGCCTTGCTCTAATAAGGAGCCCTCCTCGCTGGTTCATTCCTGGGGTCAGGTGGTGACTCAGTCTCGCTTCAATACCCCTGTAATTTCAGGGGGTCAACATCCGATCTTAGTCATTCCTTCCGTCTTTGACCTTTGACATCTTTAAACTCAAAATATTCATTACCTTCCAAATATTAATTACTCTAACACCACCACTGCAACATCTTCACCCATACATTTGACACACTTGTCTGTTAAAGTACGGCACAATCACCCAGGCTTCAGTGTTCTGATAAACAATAGATCAGAAAGGTTTCATCCATCCCTCTGCCTTGGCCAGGAGTGCGTGGCACTCATTCCATTGATGACGATACACGTGATCAGGCGTTTCTTGCTCCTCTCTCCCTCCCACAATAATGCAATAAGTCACAATGATGGTAATTGGGCCATAAAGTCACTTGCACTCTGAAATAAAATAAATCCACAGAGATGTGAAGGGCTTGCAAATCCTACTGGGTATTAACTAAATAAGGATTACACGAAAGGGAAAGGCATATTGCTATTTCATGCATAAAGGATGCAGATGCATAAAGGGTGAAGATGTTGGTACCACCAGCTAAGGTCGTTCTAACAGCAGGTGAGCAGCTTCTGCTCTCGCCCTCCCCTCGCAAGCCCCTGTTTCCTCCTCCCAAACCAGAGTCTCTGTACCAGCATGAATTCCTGATCATCACTGAAAGATGATATATAAAAAGGAAAGGATTCACATGACATTGCTTTGTATATGAATTGGCTGATATACGTGAAATTGTTTGCAAAGCATTTCAACTCCGTTGGAAGAATTGTGTCACAGAAAAGAACTGGTTTCCAGCACTTCTCTATACTGTGTTAACCAGGGAAAGATTCTGAAGAGAATTCATACAGGTAATCAGACTTAAAAAGGTCATTGACACATAGATTAAAGACGAAAAGTAAGATTGTGTAGCTCAAGTTCAAATTCTGCAATTCGGAATTCTGTAATACTCCTGTAAAATTTAATGACATATATTTTAAAAAATAATTGAAAGGGATCAAAACACTGAAATACATAGGCAAGAACTCCTTCTCTTCTCCAGGCAGCCAATGAAAAGTCAGCAGCTAAAGTAAGTATTTTAAAAACAGTGGCTTGCTTTGCTACCCAGAGGAATCAGGAAGTAGAGTAGTAACAGTTACAAGGATGGAATCAGTCTTCCATTGTGCCAAATCTGCATTTGTATGGTGCTAATCCCAAAGAAACCTTAGAGTCTTTGTGTTTATGAGCTCTCAAGTGCTTGTAGCTCACAGAGCATGCAACACTGGGAGAGGATTATATGGTCACAAAAGAAACAGACTGGGAAATCAAATTGTTATCCAAACCCTGGCCCAACAAAAATGAGATGGCTATGTCCATTTAGAATCAAGGGTTTAGCAACCAAGTGCTACTTTGTTTAAACAAATGTTTCCGACCAAGAACAGTAAAAATACTTCAGCCTTTAAAAACAGGTGGCTGATTCTCCTTGTGAAAGGAGGGGAGGAAAGGGAAGAAAACAACTGGAAAACAAAAACCAAAAAACTTTCCCATCTGCTTGGCAACCTCCTACTTGATGCTATGATTATGGTTCTACATTATTAAGTTTTACAAGTAATGTTTTCTGGGAGGATAATTATAGAACCAGCATTATACTGAGATCTTGTAACTTTGAGTCATTTAAACACATCTTCCAAATAATACAACTTTGTAATATAATTAATTTTAAGATTAATTATAATTAATATTGAGCTTTTGGTTCATAGTCTGCACAAAAGGCTCCAGGGTAGTAAGAACAACCCATTTCTGTAGTAGATTCCTTAGGCTTTGTTAAGCCAGAGAGGTTCATGCTCTTGTGAAACTGGGGATAATAGCCATATTTCATTGAGTCTTGGCCTCCTTTCCTGGTATAGTTTAATAAGAAACAAAAAATGCTACCATTCAAACTATGATACAATGTTTTCTTTTCATTAATATTTTAATTTAAATGTATTCAAAAAGCTCTTTGGTAAGTATTTAGACAGATTTTTATTACATATGGCCTTAATGCATACATAAAATAAAAGTTAAAATTTTTGGTTAACGTTTTTCCAAACCTCACATTAAGAATCTCACTACTTTTATTTACTTTCTAACTGAGAGATTTCAGTGCCCAGATTTTTCTCACAATATGTTCCTCTGAGCCACGCAGAGCTTTTGTCATGCTGCACTTAAAAAATTATTATTAGACATATACCTGACATTCAATGTTAAATTAGTTTCAGTTGTACAACATAGTAATTTGACAATTCTATACATTACTCAGTGATCACCACAGTAAGTATATCATCACGTCACCATATAAACTTATTATAATATCATTGGCTGTATTCCCAATGCTGTACTTTTCATCTCCAGATGAGAACAGGAAATTATTTTATTTATTTTATAACAGGAAATTTGTACCTCTTAATCCCCTTCACCTATTTCACCCATCCCCCATCCACCTTCCCTCCCATAACCACCAGTTTGTTCTTTGTATTTAAGAGTCTATTTTTGTTTTGTTTTTTTTTTTTGTCTGTTCACTTGTTTCTTTTTTTATATTCCATATAGACGTGAAATTACAGGGGCCCCTGGGTGGCTTAGTGGGTTAAAGCCTCTGCCTTTGGCTCAGGTCATGATACCATTTCCTGGAATCGAGCCCCGAGTTGGGCTCTCTGCTTGGTGGGGACCCTGCTTCACCTGCCTCGCTGCCTGTCTCTCTGCCTACTTGTGATCTCTCTCTCTTTCAAATAAATAAATAAAATCTTAAAAAGGAAAAAAAAAAGGAAGTGAAATCATATGGTATTTGCCTTTCTCGGTCTGACTTATTTCTCTTAACCTAATACCTTCTAGATCCAGCCATATTGTCACAAATAGCAAGATCTCATTCTTTTTTATAGCTGGATAATATTCCATTATATATCTATATACACCATATCTTTACCCATTCATCTACTGATAAACACCTGAACTGCTTCCATATACTGGCTATTATAAATAGTGCTGCAGAAAACCTAGGAGGGCATATATCTTTTTTTTTTTTTTTTTTTTTTTTTCATTTTTTGACTTTTTATTTTTTATAAACTGGATGGAACTAGAGCGTATCATGCTTAGCGAAATAAGTCGGGCATATATCTTTTTGAATCAAGTGTTTTTATTTCCTTTGGGTAAATATCAAGTACTAGAATTACTAAAGCATATGGTAAATCTATTTTTAATTTTTTGAGGAACCTCCATACTGTTTTCCACAGGTGTTGCACCAATTTACATTCCCACTAAAAATGTTCAGAGGTTCCTTTTTCTCCACATCCTGGCCAACACTTGTTCTTTCTTGTCTTTTTAATACTAGCCATTCTGACAAGTATAAGGTGATAGATCTCCCTGTGGTTTTGATTTTATTTTCCTGATGATGAGTGATATTGAGCATCTTTTCACATGTCTATTGGGTGTCTGTATGTATTTTTTGGAAAAATGTCTATTAAGTCCTCTGCCCATTTTTCAATTGGATTATATGTTGGGGTTTGGGTTTTTTGGGGGTTTGGTGTGTGTGTGTGTGATTGTTCTTTACATATTTTGGTTATTAATTCTTTATTTTATTTATCATTCACCACTGTCTTCTCCCATTCTGTAGGTTCCCTTTTGGTTTTGTTGCGGGTTTCCCTTACTGTGCAAAAGCTTTTTATTTTGTTGTAGTCTTAATAATTTATTTTTGTTCTTGTTTCCCTTGCCTAAGCAGACATACCCACAAATAATGTTGCTAAAACCAATCTCCAAGTGATTACTGCTTATTGTCTTTTAGGAGTTTTATGGTTTCAGGGCTCTCATTTATTCATTTAATTTTTTTTTTTTTAAGTAAGCTTTACACTGAATGTGGGACCTAAACTCACAGCCTCAAGAATAAGAGTCACATGCTGTAAAGGCTGAGCAAGACAGGCACACCTCACACTTCACATTTAGATCTTTGATCCATTTTGAGTTTCTTTACGTGTATGGTAAAAGAATGTTGTCTAGTTTTATTCTTTTGCAAATGGCTCTCCAGTTTTCCCAACACTGTTTTTGAGGAGACTTTCTTCTGTTACATATACTTGCCTCCTTTGTCAAAGATTAATTGACCATATAATTGTGGATTTATTTCTGGGATCTCTATCCTGTTTCCGTTGATTTATGCGTATATTTTCTCCCAGTACCCTACTGTTTTGATTACTATAACTTTGTAGTATATCTTGAAATCCAAGAAACTGATACCTCCAGCTTTGTTCTCCTTTCTCAAGATTGTTTTGCATGCTACACTTCTTATAAAAGTATTCTGAGGTCATCCATTCTGCTTGGTTTGATGCTGGTAGGGTTTCTCTTTTTCTTTTTTCTTTTTTTTTTCCTTATCTGAGATTTTCATATAATAACCAGTTTATTTTCTTTCTTTAAATGGTCCTCAAAAGGCCTGTGGCTTGGCATGCCAAGGGATGTAGATGATCAGTTGTACCCTAGGAGCAGTAACCACATGGCACAGGGTCAAGCTGTGGTAACTTTATAGGGACTTCCACCTGCTCAGCCCCAACTATAAGACAATTCCTGACATTGGAGATGTGAAAGAAAATGGGAGGGGAGGGGCATCTTAAAATCCATAAAATATGGCATATTGTCTCCTGTTTGTACTTTTACAATTTCTGATTTTGCAAATGGCCAAGCTGCCACAGGGAACAAAAATGAGTTCCTAAGGTGGCAGAGACTGACCTGGCCAGCCCTGTACTGCACAGGCTATGCGTTACTGGATCAGTATGAATGGAGAAAGCAGGGGTGAGTCAGGGAAGCTGCTGCTTCTCCCTACATTGCCTTCATCACCCACAGGGAGGGGGCCCAAAGCCAAGGAGGACCTCCTGGAACTGAGACAGGGGAGGGGAAAAGAAAGCTGAACGATGCCACAGCTGCTGAACCATGACCAAAATATGGGGGAGAAGGCTGGAGGCAAATGTGCATGGTACACCGTGACATTTGGAGTCCTAGGTGACATAGAAGCTTAAGGATCCAACCTTGCTCAAACTGATTTTACATGATGATTTTATCTACTAATCAACCCAGAGATGCAGAGAATGAAATAGGGCAATACTATAGAAAATGCTTGAGAGAAATCTCTCTTATGATTGAGATAACCTGATATTTCCATTGATTCATTCATTCATTCATTCATTCGTTCAACAATTATGTACTGAGTATTATATATCAAATCCTCTTCTGAACACAGAATAAATAAGGAAAAAAACCCACAAATACCATTTTTATAGCACATGCATTCAAATAGAAGAGAGAGAACAGACAGTAAATAAATATATACATAATATGTCAGCTGTTGATAAGAAGTCAAAAGTAGAGAGGGACAGAAACTATGTTGATTGTGATGGTGCTGGTACTGGCTGTGTGTGCAGTTAGGGGAGATTACTCTGATAAGAAGACATTGGCAGATCCTTGAGTGGATTCAGAGAACAAGACGGGTACATTTAAGAAGAGGAAACAAGTGCAACGCCCCAAGAAAGGCACGCACTTGCTGTACTCTGTTAAACACTAAGGAGGCTGGTGAGCGGAGGCAGAGACAGCTGAGTGAAGAGGTAGGAGATGAATTGAGAAGGAAGTTGAGTGTTAAATTTTGTAAGACTGAATTTTGTATTGAGTGAAGTGGGGAGCCATTGGAGATCTTAGAGCAGAGAAATAACAAGGTCTGACTTTTGTCTTAAACGGATTGCTTTAACTGCTGAGTGGAAAATAAACTAGAACAGAGCAAAGATGGAATCCAGAAGACCAGATAGGAGACTATTACAATAACTCATAGAAGACGGTGTTTTGGACCACAGTGGGAGTAACTGAAATGTGGAGAACTGGCCAGATTTAGAATATATTTTGAAGATAGAATCCACAGCTTCTACCAAAGAATTAAACATGGGCAGTGAAAGAAAGAGATGAATCAAGAATGACTCTACAGTTTCCTGTTTGAGCTATTGCAAGACCAGCAGAGCTCAAGAAGAATAAGAGCTTGGTTTTGAACATGTTGGGTTTAACTCATCTAGGTAGATCTGGAAAGCAGGCAGTGGAAGAAAGCTCAAAATCCAGGTCTGGACTGGAGGTGGAGATGTGGAGTCATCAGGAGATAGATGGTAGAAGAGGGACAGTCACCAAGGACTCAGTGTAGACAGAGGAGAAGTCTGAGCTTGGGTCCTGGAGCACATTCATACTCAGAGATCAGGGAAATGAGAAGAAACCCCAAGTGGAGGGGCTTGTCCTCACTCAGAAGGGATTGGAGTAAGGGTTCCACCCAGGTAAACTTAGTGGGATTCTGTGGGTCTGCTTTCCTTACCGATTTTTCTTTTCAAGATTTATTTGAGAGAGAGAGAGAGAGCAGGAGCACACACATGCAGGGGGAAGAGACAGAAGGAGATGGAGAGAATCTCAATCAGATTCCCCGCTGAGCATGGAGCCTGACGTGGGGCTCGACTCCATAACCCTGAGCTCATGACCTGAGCCAAGATTCACACGCTTAACCACTTAGCCACCTAGACACCCACCCAGTTTGTTTTTCATTCTTTTTTTAAAATATTTTATTCATTTATTTATTTGGCACAGAGAGAAAGAGAGAGAGAGAGAGATCACAAGTAGGCAGAGAGGCAGGCAGAGGGAGAGGGAGAAACAGGTTTCCTGCTGAGCAGAGAGCCTGATGCGAGAGCCCGAGACCCTGAGACCAGGATCTGAGCTGAAGCCACCCAGGTGCCCTCAATTTACTTTTCTCAGTGAAGTCATCAGAATGGTCGGTCATTAGCTGTATCTGATGGAAGGTGTTCAATTCTCACTCTGAACAAAATGGCTGTACATTAGAATCACTGGGAGAATTTTAAAAGCACACTTATATCCAGACCCTAATTGGATATTAATCTAATTGGTTCTACACCAATTAGATCAGGTCCTTTGGAGGTGGGCACTCCTGTGTTTTAAAGTCTTCCAGGTGATTCAAAAGTGTGGCCAGTGTTGAGAAGCCCTGGCTTAAGGTTGGAGGAAAGAAGATGTGAAATAGTCAAAATATTTCACGAGAAGAATGGAGATTCTGTCGGTCAGAGAAACATACTTGGATTTGTGGCTGAGAATTTAATGTGAAAGGGGCGCCTGGTAGGCTCAGTGGGTTAAGCCGCTGCCTTCGGCTCAGGTCATGATCTCAGGGTCCTGGGATCGAGTCCCACATTGGGCTCTCTGCTCAGCAGGGGGCCTGCTTCCCTTCCTCTTTCTGTGATCTCTTCCCTTCCTCTCTCATACTGTGATCTCTCTCTGTCAAATAAATAAATAAAATCTTAAAAAAAAAAAGAATTTAATGTGAAAGCTTCCAGCATTGTTGCTTTTCTCACCAACCACCTTCAGCTGCCAGGGGCAGACATAGGGTGGACAGAAGTTTGGGTTTTTACCAGGGTGGGGTTTTATCAGGTATGTATGATGTATGATGGAGGTGAGAGTATGGGACAGGGATTATAGTTATGGGAGTGGACTCTGTGCCAGCTGTGGAGGCCTGTGAGAATTTGGGGTAAGGATCAAGAACAACAGAAATTGAAATAGGGGGACGCCTGGATGGCTCAGTTGGTTAAGCAGCTGCCTTGGGCTCAGGCCATGATCCCAGCGTCCTGGGATCAAGTCCCACATCAGGCTCCTTGCTCAGCAGGGAGCCTGCTTCTCCCTCAGTCTCTGCCTGCCACTCTGTCTGCCTGTGCTCGCTCTTGCTCCTTCTCTCTCTGACAAATAAATAAAATCTTAAAAAAAAAAAAGATTCTCTTCAAAAAAAGAAAATGAAATAGGTAAATGGATTCTTCTGAGTGACTTAGATAATAAATACTTCTTGAAATAATTTAGTGCAGCCAGACCCCTGCAAAGCAGCACAAACAACTCTGATGAGTGCTTCAATCTACCACTTCTTCCCAGGGCTTCAATCAATTGCTTTCAACAAGTGAACATTGAGATATTTAGAGCAAAGGAAAAAAAATAAATATTGGAAGTTCGCATTTTTTTAAGATTTTATTTATTTATTTGACAGAGACACAATGAGATAGGGAATACAAGCAGTGGGAGAGGGAGAGGCAGGTTTTTCCTCTGAGAAGGGAGCCCGATGCGGGGCTGGATTCTCAGGCCCCTGGGATCATGACCTGAGCTAAAGTGCAGATGCTTAACAATTGAGCTACCCAGGCTCCCCTGGAAGTTAGCTTTTTACATTCTTGGAAAATGGGATTTTGTACATTTATGTCCTTTTTCTGTCCCCTTGTGGATATTTTCCCTCTTGAAGCACACCCAACCCCTGCTCCACAGTTGTCCAGTAAAAGAAAGGGATCTGAGTGCCATCCCCAAAGTTCACTTGCGTTTAAAGGAGAAACAATCCTGGGAAGCTGTTTTACACAAAAGAGTAGATTGCTCAGTTGTAGAAACTCAGGTATTATAAGAAAACGGGAGAGATATTCGTTACTAGAAGGGGGACTTGCTCAGCGTTTCTAAATTCACATTGGTAGATTGTTGAACTGTTGTAGGCTGAGTGTTAAAATCACATCTTTCCCTCCGTTTTCTTACAGAGACAATGATGGTTCTTCCAAGATTGTCTGTGAAAGGCTAGGCACCTGCAAAACCACACATTAGACCTGAGCCATCACCCAAGTAGAATGTAATCCGCTCTCAGATCATAGGAGAAAAAAGAGAGAGAGAGAATCCCAAGAAGAAGCACTCAAGTCAGGATTTTCATCAAATTTAGTGCACGTCTCACCATTTATCTTCATTTGCGGTAATTTTTTAAATAAACACTAATGTCGAATTGCCCTGCGTTACAACGAGCAACTCAATTATCAGAAAATCACGAGTCTCCAACGTTTGTTCTAATTACTAAAGCAGAAGAGTGGACAGAGTTTAGAAAATTTTCAACAAGGCTTAAACAAGAGAGATTTTCCACTTTTTTCTAATCAGGTCAACATAGATACCACTTTCCCTACAACCTTGTAGGCAGTTGGTATTTTTCAGAGATATCATTTGGTTCTTTATAGAAGGCTTAAAGTTGGAGGTCCATAAAAACGATAATCAACTTTTATGTGTGCCTTCTATAGGCAAGGAACTGTGCTAAATGAACAGTATCTAATTTAATCCTCCTAACAAGCCCTGTGAAGTCAATACTACTGACTATTCTCACTCCAAGGGGGGGGCAAAGCAGATGCTTCGAGAGTTGAACTCAGTTTTCCAAGTTCATACAGCTCGTATATGATGGAATCAGGACTTGAGCTCAGTCTAATGCCAGGTTGGACCCTCAGTGGCAGCTACTGTAGTTTTTTTGACCGTCACCTGCTTCCCTCCCCCACCCCCGCCCCCATCTCATTCCCATTTAGGGATAATCAGCCATACCTAAATGACAGTGGCCAGGCAGGAAGGGTGGCTACTGGGCTTAATTATTTATATCCAGGGGGAAGAGCCGCCTCGCCCCATACGTTCTGCTTCAGCTCTTGCCCTGCCAGGGGAGTATCCATCCTTCAAACCATCAGTGTTAATTGCTGGTGAGGGATAAATTAGGCGGCAGGGGTCACACACAGTTTACTAGTCATGCATATTTCTTTCAGAATACCTAAGTACCATTCCCTTGGAGATGAGAAGAAATGATGGGAGGGATGTTAAAAGGGACTCCCAGAAATATTTCTGGACCAGTCATGATCACTAGCCCTTATGATACTCTTGGAGTCATTTTACTGGTTCTTGAAATGAGTGCACTTGCCCTAGGATGGCTTGGCCCCTCCCAGTAATCAGAAGCTCCCAGGATGGGTCAAAGATTACTTTATTTGCTATAATTCCGCAAGTTGAATGTATCTCTCAGCCATTTCCTGTGAATGCTATTATGGGGCAGGCACAGGGGGATGACTATGGGACAGAAACATATCAGGTGAGAGGGATCCTATGCTTTTGTATGAAGGAGAAGCCCATTCTCCTTGGTGATGGGAGTTTTCCTTCTGCTCTGACTCCTGCCCAGCTGGGATCAGTGGGGAGCCTCCTCCTTTGGGCGACAGGTCTCTTTCTTTCTAAATCTTCTTTTTTGGGGCCAAAAAGCAAGACTACCCTTCTTTTCATCTTTCAGCTTTTTCATCCTGGCCAACGACACTCAAACACCGTCGCCCCCAATTTGGGCTGCTAGACTATGCCAAGAGGCCACATACTGGATATATTACCTCAGGCCCAGTGTTTGGACTTCACTAAACCTTAATTGTAACATCTGAGAAGGGTTGGGGAGGCGGATGTTGTGAGGATTCATTAAGAAGACAATGTTAAATTTTTATCACGGAGTCAAGAAAGATCTCTTGTTAGGAATGTGTTCAATCTTACCAGGATAGAGGGCAAAATAGCATTTTACATATATTTTTTTAATAAAGTATTTCTTTTTAAAAAATTATTTATTTGACAGAGAGACAGAGCAGGAATACAAGCAGGGGAGTGGGAGAGGGAGAAGAAGTCTTCCTGCTGAGCAGGGAGCCCAATGTGGGCCTCCATCCCAAGACCCTAAGATCATGATCTGAGTGGAAAAACGACGCTTTAAGGACTGAGCCACCCAGGTTCCCTGCAAAACAGCATTTATTTAAAGATTTTTATTTATTTATTTATTTGACAGAGAGAAATTACAAGTACACTGAGAGGCAGGCAGAGAGAGAGAAGGAAGCAGGCTCCCTGCTGAGCAGAGAGCCCGATGCGGGACTCGATCTCAGGATCCTGAGATCATGACCTGAGCTGAAGGCAGCAGCTTAACCCACTGAGCCACCCAGGTACCCCAAAACAGCATTTTTTTAAAAGATTTTATTTATTTATTTGACCGACAGAGATCACAAGTAGGCAGAGAAGCAGGCAGAGAGAGAGGGAGAAGCAGGCTCCCCGCTGAGCAGAGAGCCTGATGAGGGGCTCCATCCCAGGACCCTGGGATCATGACCTGAGCTGAAGGCAGAGGCTTTAACCCACGAGCCACCAGGCACCCCGGAAAACAGCCTTTTAAGCAATATTTTTATTTTTATTTTATACATATATATGTAAACAGAGAATTGAATGTATACATATAAATATAACTTGTAAACACATTTGATATATAATTATGTTTATCCTAGGACGCAACACTGCCCTCCTGAGCAGCGCAAGAGGGTGGGTTTTTACAAAGAATCACCAAACAGCTTGACCCAACTGAACGGCCTGCCTTGCGCTGCTGCTTAAGAGAAAGCCTTGAGTTGGGAAAGGTTTGACAAATACTGAGAAAAACCAGTCAATTAATATGTTAAAAACACTACCCAACCACAGTATGAACCATTTAGACATATGGCTTTAATTTTGACTTTAGTCTCCAAAGCCTAGGGGTCCCTGGGGAAAGGGGGCAGAGGGAGAGAAAGGACCAGCTTCTCTGTGGGCCAGGTTTCTGGGGTTGCTCCCAGCCCTGCCCCCAGAGGGAATGCCCCCACCCAGGGCTTTGCTCCCAGAAGGGCCCCTCCCCCAGAAAGCCCCTTCCCAAAGGGCCCTGCCCTTTGGCCACACCCTCAGAGGTCCCATTATCCACCCCCAACCTCCTCACACCCCCCTACCCTGCCAAGCACCGCCCTCAGAAGGGTTCTAAGGTGAAGTCAGTGTGCTTCTCTCTCAATGTCTAGGAATTACTCAGTTTTATTTTTGGCTTTGTGTTTTTTGAGCGAAGTGGGTGGTGTAAGGACCTACTTTATATTTTTATATTTTAGCCAGAGGCTTCCTTTGAGGTTACACAATAACCTTGTTGTTTAACCCTTAAGCTGTCCCTGCTCCCCTTCTCCCAGGGGACTTACTTAAAAACAAGTCCCGGAAATCAACCTCAGGTAACAAAGCCCAAATACAAGGGTGGGTCAGGCCAGGTAAGACATCTGATCAGTGGAGGGCTGCATACTGTCTCCCTAGCTACCAAGGAGTATGGGTCCCGCCCTTTGTGAGTCTTTTGGGTGAAAATCCTAACCAAGGTCATAGGCTAGGTCAAATATCTACTAAAAGGTAAGTTGTAATTCAATTGGTCACCTAGCATCACTGTGCAGCTTTCTCTGTGTGTTACAATTTCATTGGCCACCTGTGCATGACCAGGCCCAACCGCATGGCCTATGTCCTTAAAAGCTAGTATCTAAAGGAGAGAGGGGTTGATTTCTCTGTAAGAAAAGCGGCCCTGGCTGGTCAGTTTGATTCTTGATGCTTGGTGCAAAATAAAGCTTTGTTTGACCTTCGCTTTGTATCAGTCTTGCTCTTTTAATCATGGACCCATTATTGGGGCATAACAGGTGGGATAGTGGAGCACGTACATAGTGGAGGGAACAGCCCACTGTGGGTATCCACCATTCCTAACCTGTACTCTCATTTGCATGTATTGCTCGCCCTGCCCGGTGAGCACAGCATGGAAATGGACACCTCGTGAGTGGTGGTCAACGAGACTCGCTGACCACGTGATGTCTATGACCGAGTCAACCGGAGCTCGCCTTCCCTACAGACCAGAGCTTGCTCTGAGCACCGGCAGGAGGCGGTGGCCTCTTGTGAGCAGCCCAGAACCCTGTCTTGTCCTTTCTCACTCATGTCACCTCCCTGTGTTAGCCAAGCCTTGGAAGTGGTGACTTAGGAGGGAAGGGAAAGAAAGGCAGCCCCTGGCTCCTGATCCTGTCAAGTTCCGTACTCATCAGGAAGCCGAGGGCAGCAGGGTTGGTGGAACACGTGTGAGTCCCCAGGTGAGGTAAAGATGGCAGAGCTGGTCTTGTGCAGGATTTCTACGGTTCTGATAAGAAGAGGGCACGTGGGTGTGCCCCAGCTGTGGAATCCCTGCGTGAATTATTTAACACTGACATTGCACCCTGTGAAGATGAATGGCATAAATCATGCCCATAATCACATTATAAAATTTTTATTTGCTTGGAATGACATTAAATGCAAATAGAAAACAGCAGCCATGCCCCTTCAGAAGACAGATGATGGAGGAAATGAGCTTTCTATTTTAGTACCTTTAACAAACACTTCCTCCCTGTTTTTGCCCAAAGGGCCCTATATCTTCATTTTGCATGGGGCTTGTAAATTATGTAGCCAGCCCTGGGGACAGCTGTGCAGTGTCTCAATGACCCAGTGCAGGGAATGTCAGGAGCCTCCCTCCTTGATACAGTAGTATTACACAAGCCCCTGAAGCTGAAACAGAACTTCAGGATAAAGTCTGGGGGGGCGGTCCTCAAATTTCTGAGTCATGGGCTGTCGTAAACAAAATAACAGCCGGGTGGCTTAGGCAACATACAATTTATTTTCTCATGGTTCTGGGCGCTGGAAGTCCAAGATCAAGGTGGCAGTAGGGTTCGATTCTTCAAACGTCTCTCCTTGGCTTGCAGATAGCTGTGTTCTCCACTCTGTCTTCAAACGATTGTCCTTCAGTCTGTACTGTCTGTGTCCTAATCTCTTCTTCCTGTAAGCACACCAGTCCTGTTGGCTTGGTGCCCACCCCCAGTGAGCTCGTTTTCCCTTTATCACCTCTTTAAAAATCCTGTCTCTGAATACTGCCACATTCTGAGATGCTGGGTGTTAGGACGTCAACGTAGGAATCTGGGGGCATCCAACTAAGCCCATAACAATAGTCAAAACTGGATCCGAAACTGAAATTTAGACACATTTTAAAATGCTAAAAGTGTATATATATAATTTTTGTGGTAGGCCTGAGATGGTTGGTAGGCTGAGATGTATTTGTAACCTTTGAGGGAAACATCCTTTGGAATGATCAAAGAGAGCTTCTATGTAATTCCATACATCCACAATTAAACCCCAGAGCTTTTTAATTTGGAATTTGACTGTTTTGTGCTTGGTGGTAACCAAAACCAGCCTAGGGCTTTTCTTTTGTTTTGGCAGAAAAGTAGGAGGCAGAGGACTTGAGCATTTAGACATCTTGCTGCTCTTTGGTTTAATCATACTCTACTGAGTTGCCCGAAACTAATTAAGCTCTTGGCTCTGTAGAGGAGAGATGATGTTCATTACATGTCATTGGCCACAATGTTCCTTTTTTAAATTGTTGTTAACATTTGTGTTATTTTTCAGTATAAGAGACAAGCTTTATCTTAGTTTGGGCTGATGTAACAAGAGCACCATAAACTAGGTGCTTTAAAGACATACTTATTTCTCTCAGTTCTGGAAGCTGGGAAGTCTACGATCAAGACCCTGGAAGATTCCGTGTCTGTTCAAGTGCCCACTTCCTGGGTCACAGATGACCATCTTCTCCCTATAACCTCCAAGGTGGAGGAGGCGAGGGATCTCTGTGGGGTCTCTCTTATGGAGACACTAATCTCGCCCATGAGGACTCCACCCTCATGACCTAAACATCTCCCAAGGACCCCATCTCCTAGTTATGTCCCTTTGGACATTGAGTTTTCAACTTATGAATCCTGGAGGGATACACTGTCTACAGTGAGCTTCGTCAAACATCTTTTATGTTCAAGGCACTGTTTTTTGGCAAAATTAATCATTTCCTACACATCCTTTGAAGCAAGAGTATTTCTGCACTTTGCCTTCCTTTAGAACCTTTCTCTAGAGAGGATCCTAAAAAGTTCAGAAAAGATGCAGAAGAAACCTGCTGGTTAGCTCATTTTTCACAGTAGAGCAGAATTCATTTTGAAGTAGGTTAATCTTAGAAATCCAGGCAAAGACACTTCGCTTGAAAATCATCTCAAATGATCAGTTAGTTTTGTTAGTAGGAGTAATAGTAACTATAAGATCAATAGAACAACTTTTTGTTCTACTGTGGGCCTACTGTGTGCTGGGTACCTCGGAGCACCTGAGTCGAACCATCTCGTGATCCTTTCAACAGCCCACTGAGGGTCACACTGTCTTCTCCTCCACGTTATGGATGAGCCTTAAGTCTGGGCCAGAAATGACACAACTTTCCAAAGCCATATTGCTACTGAGGGGCCAGCTGGGATCTACGCCCACTCTGGTGCCAGAGCCTGTGATTGCAAACGTGGGCTGCACTAGCTGTTCAGAACAAAGGACTGTTCATGGAGGTGACACAGCTAACCCGTGAGACCCACCACCCTTTTCCCTAAGGTCATCCCGGTACAGCCTGCAGTGATGGCCCGAGTTAAGCATTTGAACTTGGTGCTGCAGAGGGCGTGTTTTAGGGACAAGATTGCTGTTAAGGGGGTCTAATGAAGCCCAGAGGGAATGGAAGGAAACAGGACTTGGGGAAATATCTGGGTCCCTGGAGCAGTGATCTCCTTTTATTACTGTGCACCTCTCTTTCACAAAAATACATACATACATACATACATACATACATACAAAAAAATTTGCGGACATAGCACAAATTTAAGCAAATTTTTGATAAATTATAAACTCTACTACTCTACTAAATTATTATAAAAGGCATGCAAAAGCTAAACAGTTAAATGGATGACATGAAATATGAATAAAACTTATAATATTTTCTTCCAGCCCCTTACTGGACTATTTGTCAAACTCCCTTTGGAGAAGACTTTTTAAAGATTTGTTTATTTATTTATTGAGAGAGAGAGAGACAACACGTGTGTGCACATGTGAGTAGGGGGGGTGGGGCAAAGGGAAAAGGAGAGAAGCAGACTCCCCATTGAGCACAGAGGCCTCACTAAGGGCTCAATCCCATGACCCTGAGATCATGACTTGAGCCAAAATTTTGAGTCAGACATTTAATCAACTGAGACACCCAGGTGCCCTGGAGAAGACTTTTTAAGAAAGAGATAGGACACTGGATTTATAGCAATAATTCCTAGAATTAATCTTTAAAAGTGGGAAGATAAAAATGGTTTTTTAAAATTTTTTTAAAGATTTTCTTTATTTATTCATAAGAGATGGGAGGCAGAGGCAGAAGCAGGCTTCCCGCAGAGCAGGAAGTCCAGAGTGGGACTTGATCCCAGGACCTGGGATCATGACCCTAGCTGGAGATAGACGCTGGAGATACTGATAAACCAAACTTTAGGGAAAAATACTGAATTTTACTGGGAAGATGAAGCAGAACAACAGCATATGGCAGCAACATGAGTTTTAGATAGTTGTTGGTCACCCAGAAGGCTTAAGGTGGAGAGAAGAACAAAAGGCTGTAGTGACCCAAAATTGTCCGAGTTGTGTAATTTGACCCAGGAACTTCCGGGTGACATACAGATTTGTTTATTTATTACACGGACAGCGCCATGTGGGGACAGAGCGAGGGGGAATGAGAATTCCATACAAACGTGTGAGTGGCTCTTCTCCCATCTCCATGGGGGAAGGAAGAGATTGGGTTTACTCCAGTAAGCATGGTGATGAGTTGGTGAGGTAGGTTGACTAGATGTCTGGACACCTGAAAAAGCCAGCTAAGGGGGCTTCCTGGCCATCTTGTCAGTGTCTTATTGAAAGCTTGTCATGTGCAAGACTTTCTTTTAACAGGTTGCCAGGTGAATTGATGTACAAATCAGACTACCGGCCGCCATGTGTCATTGCTCAGGTGGTCCATGACACAGTGCCATGCAACTAAGGAGATGCACTTAGCATTACAGACATCGTTCTGTCTTTGTTATTTTGAAATTTAGAAAATATCTTATTAATTTGTTCACCCCAAAGAGGCAATTTATTGCTTACCATGACAGTCTTTTGGTAGAGGACACAAAACTGCTTTCTTTGTTATGAAAATCAATGTGTTACACCAATTTTCTGAAAGATAGAAATGAATTGCCTCCTTCCAGCTGGGTCAGGACATAAGTGTACCCTATGTATTGGTTTTTCAATAGATTCCATTTACAGATTGTACATGTCTCTCAATACAGAAGACATTTGCTCACATTTATGTGTAGAACATTCCCGAACCTGGTCCAGGTTGCAGATGAAACCGTCACTCTGACTGGCAAGGCATAATGAAGAAGAGTTTTTCTGTAAAAAATATGTGGTCATGGAAGGAATCAGCACTGCAATTCGTGGCTGATTCCAAAGGCTCTAAGAGGTGGTAGATGCACAGGCAAAGTGGTGACTTTTGCAGAGGAAGCAGGCTGGGGAGAGATAGCAAAACAGAAGTTTGAGAGGGCCCTAAAATCTCCTCCTGTGGGATTATTGGCCATTGAGCTTGAGAAAGGCTATGGTGAAAACTTGAAAGAGCATCAGATCAAACCCTTGGCCACTGGAGGTTGAAACTGACATGAGCAGCACTATCTCTATTCTTGACCCAAGGCCACAGGATGACAAGCTTTGCTTTTTCAATGTGGTCTCAAGTCTCTATACTGCCCTATAAAGAAAATAATACAAATAAATGCTGAGAGTGTAAAGTGTAAGCAGAGCTCCCCTTGGCCATTTCCTAAGTTTTGTCCACTCACTTTGGTGAGTGCATTGCAGGAAATGGCCTTAATGATCAATGGCAGACCTCCACTCCAGAGTGACATAAAAAGCAATCTGCACCTCCTTCCTGATTTGTCTGTAATGAAACTTGCTTTCCTCAGGTCCCAGAATTCGAGGCAGATAAATATGTTCCCTTTCGTTGGCTCTTACTCATACTTCAGCAAGATTTCCCATGTGCTTTCCTTGGCTGGCTGGGAAACTGGACCACAATTTATGGGACCTTAGGGAACAGGCGCGTAGAATTCCAGTGGGATCCCGGAACAGAACCTAATTGGAGATTAGAGACCATTGCGGTGCAAAGCTTTTCTTTGAGATCGAAAGAGGTGCATGTTATGCAAATATTAGCAAGTGTAAGTTCACACTGTCTATTGAAAATTTATAGACTCATTATGGTCAAGAAGGCTGGAAGATAAGTAGATTTTGGGAAAGATTCAGGTAAATTCAGGGAGGTGGCAAATTACCCCAGGGAAAGTAGAATGGCTAAAGAGTATGGCCCAAACTTTTTAAAAAATTTTATTCACTTATTTGACACACAGAGAGCCAGAAAGCACAAGTGGGGGGAATGGCAGAGGGAGAAGGGGAAGCAGGCTCCCCGCTGAGCAGGGAGGCAAATGTGTGGGACTCGATCCCAGGACCCTGGGATCATGACCTGAGCTGAAGGCAGACACTTAACTGACTGAGCCACCCAGGCACCCCCTGGCTCCAACTTCCAAAGATGGTGTATGAGATACCTTTGGTGGGAAGGAATGAAGATCAGCAACTGTCCTTGATTCTGCTTCTCAGGAAGGCATTGTGATGTGGTGCCCAGGACTTTGGAGACAGACACATGCTTAGGGCCCTCCGGCTCTGCCGCAAAAGCAACACCTTCCAGAGGGCAGCTGCAGGCACCGGGTGGCGTCACACAGGGTCAGACCCGGGAGGCACTCAGCCACGTACCCATTCCACCATCCTGCTGGGTTTGGAAGAGCGCTATCTAAGTCCCTGCTGTCGAAGGACCATCCAGAGTGACATGTCCCATGGGGCATGCCGGCATTCCTTTACCCCTTCAGGTTATTGGCAGCAAGGCTGGAAATTTTTTTAATTGCCTGGGAAAATGATAGCAAACAGCTCCAAAAAGGAGTTTCAGAATGCAGACTTAATACTATGTTTTGAGTACATTTCATTCATTTGGCAGGTACTGACAGGGTGCTTAAGTGCCAGGTGCTGCTGCATTAGAAACGGACTTGAGAAGTTAACAGGAGGGGGCTCCAGCCCTCAACCAGCACAAAGCTGATCAATGGATGCATGTGACAGACAGAGCACTGTGACGGGGAGTACTAGGTGCTGTCATAAGAAGGGTATGCCTGGAGTTAAAGGAATACTCGGGGGGAGCCAGCACCAACACTCAGGGAGAGCTGTGGGAAATATGATGGATGCAGATGGCTCCAGGGGAAACCAGAGAACTGCTCAGATCCCTGCTTCTTAACAGCTCCAAGTGCCCGCCGCTTCAGAGTGGGGGCTGGGCGAGCAGGGAGCTGGGGTGGGCGCAGCGATGCCTAAGTTCCGACCTCAAGCCCCTGCGCTGTTTCACCTGTCCCTTTAGGAGTACAATGACATAGGATGTCACCAACGGAGGATCTACCCCTGCATCCTGGTACTGGGAAAGCATGCGAGGGCTGCGGAGCTGAAAGCAAGAGTTGGTAGTTCCAGTAATGTGTGCAGGGTTTTAAAAAACTATATACCGGAAAATATCCGGTCTTATTTGCATGTGTTTGTATCATGCACAATTTTTAACTGCAATCCTCCTTTTACCTTCTTCCCTGTTGTTAAGACTCTCCTCTCCTCACCGCTGCCTTTGTCCTTATAATACCTGTTGACAGCCTGGTGCTCATCCATGAGCTCATTCGCCTCTATCCACGCATGCATGGGGCTTTGTCACTGTTTAACAAATATGGGCTCATTTTATCTACCTCTTGATCTAGTGCTTCCCAGTTAATAATCCCTCCTGCATAACGTCCTTCTGTTTTTATCTTCATTTTTATAAAGAATGGCTGCTCACCTTTTATCAGGTGCCTTTATTTTTTTATCAAATGCATTTATTGCTATGGTCTTAAGAGTTTTTTCACAGTTAATTTAGTGATGAGGTAAATCTTATTGATTTTCTGGTCTTGAGCTCCCTTTATTTTCCTGGAATGAATCCAAGTTGGTCTCAGGATATAGTCCTTTGATAGATGCCTGACTTCTGTTATTTGCTAACATTAGTTCAGTTTCTGTTAACTAACCTGTCCTAAGCCAGATTTGTTAATAGCTTCCCCGTTCCTCCTTCTCAGGTTTGGGTATTAAAATTGTGCTCAGCTTCATCAAGTGAATTGACTTATTATTGTTTAATTGCCTGTTGCCATTTAACAGTAGAATGACAGTTATCCAGCTGCAAACCTGTCTGATCTTGGAACTCATCTTCTTAATTTTCCGTTCTTGAATCATTTGGATGATTTTGTTTTCCTAGGAAATCATCGTTTCTTCTAGGTTATCAAATTGATTAGTATAAAGTGCCTTGCAGTTTAGTGATTCTTTTATATTATGCATTTGCTTTTATATCTCTGTTCCCAATCCTTATCTGTTTTGCAACTCTCTCCCTCTCTCTGTCCCCTCCTCCCTGAAACCCACCTTTCCCCATTCCCCTTCCCTCTCCCCACCTCCTCCCACACCCCATCTTCCCCCTCTCTTATCCTTAATAGGGCATGTGAAGTTTTTATTATTATTATTATTTCATTAGTCTTTCATAGAAACAACTTTGAGTTTATTTGCCCCTGATATTTTTTATTAGTTTAAAAATTTATCTTTATTATAACTACTTCCTTTCTTTGGATTGAGCTGCCCTTTTCTGATGGGTTTAAATGAGTACTTTCTTTTATTTAAAAAAATGTTTGAAATTGAAGACATTTGACACTAAAGTCTCCTTAGAGTATAACTTCTGGTGTCTTCTGTAAGTTTTGGTATGAAATAGTCTCCTTTCCATTGCTTTCAAGATTTTCTTCAGTCGTCTTATGATTTCTTCTTTGACTGAAGACTGTATTTCTTAACTTGTATGTAGTTTCAATTTTTTGTTACCAGGTTATCTAATTCTGATTCTACCGGATTGTGATCAAAGAACTGTTCTTTAAATCTTTAATTTGGAAGGCTTGTAAAGGTTTCCTTTGTTGCCTAGTATGCAATTAATCTTTACAAATATGGCTTTCCTTAGGTGTAAGAAAGAAATGTTTTCCGAGGGAAATAAGGATGTCTATTTTCTTTTTTTTTTTTTAAAGATTTTATTTATTTATTTGACAGACAGAGATCACAAGTAGGCAAAGAGGCAGGCAGAGAGTGAGAGAGAGGAGGAAGCAGACTCCCCGCGGAGCAGAGAGACCGATGTGGGGCTCGATCCTAGGACCCTGGGATCATGACCTGAGCCGAAGGCAGAGGCTTTAACCCACTGAGCCACCCAGGCGCCCCAGGATGTCTATTTTCTGTGTGTCCTTGTTTTTCCCTCCTTCTAGTAGATACTCCCATTTGAAAAGCTAAAATTTTACCTTGTTATTGCATTTTTAGAGTCTTCAGGTATTATGTTGTTAGATGTATACCTGCTTATACCTTTTACATCTTCTTTCCAAACTCTGCCTTTAAAAATGTCCCTCTTCATCTTAGTACCTATAACTTTAGACCCAACTTGTCTGCGATGAATTTTGCCATTCCGGCTTTCTCTTTTGCATGGTATCTCCTCACCTGATACATTCTCAATCCCTTTTGCATTTTAAGTATGTTTCTTGAACAGTGTGGATCTGTAACCTCCTGATAGGCGCTTTAATAGAAAAAGTCAGTGTGTACACATTTAAATTAATGATAAACAGTCATAATTTTATTCCTCCCATCTTATTTTGTTTTTATTTTCCCCATTTTTGATGTTTTTAATCAAGTTCATTCTTTTTGTACTTGATAAATAGAGAAGTTCTTTGCATTTTTCGATGACAGCTTAATTGAGATATAATTCACAGGCCATACCACTCACCATCTAATGTGGACAATTTAATGGCTTTCACTATATTTAACTATACTATACTGAACTACCTACACATTTTCATCATCCTCAAAAGAAAACTTTAGCCATCACCACCAGTCTTAGGCAACCGCTAATCTACTTTTGGTCTCTGTAGATTTAGCTATTCTGGAAATTCCATATAAATCAAATTATGCAATACGTGGTCTTCTGTGACTGACTTCTCTCAATCAGCAGAATGTTTTCAAGGCTCCTCTGTGTCGTGGCACATATCAAAATTCTATTCCTTTTCAAGGCTGAATAATATTCCACAGGCTAAATGGATCACATTTTATTTATCTCTTCATCAGTTGATGAACATCAGGGTTGTTCTCACCTTTTCGCTATTATGAATAAACCCTAAACCTTCATGCACAAGTTTTTGTGTGGGCATAGTTTTTTTTCATGGCTCTATACACAGGAGTGATATTGGTGTGTCATTTGGCAACTCTGTGTTCTGCATTTTGAGGAGCTACTAAACCATTTCTAATGTGGCTGCGCCATTTTCCAAGCCCACCAGCAATTAACAGGTTCCAGCTCTTCACATCCTTCCAACACCTGCTTTTGGGGTTTTTGATAGTAGCCATCCACGTGGGTAAGAGGTGGTATCTCACCATGGTTTTGATTTGCATTTCCCGAATGATTAGTGATGTTGAGCATATTTTCACGTGCTTATTGTCCCATATATTTTATATATACCTTATATGTATCTTTAAATATATATTATATATTTCATATTTTATTTATATTTAAATACATATTTAAGAATGTAAATATATTTACATAAATATGTTTATATAAATATATGATCATGTAAAATATATTTATATATACATTTATATATTAATGTATACATTTGAATATTAGAGAAATGTATATTCAAGTTCTTTGCTCATTTTTTAAGAGATTTTATTTATTTATTTGAGAGAGATTTATTGAGAGAGATCACAAGCAGGCAGAGAGGCAGGCAGAGAGAGAGGAAGAAGCAGGCTCCCTGCTGAGCAGAAAGCACGGGGCTCGATCCCAGGACTCTGAGTTCAAGACCTGAGCGGAAGGCAGCAGTTTAACCCGCTGAGCCACCCAGGCGCCCCTCTTTGCTCATTTCTTAACTTGGTTGTCTTTTTATTTGAGTTGTAAGAATTCTTCACACAGTCTGAATGCATGTTCCTTATATATGACCTGCAAATATTTTCTCCCATTTAGTGGCTTGTCTTTTGACTTTGTCAATGGGGTCCTTGGAAGCACAAAACTGGGATAATTTGGTTGAGTCCCATTTATTTGTTTATTATTTTTTTTTAAGTTGCTTGTACTTTGGTGTTTGGCTGAGGAGCCGTTGTTAGATTCAAGACCACTAACATTTACCTTTGTGTTTTCTTCTGAAAACTTTATCATTTTACTTTATTTTTATTTTTTAAAAGATTTTATTTATTTGAGAAAGAGACAATGAGAGAGAGCATGAGCGAGGAGAAGGTCAGAGGGAGAAGCAATCTCTGTGGAGCTTGAAGCCTGATGCAGGACTCAATCCGGGAACTCTGGGATCATGACCTGAGCAGAAGGCAGCCGTCCAACCAACTGAGCTACCCAGGCATCCCGAACTTTATCATTTTAATGCTTACACTATGTCTTTGATGCATTGGGGGTTATTTTCTCTGTATGGTGTGAGGCAGAACTCCTGTTTCATTATTTGCATGTGGCTGCTTGGGAGTAAAATACTGTTCTTACCCCCATTGAATTGTTTGGCAGTCTTGTCAAACATTAGTTGACTGTAATTTATTTTCCTTTTTTTTCCCCCATTGAGGCATTTCACGTGCCATGTATATTATATTCCTAGGAAAAAGGAATCCCAAGATTTTCCCTCCTGCCTGGATTCTTCCTTCTTCATGGTGCATGATGCCAGAAGAATTTTTCCATGCAGTGAAACCAAACTGAGGGGATGGAAATATTCTGCCACTTTTCTAGATCTTTCAGTTATACAAGTCTAGGGCTGGTCATGCCACACTTGTTTAACTTGCCCGTGAGGTTCACAGCAGTTTTCCCAGCTCTGTGGTCATCAATAGTTTCAAATTTGCCAATGTACTCATGCTTCGTCATCACAGTGAGGAAACGGGACGATGAATTTGGTGCAGGGCCTCCTAAGAACCTGGCCTTCGCCCCCCCTTTCAGCAGTGTTAATGTTCTTGAGGCCATCTGTGGGACATTTGTTCACACTGTTACTGCGGCACGGAAAGATGGCAGAAAAAGCTTTTTTCCCTTTTATTAATATTTGGTCTTGTTCTCCTTCCCTTTCTCATAACCGAATGTGTATTTCCCCTTCGTCATTTGAAAACTGCATACTGTTCTCCAGCTGTTTTCCCCAGACGAGACCTTGTGTATCAAGAATCCTTATTTCACGGTTATTATACACAATCTTAAAGATTTATGACTGTCCGCTTATTTTACACATGCATACACACAAAGCACTAAATAAGGACTTTATCTGAATGGCTAAATGTTGGCCAAGACAGAAGCCAGTTGTAGTGGGAACTGATAGGATAAAGATATACTCTGAAGTTTTTGTTCTTTAAAAAAAGCCTTCATGGGGCGCCTGGGTGGCTCAGTGGGTTAAGCCGCTGCCTTCGGCTCAGGTCATGATCTCAGGGTCCTGGGATCAAGTCCCATGTCAGGCTCTCTGCTCAGCGGGGAGCCTGCTTCCTCCTCTCTCTCTCTCTGCCTGCCTCTCTGCCTACTTGTGATCTCTATGTCAAATAAATAGGTAAAATCTTTAAAAAAAAAAAAAAAAGCCTTCATGGGGCGCCTGGGTGGCTCAGTGGGCTAAAGCCTCTTGCCTTCAGCCCAGGTCATGATCCCAGGGTCCTGGGATCAAGTCCTGCATCGGATTCTCTGTTCAGTGGGGAGCCTGCTTCCCCCTCTCTGCCTGCCTCTCTGCCTACTTGTGATCTCTGTCTTTCAAATAAATAAAATCTTAAAAAAAAAAAGGCCTTCATATTTTATTAAAAATTTTAGGTGTCCGAATTCAAAAGGTTAACAATATAGTACAATAATAATAATAATAATAATAATATATCATCTAATAATAAAATAATAATAATTTCTCCTGCATAGTCACTGCTGCCCACTAGTAAAATGAGATGTTTCTTTTCTTTTCTTTTTTAATGATTTTATTTATTTTATTTATTTGACAGACAGAGATCACAAGTAGGCTTAGAGGCAGGCAGAGAGAGAAGGAGGGAAGTGGGCTCCCCGCTGAGCAAAGAGCCCGACGTGGGGCTCGATCCCAGCCAAAGGCAGAAGCTTAAACCACCCAGGCGCCCCGAGATGTTTATTTTCATTTGGGATTATGGAGGGGCAAGGTGTTTTTGGCTCTCCTGCTGAAGTAGGGACTCAGTCAGTATTGTCTCCAACTTTTTCCCTAATAGTAGCTCTGGAAGATGAAGACGTCCCTCCATCTCCCAGACATGAGGGTTTGACCAGGACATGGGATGTTATAAGCTCATTGACAGTCTCATGAACTAAGCCCTGGTTTATTGGTCACAGTCGTTCTCCAAGTATTTTCAGGAATAAACTTCAGGTGTTGCCCTTACTCTAATTTTTCTTTCTGAGATTTCTGACTGCAATCGCTACTTCCTGCAGTCACTCAAGGAGAAACGAGGCATGTGGCAGCGCAAGTGTGTTTTTCTTTCAAGATGACAAAATCACTCTTGATTTCTGTACGCATCTCGGATTTTTATATACGAACATGGATTTTGGTGTCTACCCTGAGGAGATAATACATATGGTGTGAGCTACACATGTATTCTCATGACACGTCACCTGGGTTACCCAGAACTTTCTGGGCCCGGCAGAAAGGCAGAAACCCAGGTGAATTCCTCATTGTTCCAGCAGGCTGTCAGCCCTCAAAGGCCTTCTGGATGTGTTTGTGCATCGCAGTGTCTGCTGTGTAAGATACAGAAAGAGCACAGTAGTTCAGGGGGAAAATATTTAGGAACACATTTTCCAGGAGGAACCAGGATTCAGTTTGGGTGACTCTTGACCATTTTTCATCTTCTGACGACTGAAAGTGGTAGTTAATCTACAGTCATGGTTTTAACATGCATTTCGAATGTAATGTGAGTTTCTATCAACATAAAACTATAAGAACTGTCTTCCTAAAGGGCATTCATGTAAGGCCCATTATTTTCCAGCTTGATTAATGAAAACAAAATTTTTCTGTAATGCTTTCTTCCTACTCTGTATTAGTTTTCAGGACTGGATTGAAAGTGATTTATTGTGGATAGGGTTATACCTGCTCGTGGAATTTTTTTCTGTTCCTGGGTTTTTAAAGATGGCAGAGTTGACTTTCTGATTTTAATTCATCTTCACTAGATGAAGAATTCACAAATAGGACTTTTTCTTGAAATAACCATAGCCTGGGGGCGCTTGGGTGGCTCAGGTCTTGATCTCAGTGTCCTGGGATTGAGTCCCACATCGGGCTCCCTGCTCAGTGGGGAGCCTGCTTCACTCTTTGCCTCCCCCTCTGCTTATGCTTTCTCTAATAAGTAAATAAATAAATAACCTAAAAAAAAAGAAGTTGTATTTGACTGGAGCTTCATGTGGAGTGACAGATCAACAGAAAGACAAAGGAATAAGAGACAGGAAGCAATGAAGGAAAACACAGAGGCGCACAGTATAGACAGATGTTCCTCGGCTTATGACGGCCTCGGCTTCTAATAAACCGATTGTTCAGCTGGAAATCTCTTTAGTTGAAAATGCATGGAAAACACCTAAGCGACTGAACATCAGAGCTTAGCCCCGCCAAACTTAAATGTCTTGAGAACACTTACAGTATTGCACAGTTGGGCAAAATCCTCTAACACAAAGCCTATTTCACAATAAAGTGTCTGGTATCTCATGTAACTTACTGAACACTGCACTGAAAGCCAGAACAGGACGGTTCAAGTGTGTTGGTTGCTGACCCTCGTGATCACATGGTTTGCCTGGGGGCTGTGCTCACTGCCCCTGTCCAGCATTACAAAAGAGGACCCTACTGTAGATCGCCAGCCTGGGAAAAGATCCAAACTAAATGCATATCACTTCTGCACTATTATAAAAAGTCAAAAAACCATAAACTGAACCAAGGTGAAGTCAGGGATCTTCTGTACCAGGTGTGTTAGGGAAGGTCAAGTGCTCCTGTCTGGCCAGGAACCATAGTGGTATGGGGGAAAGTTCCACGGTAGAAAGTTCTACAGCGGAGAACCACTACGACTCAAGCACCAACGGTCACAGGTTACACCAGGAAGACTGGATGCTCTTCTGTGGGCGATGAGAAGCCACGAGCGACTCAGGAAGGCTGAAGAGCTCTGGGCAGGTGGGACAGCTGAGGGCTGCAATGAAGAGGGACAGGTGGAGCTGGGAGACCAGGTGGGGAGAGCCCGCTACCCTCGAACAAAAGGCAACAAAGGTCTGGACTGGGATGACGGAGATGGTGGAAGGTAATGGGATATTCATGAAACAGAACTGGAAAGCCATGGAAATGAAATAAGAGAGGGAGGGAAAACCGTTCATGACTTTAATTGCCATCAGTATAAAACATGTTGAATTAAAATGAATTGGTATTTCTAGACCGATGATGACATCACAATAATGGAAGGAAACCAATTTTGATTTTGAGCCTGGTTAAGGAGACAGTATAGACAAGAGAAAAGCAGAGGCTCTGGAGTCACACAAATGTCACCATTGAGATTCGTCCCCACTCTTCATTCCCTTCCCTGTAAACCCAGGCAAGTGACACCTGCCTCACAGCACTGGTAACAAATAGGGAAGAGCACACGTTCCCACGTTCCCGGGTCAGACAGGACAGCCAGGGATCAGCGGCACATGAGGAGGTAACAGGTGGTCACTAAACTGAGCTCAGGTGCATACACAGCATTTTATGTCACCTTGAGATGGCTCCTCTTGTGACCTCTCAAAGAAGGTGGCAGTGGTGAGGAACAAACTCCAGGAGCTTATTAGCATACATGATCTTCAGGCCATCTGGATGAGACTCAACGATCTGCTCTACAATCACCTAGCAGAAGGAAGAGCATTTTATTTTTATTTATTTATTTGTTTGTTTGTTTGTGTTTTTGTTTGTTTTTAAAGCACCTAAAAGAGAAGTATGAACTATACACTACAGAGAAAAGAATCGTGTAAACCTTAAAAATGCACTTCGTCCTTCCTCCTCCCCACTCAGTATGCTTTCTAAACAGGAGGTAAGTAACAATGGCATGAAAATCTAGGTCCCGGGATTTGGGAATACTGCTCCAACCCTGGGGGACACAGAGGCTGAGGGACAGAGACTGGCCTGAAGCTAAAACATCACACACACTCATCTGCTTCCCTTCTGAGCTTAAAAGCAAAATACTGTATCTGCAGACAACAGCTCTGTATCATCTTCACCCTGGCCTTATTCTCTACCGTCTCCAGAACAGGGAAAGGGCTGAGATGGAAAGTGATGGAAGAAAACACATCTTATTTTGCTTTAGTATTTAATTTTTTTTGGTGAGGCTGAGTTGCAGGAGGTGAATGTCAAGCATACAAACTTAAAATACAAACGTGGCCACAGTTCATTTAATGACATGGAAACGTAAAGTACTTCCCTAATTTAGCATATTAGATTCAGTTCAATGAAAAGGGCATAAATTAAAGAACTAAAATATTTTCATTTAGTGACAAAGAATAATGTGATCTTTTTCACCCCCACAGAGAGAGCTATGAACTATAATAGGATACATACAAAGAACTGACAGATCATTTACTTTTAGTAGTCTTAATGAAGCTGAGAAGATTACTGAAATTAATCCTTCAATTTCACTTCTATCACTGGGATACTGTCTCGTTTTAAAACTGGAAGCCTTTCATCCTGAAGTCATGGTGGGTAGCTTTATACTTACCAGACAGAAAAAACACTCGCACTGGCAGGTGACTGGAAGAAAGCCCTCAAACGCTGAGACTGGCTTCATGACTTCTGTCAGGTTGAACTAGATGAAACCGACGCTCTCTAAGTTGGAAGCTGCTGATTGCTGGCGGCCTCACATGGTGCAGCCCATACTCCGGCCGCTCAGAGGCAGGATACACTGACTCCCTGTATTTTACTGTATCCTTATAGGTCAAGAACACTGGGTAACCAAGTTCTGGACTTAAGGTACTACCCCGCTAACTCGCCCTTCAAAGCCCTTTATCTTTGAATATTCCCTCCCTCCCACCTTCCTAGCCTGGCAAACTCCCCCATGGTCTTCAAGACTTAGGCCACATCAATTCTGCAAATACGCTTCCCCTCACAGACTTTCCCTGCGCACAGAGCTGTCTTCCAGCTCCTCCAGTGGGCACGGGCGCCTTGGTGGGGTCACGCTTTTCGGCAACTTCATTAACGTATAACTTATGGAAATGGAAATTGACCTGAAAATGTTCTGATCCGTACCTTCTTCCTAGGCAAGTCCCTCAACCCTACTAAATTAAGATAATCCCTGAGTTATGGCATCACTGGAAGAGACCAGAAGCTTCATACCCGAAGCCCCCTCTTCTTCTCTGCCTGCCTCATTCTCCCTCCCAAGTACCTCCCCAGTACCAACTACTGCTGTCTCCTCAATCAGCTAAAACTGACCGCCTAGCAGCAACCTGGGAAATCGCTCAGAGCAGCGGACTCCAAGTTTAAATTTACCCAACGGCAGAAAGAGCAAGCTCGGTGCTCCGGGAGCTGGTGAGAAATCACTCACAGTGCATCTGCCATCAAGTGGACTGGATACACTTCCCTCTTGCCCCCCACATTAGAAAGCGTCAACCCCATTCAAAAGGAAGTCGAACAGTGAAAGAAAAAAACACACACAACAAAGGCCCCAAAGCCCCTGCTGGGCTCTATGAGGCATCCCACATCTGAGGATGGGCAGTCAGGTAGTGAGGAAACACACTGTAAGAAAACCCAAAATCTCTGGAGACCTGCCATGGTGTGCCCCGTCCCAGAGCATCAGAACTGGTGTGGAGGGAAGGCAAGCGCTTGGCACGAACAGTGCCGAAGCCTAATCCCAACCTCTACTGACTGATCCCATGCGCATTTCCTATTTATCCCTTTCTCGGTATTTCTGGGCCTGGCAGAGCATGATGGATTTACTGTGCGCTGATGCTGCTCTGGCTTTCCTGACTCTAGAGCTCAGAGCTGCTCTTCTGGAGAAAAAAGTCCTCCAAGGTAATTCTGAGCAAGAAAGCGCACAATGTCTGTTTATCAAGGACAGTGTTGCAAAGGGACAGGATTGTAGACACAGAGCTCACTGAGGTGTTTCTATCCGATGAGCACAGCAGCAACAGCAAAGACGGGAAGAACACTGGAGGGCCAGCTCCCCAGGGACCGAACGTGGACATGGCTGGAGGGGCTGCAGGCACTGCCAAGGGCCGCAGTGAAGCAGAGCCGCTGGAGACACACGGGCTGCAGAAGGGCCACGTGCAGACTGTCTGCTAAGTGTGGACGAACGGGGCAGAAGCACGAGTGCAACGGGCTAGAGACACAAGCACAGTGGAGGCTGACCACTTAGTTGAATGCCTTGATGTGAAAGGGGACAGAGACCTAGGACCAGAGAATCGCTTCCTTTGGGATGTGTCCGTTCTTAATCTCCATCATGAGACATGTGGAGCATATGGTCTCTCAAGTTCCTTCCAAATCTAAAACCTTAATTCCTAAAATTTAGAAACCTAACTCCGCCTGCAAGGGGAGGGACTGTTAGCATCACACAACAGAGCACTTAGGGCACCAGGCGACCTTGACGCAGGCAGCCCAGCTGGTATGTGTAGGACCAGCCCCGGCTACTCCCACTGCACCACTGTGCATCTCACAGCGCTGACAGGACCTAACTACTCATTTTCTGAGTCACTCATCTACCCTGGCTGATTGAAAATTCACACCAGGAAGGGAACAAGACAATCACAGTATAACAAAGAGAGCCATCATCTTTTTCCTATTTCATAAGTTTTTCCTTTCCTGTTTGTAAATTTCAACTGGATATGTCCTATACTGTTTCATAATAATATAATGCTGGTGCAAAATACATCAATGGTAATACTCTGGGCATGTCTAGGAAAAAAAATGAGATGGAGAAAAACCAAGATGAATGGTAGGTATGCCTTAAAGTTCAACCGGACTTTGCTAGTCCTCAGGGAAGGTGATTCCAAATATACTTTTACACTGCAAGCATAATGACGTGTTGGAACTGTGGTCTATAACCAAAGGGTTTATAGGAACGTGTTATAGATTTCACTATTTCATGCTCTCCACTCTCCTGGAGCTACATTCTAGCCACAAACCTGGATTTTCTTCTTGTTCAGAAATGAATTCTAACTAAGCCGTCCCCTCCTAATTAGATTGGATGTGAAGTATTAATTTATGTGGTACTTCGTTAAAAAAAATGCTTACCTGCTTGCTTCTAGTGCAGAGGTTTCTTTCGAACTTTGTGAATTTAAGATTTTTTCAATCTTTTCAACTGATCAAATAACTTGTATAAGCCTCAAAACACACATCTATAAAAATAAAAATTAAGCAAACAAAAAACGTCACCATCTTTACTCTTAATCATCTTTATTTCCCATGCTAAATGCAGGAAAATATAAGACCAAAAGTTAACTTCAAATATATAGGGCATGCTATATTTTGAATATTTCTATGAAACACAGAATTCTCAAGAATGCAAATCTTAGTTCTAGAATAAGCATACTTCCATATTCTATTGCAAGTTTATAGAGGAAAAAAAAAACCCTAGACTTTGCTTTCTCATATTCTATACTCTTATTTCTTTTTTTCCACATCCTTAATCTTTCTATGGGCATTTCTTTCCTATTTTTTTAAAAAAGATTTGTTTATTTGAGAGAGAGAGAGACTGCATGTGCGCGAGCAGGGGAGGGGCAGAGGGAGAGAGAGAATCTCGAGCAGACATCCTGCTGAGCACAGAGCTCAATGCGGGGCTCAATCTCATGATCCTGAGATCATGACCTGAGCCAAAATCAAGAGTCGGACGTTTAACCAACTGAGCCACCAGGCGCCCCTCCATTTGTTTTCTTATGGCCCTTTATTCATGTTTTAACTTTGGCTTCCGATTGTACTGGCCCTCTCAGTTTACATGTGCATATACCTATATGCCCAAGCACCAAATCATTAAAGACCTTTTACACTACAAATATTATCAAAGAGGTTGAGGGACATTATGAAAACTCTCATCCTTAAAGAACAAAAAAATACAAAGTCATCCATTCAATAAATAATAATAATAATGAACACCCCTGGGAGCTCGATATTCATTCCGATGGGGGGTGGGGGGGGGCACGAGAAAATAAAGCAAGAAATACACCCTGCTCTCACAAAGCTTACTGTTTTGTCTGGAAGCGCACGACAAGCATTCTTTGGACAAAAGCTGTGAGGAGATCCAGAGGCGAATTAAACAGAAGGTCCCTCAAACAGGCTTCTCCCCACTGAGATTTTAACAAATATGCTAATAATACACATAGAAAACATTGTACAGAGCAGCAGGCGAGAGTCAGAAGCCCAGACTCCCAATGCCCGCTGTGCCGCTACATCGTTATGCTCATGAATGATATCGGGGACACTTGGAACTGGAGATAGCACTAAGGGGCACACTCCCGGGGTGAGCCCTCAGATGTACAGAGCCGTTGCCTGTCTCACACACCTGAAACTAAGCCAACACCGCATGCTAACTACTGGGAATTGAAAAAATTAAAGTGACACCAGAACATAAAGAACACAGGATCAGAAAATAACAGCAAACCTACGGCAGAATCCTGAGTTTGCTTTGGAAAGCCCACTTCTCCCCTAGTCTTTAATATAGGCCTATTTTCTTTACAGGGCCGCTGACAATTTATACAGTCGTTAACTGTCAAGCGCTGCACCGACAACAGTTATCACTGTTTCTTGTTCTGGAAAAAGTGGGTGATCTTGAGATCGTGTGGGTACCTCTGAAATTCTGTCTTCTTATTTCAGGTAGATAACGTGACATAATGCATAAAATGCACATGCGTGAGAGCTTTAAAAAAAAGCTAAATTTAAAAAAAAAAAGATAAAAAGCTGAATAGTGCTGACAAGTTCACGGAGACAAGAGGAGAGGGCTTCAACTGGTATGCAGCATAAGAAATCTACTGGAGGGTACCTTTTTCTTCCTTATGTCCTCTTGTTTACACATTCGTTCATCTACTGCCCGAATTCCTTCACTGACTGATGACCTGAGACTCTTTAAAAGAATAATAAAGAAAATGTATTACAGACATTGTTTTGTCACATTATCAATTTCCTACATCTCATTCAATTCCACAAAAATTAATACCTGTGCACCAGTACTATGCAGATATTGACAAAAAAAAAAAACATGATATACCAGACACAGTTACTGTTGAGGGGACTCATGACCTGGGGGCATAATGACACGAAGGCAGGGTCGCATGGCTAGAAGAAGAATGACATATACAGTGAAAGTTATGGGGATGAGGGGGCTTAGAATGGAGAACAGATAATATGAAGCAAAGTACAGGAGAGTCTGGAAATGCGACGGGGCTCGAATCGGACTCTGAAAGCCATGTGTACACAGCAGCCGAGGTGGGGAGGGGATGGGGAGCAGATGTAAGTGCACACACACTCAGGGGCAGGGTCAGACAGGCACACAGCCATGTGCACTGCAGGCTTCCTTCTGGAGAGAAGCAGAAATAGGAATGGAGGGCCAACTTCACTGAGATGAAGTCTTTAGATTCTGCATATTTTGGAGAACGAAAGAATGTCAAAGCACTGATGCATGATGATGAAATGTGGGTATGGAAATACCAGGAATCAAGAATGAAGAACAGAAGACCAGAAAAAGGCAGAGCACAGAGGTAGAGAAACATGTCCAGAAGCTAATGAATAAAGAGATAATTAGGAATTAGGGCCAAAACAAAGGTTAACAGAAACAACTAGAATGAAGTAGGCAGATCACAAAAATTCCACAGGAAGGTGAATTAATTCACTCCATCAACATTATGAAACACCTCCTGGACGTCAGTATTGTGGCAGCCTACAGGGATGCAATGAAGACAGATATAGTCGTATCCCTCAGTGATCTGAGAATCTCACAGAACAGCTTCAGAGTTGGGACCAGAAAGGCAGGTCAGGCCTGTGGCTGAGCAGGACCAAAGTGGCCATAAAAACAGGCCATGGAAACGGGAGGGGATATGGTGATGGCAGGGGGTGAGGTGGGACGGGAGCCTGTGTGAGTAGAGCAAATCTGCCTCCAGGGAGGGGGTTCGAGAGAAGAGTGGGAGGCCAAAGGAAGGCTAGGCTTGGGAAACAACACCACTATGAGGCCCCGGGAGGAAGAGGCACACCAAGGAGGCAGTGGGAGAGCCCCACAGCGGCTGGTGTGGAATGCAACAGCGGACCATGAAAATCCCTTCCATTCCAAGGAAAAGTATCTTTAACAAGATTTTGTAAAATTCAAATGAGACATAAACCATGGAAAGTATTGGCTACCTCAAGGCACAACTCAAGATTTTTTGTTTTTAAAGATTTTATTTATTTATTTGACAGAGAGAAATCACAAGTAGATGGAGAGGCAGGCAGAGAGAGAGAGAGAGGGAAGCAGGCTCTCTGCTGAGCAGTGAGCCCGATGCGGGACTCGATCCCAGGACTCTGAGATCATGACCTGAGCCGAAGGCAGCGGCTTAACCCACTGAGCCACCCAGGCGCCCACAACTCAAGATTTTTACCTGTTTCACGAACTCTTTCCTGCCTGCCCCTCCCCTAGGCTTCTCAGCACTGATATTTCCATTACTTTGCATTTTTCTTGGTTCTAACCATGTACTGTGTCTTCCCTTAAATTAAGTTCTCCTTATATTCTCTCTAGGATGCAGGCACTGTCTTAGGGGAGGGACGCAAGAGGCCACTCAAGCTAGAGGAGACACACAAGGAAGGATGGTGTCGTTTATGACAAGTTTACGACAGGGCATCAGAATGGACAGAGGCCGTAAGTCAGGGCACCAAACACAGATGGGGGGGGCGGGAGGGGAGACAGGGCAGCACAGTTTTCTGTTAGAAGTGATGCCACAACTGCCCCTCCAGTGTTCACCAGGTGGAGTTCCTATTCCCAATGGCTTAGAGGTGGGGAGTCCCATTCCCACAACAGAGATTTTTCTGAGAGAACATGCAAATGTAACATTTATTAAGTATTACATTTTATTTATATTATCCTTCAGTTCCATTAGGGATTACACAGTTTTTGTAGATCAGCCCAGGAACCTAACCACACGTAGATTACATGGGGTGGGGGGGGATCTTTACAAGATTACAAACTGTTAAAATACAAGTCATTCGTAAGTTAGAAAACACTTACATATGACCAAAGTGGCATTAATAAGTTGAATTTGGAAATATGCTTCCTCTCCCCTGACATTTTAAGGTTGTCAACTCTGAGAATATGTCTTCTTCAAATCAAACATGTTTTTTTAGGTTTTTAGCATATGCAAAAACAAAATCATTTACAACTCTTCTGAAGGTGAATATTATAATCATGAACCGTTAAAATACAACCACCAGTACCACCAAACTAACAGATGAAAAGAATTCTTAGAGAAAAGCCGACGAGGACAATAGGCATCAGAGCAGACTGTTTTCATTAATTGGGGACTTACCAGAACTTCTCGTAACTGTCGCAAAGGCACAGAAAGTTGATTGAGGGATTTGTCCATGCCAACCTAAAGGGGCACTTCCCCTCTACCACTGTTGCCAGACTAACCTTACCTATCCTGCAGGGTCAGGTCGGCCTGGCCCTTTATCTGCTGCTCTCCTCTGAGTGGTTAGTTTTTCATAGAAACGGTGCTTTGCTTTTGTCAGGATTTACCCTGGATTATCAAAACCCTTTTCTTGTGCCAGTGAAGCCTAAGAAACAGTCCTAATGAGAGAACCAGGAACTCAAACAGATCATATTTATCATGAATGTTCTGTCCAAAATGAAAAATTCGTTTCTGAGAAGCCTCAAGATCTCTGAGAAGGGAAGTTTCACCAACTCTCTCAGGTAGGGGCATGAATTCCGATTCTGTGTCAATTTTACTACTTTCCCAGCTAGTAATTCTCTACCTCAGAAAGCCCACTCTTGACCGTTTCCTCTTTCAAAGGCAGTTGCTCTTAGAGTCTGCACAAGGCACTTGGGGCCTTCTGGTCGTTGGCTACTGCCCTCTGTCCTTGGGTCTAACAGCTGCGGGGCATCAAGATGAGCACGTCTCTTGTTCTAGGACTTAATATAGTTTGGGGCACATGGTAAGCAATAATCACTTCTTTAACTGATCCAAGTGTTGGATCTTTCTTTATGATTCTACTACCACAATTTACTTGTTCTAAGATTTGTCCCCCCCCATTTTAATATCTCTTAAGGTGGCACTCACCTTGCACTTGATGACATATCCTAGTTTAACTGACAGCATTTCTCTTTCTTAGTCGAACATAAACTATAGGGCATCTTACACTTGATGAAAGCTAGGATGCAATTAAATACTCTATTATGGTTACGATTCTGATATTTGAAATCCTCCGGTAGCTCCCTGTGCCCCCACAGTGTAGTACCTCACCTCCTCGCCATAGTATACAAACCTTCTCACCCCCAGTGTTAACCCCGGGGCTCAGCCTCCATCCCCAGGTGATGCTGCCAGATCAGCTGTCGGTTGTCATGAACTTGCTGTAGTTTCCCGAATGCACTGTGCTGCCTCCTGGCACTTTGAAACTTGACACACTCATCCTCATTCTTCGCTTTGCCCTTGTCTATCACCTCCCTTGAAAATCTGTTCCTAAGTGGCTTTTCCCAGCTCCCACCTACCCTTGGCAGTCTATTATCTCCCTGTGGTAAAGCCTGTCACACTGCATCATGGACATTGTTGTCTCCCTGAGAAGAGAAAAGGGACAATGAGGGCCCCCAGCATTTGCAGCTCTAGTGCAGAGCCCCATGCCTGGCTTGCAGGAAATGCCAGATCATGAAGACAAACGGAGATCATCCTCTAGCTAAAACCAGCTCTTCTTTACCTACCGCAGGATCTGGATCAATAAAGAGCAGCCAGTTATTATTACTGTTTTTCTAGGGATTTTTACCCCATATATTTCCCAGGTCTTTACTCTTTTTGTAGCACTTTAATTCAGGCATCAACCCCTTCCTAGTCAGATCAGGTGAAATCATTTTCCTTCCCATACCCTCGATGTATTTCACATCTACTAATTCTTTTTTTAAAGATCTTATTTACCCATTTGACAGACAGATCACAAGTAGGTAGAGAGGGAGGCAGAGAGAGAGGAGGGAAGCAGGCTCCCTGCTGAGCAGAGAGCACGATGTGGGGCTCTATCCCAGGACCCTGAAATCATGACCTGAGCCAAAGGCAGAGGCCTAAACCACTGAGCCACCCAGGAGCCCCCATATCTGGTAATTTTTAACCAACGTGGATTTGCTGCATCAAATAGTTCCTTCTTCTTCAAATATAAATATATAAATAAAGTGATCAAGTCACTCGCATGTCTTAGGAGAATGTCATACCTTTAGTAGCAAACTTGAAATCTTGGCCATTGGTTTTGATTTTTGTTTTGGTTAGATTTGGTTCGGTTTTTGTCATTTTAAAAATCCCTAAAGCCCTTGGCTCTGTCTGACCTGATTGCTTTCAGCTGTTTCTGCAAAAAAATTGTCCGGGCAGCGAAAACTCTCATTGTTTACAGTGGCGCCCCCTTCTGAACACTTTGTTAATAAAAAGCTTTTTTTTGTTTTCTTTTGTTTTTTTCGGCAATGGTAAATGTGGAACAACAATGAAGTACTTCAAAGAGGTGAACCACAGATAAATTTCTCTAAGGGTGGGGTGAGTGTTACTCAAAAAGGAACTTGACAAGGCTTTTAAAGATATCGACAATCATTATAACATAACGTGACTGATTGTTACTGTGCTCTTAACTGGGCAAACACTTGTTGGCTTCCAAGAAAAACTAACATAGTTGAAATGGTTCTAGCGGCCTTCTAGCACAGGGTATGATGGGGTAGGTATTCTAGCCACTGGCTGTGCAAGGCATGAGGCCTGTTAGTGATTATATTTTTTCCTCTGCAGAATGGGTCTTTCACATTCCAGGTCCTTTATACCCCAATAAATAATGCGGCGATTCTTCAGTGAGTTGTACTTTTGGTTTAAACAGCCAATTGTCTCTTAAAAAGGTCTTTTGTTTAAATTCCTTTAAATACATGTCCTTTCAAAAATTTTTTTTTTATTTTTTATTTTTAAATCCCACATGTTTACTCTGATCATGGATCTTTGTCATTTCGACCTTCTCTGCTGATTAAAATATTCTTTTTTTTTTTAAGATTTTCTTTATTTATTTGACAGAGAGAGAAATCACAAGTAGGCGGAGAGTCAGGCAGAGAGAGAGAGAAAAGCAGGCACCTGCTGAGCAAAGAGCCCGATGCGGGGCTCAATCCCAGGACACTGAGATCATGACCCGAGCCGAAGGCAGCAGCTCAATCCACTGAGCCACCCTGGCGCCCCTGATTAAAATATTCTTCATCATTAGCACCTACTGGTCTCCTCTCTTGGTGGTCTCTCCGGAAGGGGTCTTCTCTAGCTCTTCTAGCAGGAGATGGGCACTTCCCCTCTACCCCTGTTGCCAGACTAACCATACCTATCCTGCAGGGTCAGGTCGGCCTGGCCCTTTATCTCTTGTTCTCCTCTGAGGGGTTAGTTTTTCATAGATACCGTGCTTTGCTTTTGTCAGGATTTACCCTGGATTATCAAAACCCTTTTCTTCTGCCAGTGAAGCCCAAGAAACAGTCCTAATGAGAGAACAAGGAATTCAAACAGATTATATTTATCATGAATGTTCTGTCCAAAATGAAAAATTCATTTCTGAGGTGCCTCAAGATCTCTGAGAAGGGAAGTTTCACCAACTCTGTCATGTAGGGGCATCAATTCCGATTCTGTGTCAATTGTCCTACTTTCCCAGCTAGTAATTCTCTAACTCTCAAGGCACACTCTCAACCGTTTCCTCTTTCAAAGGCAGTTGTTCTTAGACTCTGCACAAGGCACTTGGGGCCTGCTGGTCCTTGGCTACTGCCCTCTGTACCTTGGGTCTAACAGCTGCGGGGCATCAAGATGAGCACGTCTCTTGTTCTAGGACTTAATATAGTTTGGGGCACATGGTAAGCAATAATCACTTCTTTACTTGATCCAAGAGTTGGATCTTTCTTAATTATTCTACTACCACAATTTACTTGTTCTAAGATTTGTCCCCCCCCCCATTTTAATATCTCTTAAGGTGGCAATCACCTTGCACTTGATGACATATCCTATTTTAACTGACAGCATTTCTCTTTCTTAGTCGAACATAAACTATAGGGCATCTTACACTTCATGAAAGCTAGGATGCAATTAAATACTCTATTATGGTTACGATTCTGATATTTGAAATCCTCCGGTAGCTCCCTGTGCCCCCACAGTGTAGTACCTCACCTCCTCGCCATAGTATACAAACCATCTCACCCCCAGTGTTAACCCCGGGGCTCAGCCTCCATCCCCAGGTGATGCTGCCAGATCAGCTGTCGGTTGTCATGAACTTGCTGTAGTTTCCCGAATGCACTGTGCTGCCTCCTGGCACTTTGAAACTTGACACAGTCATCCTCATTCTTCGCTTTGCCCTTGTCTTTCACCTCCCCTGAAAATCTGTTCCTAAGTGGCTTTTCCCAGCTCCCACCTACCCTTGGCAGTCTTTTATCTCCCTGTGGTAAAGCCTGTCACACTGCATCATGGACATGCCCGTTGTCTCCCTGAGAAGAGAAAAGGGACAATGAGGGCCCGCAGCATTTGCAGCTCTAGTGCAGAGCCCCATGCCTGGCTTGCAGGAAATGCCAGATCATGAAGACAAACGGAGATCATCCTCTGGCTAAAACCAGCTCTTCTTTGCCTACTGCAGGATCTGGATCAATAAAGAGCAGCCAGTTATTATTGCTGTTTTTCTAGGGATTCTTACCCCATATATTTCCCAGGTCTTTACTCTTTTTGTAGCACTTCAATTCAGGCTTCAACCACTTCCTAGTCAGATCAGGTGAAATCATTTTCCTTCCCATACCCTCGATGTATTTCACATCTAGTAATTCTTTTTTTAAAGATCTTCTTTCCCCATTTGACAGACAGATCACAAGTAGGTAGAGAGGGAGGCAGAGAGAGAGGGGGGAAGCAGGCTCCCCGCTGAGCAGAGAGCCCGATGTGGGGCTCCATCCCAGGACCCTGAAATCATGACCTGAGCCGAAGGCAGAGGCCTAAACCACTGAGCCACACAGGAGCCCCCATATCTGGTAATTTTTTACCAACGTGGATTTGCTGCATCAAATAGTTCCTTCTTTCAAATATAAATATATAAATAAAGTGATCAAGTTACTCGCATGTCTTAGGAGAATGTCATACCTTTAGTAGCAAACTTGAAATCTTGGCCATTGGTTTTGATTTTTGTTTTGGTTAGATTTGGTTCGATTTTTGTCATTTTAAAAATCCCTCCAGCCCTTGGCTCTGTCTGACCTGATTGCTTTCAGCTGTTTCTGCAACAAAATTGTCCCGGCAGCGAAAACTCTCATTGTTTAAAGTGGCGCCCCCTTCTGAACACTTTGTTAATAAAAAGCTTTTTTGTTTGTTTGTATGTTTGTTTTTGTTTTTTGGCTATGGTAAATGTGGAACAACAATGAGGTATTTCAAAGAGGTGAACCACAGATAAATTTCTCTAAGGGTGGGGTGAGGGTTACTCAAAAAGGAACTTGACAAGGCTTTTAAAGATATCGACAATCATTATTACATAACGTGACTGATTGTTACCGTGCTCTTAACTGGGCAAACACTTGCTGGCTTCCAAGAAAGAGTAACATAGTTGAGATGGTTCTAGCGGCCTTCTAGCACAGGGTCTCATGAGGCAGGGATTCTAGCCACTGGCTGTGCAAGGCATGAGGCCTGTTAGTGATTCTATTTTTTCCTCTGCAGAATAGGTCTTTCTACATTCCAGGTCCTTTCTACCCCAATAAATAATGTGGCGATTCTCTCAGTGAGTTGTACTATTGGTTTAAACAGCCAACTGTCTATTTAAAAGCACTTTTGTTTAAATTCCTTAAAAAAAAAGTCCTTTCAAAAAAATCTTTTTTCTTTATTTTTTATTTTTTATCCCATATGTTTACTCTGACCGTGGAACTTTGTCATTTTGAACTTCTCTGCTGATTAAAATATTCTTCATCATCAGCACCTACTGCTCTCCTCTCCTCGTGGTCTCCCCGGAAGGGGTCTTCTCTAGCTCTTCTAGCAGGAGATGGGCACTTCCCCTCTACCCCTGTTGCCAGACCAGCCTTACCTGTCCTGCAGGGTCAGGTCGGCCTGGCCCTTTATCTGTTGTTTTCCTCTGAGTGGTTAGATTTTCATAGATCCCGTGCTTTGCTTTTGTCAGGATTTACCTGGATTATCAAAACCCTTTTCTTGTGCCAGTGAAGCCTAAGAAACAGTCCTAATGAGAGAACCAGGAACTCAAACAGATCATATTTATCCTGAATGTTCTGTCCAAAATGAAAAATTCATTTCAGAGGAGGCTCAAGATCTCTGAGAAGGGAAGTTTCACCAACTCTGTCATGTAGGGGCATCAATTCCGATTCTGTGTCAATTGTCCTACTTTCCCAGCTAGTAATTCTCTACATCAGAAAGCCCACTCTCAATTGTTTCCTCTTTCAAAGGCAGTTGCTCTTAGAGTCTGCACATGACACTTGGGGCCTGCTGGTCGTTGGCTACTGCCCTCTGTACCTTGGGTCTAACAGCTGCGGGGCATCAAGATGAGCACGTCTCTTGTTCTAGGACTTAATATAGTTTGGGGCACATGGTAAGCAATAATCACTTCTTTAGTTGATCCAAGTGTTGGATCTTTCTTAATTATTCTACTACCACAATTTACTTGTTCTAAGATTTGTCCCCCCCCCCATTTTAATATCTCTTAATGTGGCACTCACCTTGCACTTGATGACATATCCTACTTTAACTGACAGCATTTCTCTTTCTTAGTCGAACATAAACTATAGTGCATCTTACACTTGATGAAAGCTAGGATGCAATTAAATACTCTATTATGGTTACGATTCTGATATTTGAAATCCTCCGGTAGCTCCCTGTGCCCCCACAGTGTAGTACCTCACCTCCTCGCCATAGTATACAAACCTTCTCACCCCCAGTGTTAACCCCGGGGCTCAGCCTCCATCCCCAGGTGATGCTGCCAGATCAGCTGTCGGTTGTCATGAACTTGCTGTAGTTTCCCGAATGCACTGTGCTGCCTCCTGGCACTTTGAAACTTGACACACTCATCCTCATTCTTCGCTTTGCCCTTGTCTATCACCTCCCCTGAAAATCTGTTCCTAAGTGGCTTTTCCCAGCTCCCACCTACCCTTGGAAGTCTATTATCTCCCTGTGGTAAAGCCTGTCACACTGCATCATGGACATGCCCGTTGTCCCCCTGAGAAGAGAAAAGGGACAATGAGGGCCCCCAGCATTTGCAGCTCTAGTGCAGAGCCCCATGCCTGGCTTGCAGGAAATGCCAGATCATGAAGACAAACGGAGATCATCCTCTGGCTAAAACCAGCTCTTCTTTGCCTACCGCAGGATCTGGTCAATAAAGAGCAGCCAGTTATTATTGCTGTTTTTCTAGGGATTTTTACCCCATATATTTCCCAGGTCTTTACTCTTTTTATAGCACTTTAATTCAGGCTTCAACCACTTCCTAGTCAGATCAGGTGAAATCATTTTCCTTCCCATACCCTCGATGTATTTCACATCTAGTAATTCTTTTTTTAAAGATCTTATTTACCCATTTGACAGACAGATTACAAGTAGGTAGAGAGGGAGGCAGAGAGATAGGGGGAAGCAGGCTCCCCGCAGAGCAGAGAGCCTGATGTGGGGCTCCATCCCAGGACCCTGAAATCATGACCTGAGCCAAAGGAAGAGGCCGAAACCACTGAGCCACCCAGGAGACCCCATATCTGGTAGTTTTTAACCAACGTGGATTTGCTGCATCAAATAGTTCCTTCTTCTTCAAATATAAATATATAAAGAAAGTGATCAAGTCACTTGCATGTCTTAGGAGAATGTCATACCTTTAGTAGCAAACTTGAAATCTTGGTTTTGATTTTTGTTTTGGTTAGATTAGTTTCGGTTTTTGTTCTTTTAAAATTCCTCCAGCCCTTTGCCATGTCTAACCCGATTGCTTTCAGCTGTTTCTGCAACAAAATTGTCCCGGCAGCAAAAACTCTCATTGTTTACAGTGGCGCCCCCTTCTGAACAGTTTGTTAATAAAAAGCTTTTTTTGTTGTTGTTTTTGTTTTTTGGCTATGGTAAATGTGGAACAACCATGAGGTATTTCAAAGAGGTGAACCACAGATAAATTTCTCTAAGGGTGGAGTGAGGGTTACTCAAAAAGGAACTTGACAAGGCTTTTAAAGATATCGACAATCATTATAACATAACGTGACTGATTGTTACCATGCTCTTAACTGGGCAAACACTTGTTGGCTTCCAAGAAAGACTAACGTAGTTGAGATTTTTCTAGCGGCCTTCTAGCACAGGGTCTCATGAGGCAGGGATTCTAGCCACTGGCTGTGCAAGGCATGAGGCCTGTTAGTGATTTTATTTTTTCCTCTGCAGAATTGGTCTTTCTACATTCCAGGTCCTTTCTTCCCCAATAAATAATGTGGCGATTCTGTCAGTGAGTTGTACTATTGGTTTAAACAGCCAACTCTCTCTTTAAAAGGACTTTTGTTTAAATTCCTTTACAAAAAAGTCCTTTCAAAAAAATCTTTTTTCTTTATTTTTTATTTTTTATCCCATATGTTTACTCTGATCGTGAAACTTTGTCATTTTGACCTTCTCTGCTGATTAAAATATTCTTCATCAGCAGCACCTACTGCTCTCCTCTCCTGGTGGTCTCTCCGGAAGGGGTCTTCTCTAGCTCTTCTAGCAGGAGATGGGCACTTCCCCTCTACCCCTGTTGCCAGACCAGCCTTACTTGTCCTGCAGGGTCAGGTCAGCCTGGCCTTTATCTGTTGTTCTTCTCTGAGTGGTTAGATTTTCATAGATCCCGTGCTTTGCTTTTGTCAGGATTTACCTGGATTATCAAAACCCTTTTCTTGTGCCAGTGAAGCCTAAGAAACAGTCCTAATGAGAGAACCAGGAACTTAAACAGATCACATTTATCCTGAATGTTCTGTCCAAAATGAAAAATTCATTTCAGAGGAGCCTCAAGATCTCTGAGAAGGGAAGTTTCACCAACTCTGTCATGTAGGGTCATCAATTCCGATTCTGTGTCAATTGTCCTACTTTCCCAGCTAGTAATTCTCTACATCAGAAAGCCCACTCTCAACTGTTTCCTCTTTCAAAGGTAGTTGCTCTTAGAGTCTGCACATGGCACTTGGGGCCTGCTGGTCGTTGGCTATTGCCCTCTGTACCTTGGGTCTAACAGCTGCGGGGCATCAAGATGAGCACGTCTCTTGTTCTAGGACTTAATATAGTTTGGGGCACATGGTAAGCAATAATCACTTCTTTAGTTGATCCAAGTGTTGGATCTTCCTTAATTATTCTAGTACCACAATTTACTTGTTCTAAGATTTGTCCCCCCCCCTCATTTTAGTATCTTTTAAGGTGGCACTCACCTTTTACTTGATGACATATCCTACTTTAACTGACACACATTTCTCTTTCTTAGTCGAACATAAACTATAGTGCATCTTACACTTGATGAAAGCTAGGATGCAATTAAATACTCTATTATGGTTACGATTCTGATATTTGAAATCCTCCGGTTGCTCCCTGTGCCCCCACAGTGTAGTACCTCACCTCCTCGCCATAGTATACAAACCATCTCACCCCCAGTGTTAACCCCCGGCTCAGCCTCCATCCCCAGGTGATGCTGCCAGATCAGCTGTCGGTTGGCTGAACTTGCTGTAGTTTCTCGAATGCACTGTGCTGCCTCCTGGCACTTTAAAACTTGACACACTCATCCTCATTCTTCGCTTTGCCCTTGTCTATCACCTCCCTTGAAAATGTGTTCCTAAGTTGCTTTTCCCAGCTCCCACCTACCCTTGGCAGTTTATTATCTCCCTGTGGTAAAGCCTGTCACACTGCATCATGGACATGCCCGTTGTCCCCCTGAGAAGAGAAAAGGGACAATGAGGGCCCCCAGCATTTGCAGCTCTAGTGCAGAGCCCCATGCCTGGCTTGCAGGAAATGCCAGATCATGAAGACAAACGGAGATCATCCTCTGGCTAAAACCAGCTCTTCTTTGCCTACCGCAGGATCTGGTCAATAAAGAGCAGCCAGTTATTATTGCTGTTTTTCTAGGGATTTTTACCCCATATATTTCCCAGGTCTTTACTCTTTTTATAGCACTTTAATTCAGGCTTCAACCACTTCCTAGTCAGATCAGGTGAAATCATTTTCCTTCCCATACCCTCGATGTAGTTCACATCTAGTAATTCTTTTTTTAAAGATCTTATTTACCCATTTGACAGACAGATCACAAGTAGGTAGAGAGGGAGGCAGAGAGAGAGAGGGGGGAAGCAGGCTCCCCGCTGAGCAGAGATTCCCAATGTGGGGCTCCATCCCAGGACCCTGAAATCATGACCTGAGCCGAAGGCAGAGGCCGAAACCACTGAGCCACCCAGGAGCCCCCATATCTGGTAATTTTTAACCAACGTGGATTTGCTGCATCAAATAGTTACTTCTTCTTCAAATATAAATATATAAAGAAAGTGATCAAGTCATTCGCATGTCTTTGGAGAATGTCATACCTTTCGTAGAAACTTGAAATCTTGGCCATTGGTTTTGATTTTTGTTTTGGTTAGATTTGGTTCGGTTTTTGTCATTTTTTTTTTAATTTTTATTTATTTATTTATTTATTTATTTATTTATTTTGGTTTTTGTTATTTTAAAAATCCCTCCAGCCCTTGGCTCTGTCTGACCCGATTGCTTTCAGCTCTTTCTGCAACAAAATTGTCCCGGCAGCGAAAACTTTCATTGTTTACAGTGGCGCCCCCTTCTGAACACTTTGTTAATTAAAAGCTTTTTTGTTTTGTTTTGTTTTTTTGTTTTGTTTTTCTGCTACGGAAAATGTGGAAAAACCATGAGGTATTTCAAAGAGGTGAACCACAGATAAATTTCTCTAAGGGTGGGTGAAGGTTACCCAAAAAGGAACTTGACAAGGCTTTTAAAGATATCGACAATCATTATAACATAATGTGACTGATTCTTACCGTGCAATTAACTGGGCAAACACTTGTTGGCTTCCAAGAAAGACTAACATAGTTGAGATTGTTCTAGCAGCCTTGTAGCACAGGGTCTCATGAGGCAGGGATTCTAGCCACTGGCTGTTCAAGGCTTGAGGCCTGTTAGTGATTCTATTTTTTCCTCTGCAGAATGGGTCTTTCTACCTTCCAGGTCCTTTCTACCCCAATAAATAATGCGGCGATTCTGTCAGTTATTTGTACTATTGGTTTAAACAGCCAACTGTCTCTTTAAAAAGACTTTTGTTTAAATTCCTTTAAAAAAAAGTCCTTTCAAAAAAATCTTTTTTCTTTATTTTTTATTTTTTAATCCCATATGTTTACTCTGATCATGGAACTTTGTCATTTTGACCTTCTCTGCTGATTAAAATATTCTTCATCATCAGCACCTACTGCTCTCCTCTCCTGGTGGTCTCCCCGGAAGGGGTCTTCTCTAGCTCTTCTAGCAGGAGATGGGCACTTCCCATCTACCCCTGTTTCCAGACCAGCCTTACCTGTCCTGCAGTGTCAGGTCGGCCTGGCCCTTTATTTGTTGTTCTCTGCTGAGTGGTTAGTTTTCATAGATACCTTGCTTTGCTTTTGTCAGATTTACCCTGGACTATCAAAACCCTTTTCTTGTGCCAGTGAAGCTTAAGAAACAGTCCGAATGAGAGAACCAGTTACTCGAACAGATCATATTTATCCAAAATGAAAAATTCATTTCAGAGGAGCCTCAAGATCTCTGAGAAGGGAAGTTTCATCAACTCTGTCATGTAGGGGCATCAATTCCGATTCTGTGTCAATTATCCTACTTTCCCAGCTAGTAATTCTCTATCTTCAAAGCCCACTCTCAACGGTTTCCTCTCTCAAAAGCAGTTGCTCTTAGAGTCTGCACATGACACTTGGGGCCTGCTGGTCGTTGGCTACTGCCCTCTGTACCTTGGGTCTAACAGCTGCGGGGCATCAAGATGAGCACGTCTCTTGTTCTAGGACTTAATATAGTTTGGGGCACATGGTAAGCAATAATCACTTCTTCAGTTGATCCAGTGTTGGACCTTTCTTATTTATTCTACTACCACAATTTACTTGTTCTTATATTTGTCCCCCCCCCCATTTTAATATCTCTTAAGGTGGCACTCACCTTGCACTTGATGACATATCCTAGTTTAACTGACAGCATTTCTCTTTCTTAGTCGAACATAAACTATAGTGCATCATACACTTGATGAAAGCTACGATGCAATTAAATACTCTATTATGGTTATGATCCTAATCCAATCCATTACTCTAACACTGACTACTACATAACCCTGTCGTTGACACTAATGTGGACTTTGAACCAATACCTGATCCTGACCGTAAACCTGACCCTGGCTTTAGACTTCACCTGACCCTGACTCAGGCAAACACCAGAAACATAACCCTGAAGCTAAAAATGACCCTGACCCTAACCATAACCCTGACACTGAATGTGAGCCTGACCCTAACTCTAACCCTAAACCTAACCCTCCCTGACACTAACACGGGCCCTGACCCGAAACCTAACGCTGAACCTAACCCTAAAACTAACCCCTAACATTATCCCTGACACTGACCCTAACCCGGTCTAATCCTAACCCTCAACCTACCTCTACTCTAACCCTAACCACACTTTAACAATAATCCTGAACCTCTCCCTGACCATGATCATAACCCTAACTCTGAAATTTGCCTTTGTCAGATCTTAAACTTAAACCTGACCCTGGCCTTGACCTTAAATCTGCCCCTAACCCAGACTGTAAACCTAACTCTGATGCAAACCATGATCCTGAACAGAATCGTAACCCTAAAGCTAACCCTGATCCTGAACCTACTCATAAAACAGAACCTAAACATAAAGCTGACCTTACCATAACCATAAACCTAACCCTGACCCTGACCCTACCGTGACACTAAACCTGTCCTAAACCTAACCCTGAACTGACATGACCTTGCCCCCAAACAAAACTTGAACCTGACCCTAAATCTGACCATCATCCTGAACCTGACACTAAACCTAATAGTCACCCTAACACTGACCCTGACCCAGACTCTGACCGTAACCCTAACCCTGACCCTACTGTGAGCCTGAACCTAAACCTAACCATGAACCTAACCCTAACCCTGACCCCTACCCTAAGCCTCGCTAACCCTGACCCCAACGAGGTCTAAACATAAACCTGACCCTAAGTCTTTCTTCTCCCTAATCCTAACACTAACCTGTTCTAAACCCAGCTCTGTTCCCTCCAGTGGGGACAACAGCTGCACCCAGGCCTCCCAAGGGCTGGGGGAAGGCTGTATGAGGGTCACTGGATGGGCACTGCATTGAGTGGAGTGTGAGCCTTGAGCAGCTTGGGGACCAGCGGCTCAGGGAGCTCTGGTGGAGCAGAAAGTTTGGTAAGAAGCCCCCAGGCAGTGGTGACCTCACTTCCCTGACGACAGAGCCCAACAGAATTGGAACCCACGTATCCAGGCACCCCATAAAGAGAAAACCCTCCTGTCCAGCTCATTTCTAGGCACATCCTAAAGGAAGCGACATGTTCTTCTGCTGTACTGAAGCCGAGAGAATGCAGGGAGAAGAGAGCTCGCCGCTTGACACGTCCCCTCCCTGGCAGGTCATATCAGGTTTCACCAACGCTTCAGGCCCTTTGGCTAATAAAATCAAAAGGTGACACCAGGGAGCTCAGAGTCAGAGAGTCCCACACCTTCTGATCCACTGGTATAGCCCTAGGTCTCTTCGCAGTCTCTCTCTCACTGTGTGTGTGTGTGTGTGTGTGTGTGTGTGTGTGTGCGCCTCTGAGTGTCTGTGTCTTTGTGTGTATAGAGGACCTGGCCATGCCATCATGGGAGGAGATGCCCCAAGCAGGATCAGGCTGATGAGGGGTTAGATGTCTGGTGGGCAAGTCATGTTCACACCAAAGTTTAAGGCTGGCTAAGTGGGATCGGGCGGAGGGTCTACACCCTTCTGCCCAGGGTTTATCCGGAGACCTAGAAGGAATGGGTCATGACCGTGGAGCGGGGCTATACCGAACAGTAACCACTAACCCTGACCCTGACACTGACTGTGATCCTGCACCAAACCCTAAACCAAGCCCTGACCCTGATCCTGACCCTGACACTGACCGTGATCCTGACCTGAACCCTAAGCCTAAACCTAAGCCTGACACTGACCCTGATGTGGACCCTGAACCTAAACCTAACTCTGACATTACCGTAAACATGACTCATACCTAACAATGACCCTGACCCTGACCCTAATCCTAACCCTGACGCGGACCGAACCCTGACCCTAACCATCACCCTGACTGTGACTGTCAGCCTCACCATAACCTTAAACCTAGTGGTAACTCTAACCATGACCCTAATACGGACCCTGAACCTTCACCTCATGGTGACCCTGAACCGATCACTAACCCCTACCCTAAACCAAACACTAACCCTGACCTTATGCTGTCTAACCCTAACCCTAACCATAACCCTACTTCTAACTAAACCCTAACCCCAATCCCAAACCCTACCGCCACAACCTGTGACATTAAACCGAACATTGATCCTAAATCAAAGCCTGGCCCTAAACCGGAGCCTGGCCCTGAGCTTCACCTGACCCGGACCCTGACCCTAATCCAATCCATTACTCTAACACTGACTACTACATAACCCTGTCGTTGACACTAATGTGGACTTTAAACAATACCTGAACCTGACCGTAAACCTGACACTGGTCCTAGACTTCACCCTGACCCTGACTCAGGCAAACACCAGAAACCTAACCCTGAAGCTAAAAGTGACCCTGACCCTGACCCTAACCATAACCCTGACACTGAATGTGAGCCTGACCCTAACTCTAACCCTAAACCTAACCCTCCCTGACACTAACACGGGCCCTGACCCGAAACCTAACGCTGAACCTAACCCTAAAACTAACCCCTAACATTATCCCTGACACTGACCCTAACCCGGTCTATTCCTAACCCTCAACCTACCTCTACCCTAACCCTAACCACACTTTAACAATAATCCCGAACCTCTCCCTGACCATGATCATAACCCTAACTCTGAAATTTGCCTTTGTCAGATCTTAAACTTAAACCTGACCCTGGCCTTGACCTTAACACTGCCCCTAACCCAGACTCTGATGCAAACCGTGATCATGAACAGAATCGTAACCCTAAAGCTAACCCTGATCCTGAACCTACTCATAAAACAGAACCTAAACATAAAGCTGACCTTACCATAACCATGAACCTAACCCTGACCCTGACCCTACCGTGACACTAAACCTGTCCTAAACCTAACCCTGAACTGACATGACCTTGCCCCCAAACAAAACTTGAACAAGACCCTAAATCTGACCATCATCCTGAACCTGACACTAAACCTAACAGTCACCCTAACACTGACCCTGACCCTGACTCTGACCGTAACCCTAACCCTGACCCTACTGTGAGCCTGACCCTAAACCTAACCATGAACCTAACCCTAACCCTGACCCCTACCCTAAGCCTCGCTAACCCTGACCCCAACGAGGTCTAAACATAAACCTGACCCTAAGTCTTTCTTCTCCATAACCCTAACACTAACCTGTTCTAAACCCAGCTCTGTTCCCTCCAGTGGGGACAACAGCTGCACCCAGGCCTCCCAAGGGCTGGGGGAAGGCTGTATGGGGGTCACTGGATGGGCACTGCATTGAGTGGAGTGTGAGCCTTGAGCAGCTTGGGGACCAGCGGCTCAGGGAGCTCTGGTGGAGTAGAAAGTTTGGTAAGGAGTCCCCAGGCAGTGGTGACCTCACTTCCCTGACGACAGAGCCCAACAGAATTGGAACCCACGTATCCAGGCACCCCATAAAGAGAAAACCCTCCTGTCCAGCTCATTTCTAGGCACATCCTAAAGGAAGCGACATGTTCTTCTGCTGTACTGAAGCCGAGAGAATGCAGGGAGAAGAGAGCTCACAGCTTGACACGTCCCCTCCCTGGCAGGTCATATCAGGTTTCACCAACGCCTCAGGCCCTTTGGCTAATAAAATCAAAAGGTGACACCAGGGGGCTCAGAGTCAGAGAGTCCCACACCTTCTGATCCACTGGTGTAGCCCTAGGTCTCTTCACAGTCTCTCTCTCACTGTGTGTGTGTGTGTGTGTTTGTGTGTGTGTGTGTGTGTGTGTGTGTGTGCGCCTCTGAGTGTCTGTGTCTTTGTGTGTATAGAGGACCTGGCCATGCCATCATGGGTGGAGATGCCCCAAGCAGGATCAGGCTGATGAGGGGTTAGATGTCTGGTGGGCAAGTCATGTTCACACCTCAATATAAGGCTGGTTAAGTGGGATCGCGTGGAGGGTCTACACCGTTCTGCCCAGGGATTATCCTGAGACCTGGAAGAGATGGGTCCATAGCCAGGAGCGGGGCTAACCCCAACAGTAACCACTAACCCTGACCCTGACACTGACTGTGAGCCTACGCCAAACCCTAACCCAAGCCCTGACCCTGACCCTGTCTGTGATCCTGACCTGAACCCTAAACCTAAACCTAAGCCTGACACTCACCCTGATGTGGACCCTGAACTAAACCTAAATCTGACCTTACCGTAACCATGACTAAAACCTAATCATGACACAGACCCTGACCCTAATCCTAACCCTGACACTGACCTAACCCTGACACTAACCCTAACACAGACCGTGACTGTGAGCCTGACCCTTACCCTAAACCTAAAGGTAACTCTAACCATGACCCTAATACGGACCCTGAACCTAAACCTAACGCTGACCCTGACCCTAACACTAACCCCTACCCTAAACCAAACCCTAACACTGACATTACGCTGTCTAACCCTAACCCTACCATAACCCTACTTCTAACTCTAACCCTAACCCCAATCCCAAACCCTACCGCCAAAACCTAACTGTGACACTGAAGCGAACATTGACCCTAAACCAAAGCCTGACGCTAAACCTGACCCTGTCCCTGACCTTCACCTGACCCAGACCCTGACCCTAATACTAACCATGACACTAACACTGACCACTACATAATCCTGTCCCTGACCCGAATGTGGACTTTAAACCAATACCTATACCTGACCCTAAACCTGACACTGGCGCTAAACTTCACCCTGACCCTGACCCAGACCATGACCATAAACCTAACCCTGACCCTTACAGTGACCCCGACCCTGACCTGAAAAACAAACTGACCCTGACTGTGAGCCTGACCCTAACACTAACCCTAAATGTAATCCTGACCCTGACACTAACACGGGCCCTCCCCAGAATCCTATCGCTGGTCCCAACCCTAACACTAACCACTAACCCTACCACGGACCCTGATCCTAACAAGCTCTAACCCTAAACGTCAACCAAACGCTAACCCTAACACTAACCCTAATTTAACAATAACCCTATACCTGACTATGATCATAACCCTAACCCTGAACTTTGCCTATACCAGACCCTGACCCTATACGTGACCCTGGCCCTGAGCCTAAACCTAACCATGACCCTAACACTGACCACTACATAACCCTGTCGCTGACCCGAATGTGGACTTTAAACCAATACCTGATCCTGACCGTAACCCTGACACTGGCCCAAGATTTCACCCTGACCCTGACCCAGACCATGACCATAAATCTTACCCTGACCCTAACAGTGACCCTACCCTGACCTGAACACAGAACCTGACCCTGACTGTGAGCCTGACCCTAACTCTAACCCTAAACGTTACCCTGACCCTGACACTAACACGGGCCCTAACTCGAAACCTAACGCTGAACCTAACCCTAAAACTAACCCCTAACATTATCACTGACCCTGACTCTAACCCGGTCTAACCCTGACCCTCAACCTACCTCTAACCCTAACCCTAACCCCACTTTAACAATAATCCTGACCCTCTCCCTGAACCTGATCATAACCCTAACTCTGAACTTTGCCTATGTCAGCCCTTAACCTTAAACCTGACCCTGGCTTTGACCTTAACACTGACCCTAACCCTGAAGGTAAACCTAACTCTCACCCAATCCATGATCCTCATAGAATCATAACACTAAAGCTAACCCTGATCCTGAACCTACACATAAAACAGAACCTAAACATAAAGCTGACCTTACCATAACCATGAACCTAACCCTGAACCTGAACCTAACCCTGACACTAAACCTGTCCCAAACCTAACCCTGACCCTGACATGAACCTTGCCCCCAAACCTAAACTTGAACCTGAACCTAAATCTGACCATGACCCTGAACCTAAACCTAAACCTAACCGTCATTAACACTGACCCTGACCCTGACTCTGACCATAACCTTAACCGTGACCCTACTGTGAGCCTGACCCTAAACCTAACCATGAACCTAACCCTAACCCTGACCCCTACCCTAAACCTTACGCTAACCCTGACCCCAATGACGTCTAACCCTAACCCTGATGCTAAGTCTTTCTTAACCCTAAACCTAACACTAACCTAGTCTATACCCAGCTCTGTTCTCTCCAGCGAGGACAACAGCTGCACCCAGGTCTCCCAGGAGCTTGGGGGAGGCTGTATGGGGGTCATTGGATTGGCACTGCATTAAGTGGATGGTGAGCCTTGAGCAGCTTGGGGACCGGTGGCACAGGGAGCTCTGGTGAAGCAGAAAGTTTGGTAAGGAGCCCCCAGGCAGTGTTGAACTCACTTACCTGACGACAGAACCCAACGGCATAGGAACCTTTGTATCCAGGCACGCCATTACAGAGAAAACCCCCCATCCAAGCTCATTTCAAAGCAAATCCTAAAGGAAGCGACATGTTCTTCTGTACTGAATCCGAGAGGATGCAGGGAGAAGAGAGCCTGCCTGCCAGACATGTCCCCTCCATGGCAGGTCATATCAGGTTTCCCCCACGCCCAATGCCCTTTGGCTAAAAAAATGAAAAGGTGACACCAGGGGGCTCAGAGACAGAGAGTCCCACACCTTATGATCAACCAGTGTAGCCCTAGGTCTCCTCCCCGTCTGTGTGTGTGTGTGTGTGTGTGTGTGTGTGTGTGTGTGTGCCTCTGGGTGTCCGTGTGTCTGTGTGTAAAGAGGACCTGGCCATGCCATCGTGGGTGGAGATGCCACAAGCAGGATCAGGCTGATGAGGGTTTAGATGTCTGGTGGGCAAGTTATGTTCACACCCCGGTTTAAGGCTGGTTAAGGGGGATCGGGTGGAGGGTCTACACCCTTATGCCCAGGATTTATCCTGAGACCCTGAACGGATGGGTCCATGACACAGGAGCGGGGCTAACCCTAACAGTAACCACTAATCCTGACCCTGACACTGATTGTGAGCCTGCCTCAAACCCTAACCCAAACCTTGACCCTGACCCTGACCCTATCTGTGAACCTGACTGGAACCCTAAACCTAAACCTAAGCCTGACACTGACCCTGATGTGGACCCTGAACCTAAACCTAACATTGATATTACTGTAACCAAGACTCGTAACTAACCATGACCCTGACCATGACCCTAATCCTAACCCTGACGCGGACATAACCCTGACCCTAACCCTACCCATGACCGTACTGTGAGCCTGACCCTAACCCTAAACCTAAATGTATCTCTAACCATGACCCTAATACGTACCCTGAACCTAAACCTAACGCTGACCCTGACCCTAACACTAACCCCTACCCTAAACCAAATCCTAACCCTGACCTTACGCTGTCTAACGCTAACCCTAACCATAACCCTACTTCTAACTCTAACTCTAACACCAATCCCAAACACTACCGACAAACCTAACTGTGACACTGAACCGAACATTGACTCTATACCAAAGCCTGACCCTAAACCTGACCCTGGCCCTGACCTTCACCTGACCCTGACCCTGACCCTTATCCGAACCATGACACTAACACTAACCACTACACAATCCTGTCCCTGACCCGAATGTGGACTTTAAACCAATACCTATACTGACCCTAAACCTGACACTGGCGCTAAACTTCACCATGACCCTCACCCAGACCATGACCATAAATCTAACCCTGACGCTAACAGTGACGCCGACCCTGACCTGAACACTAAACCTGACCCTGACTGTGAGTCTGACCCTAACACTAACCCTAAATTTAACCCTGACCCTGACACTAACATGGGCCCTCCCCAGAATCCTATCGCTGGTCCCAACTGTAACACTAACCACTAACCCTACCACAGACCCTGATCCTAACAAGCTCTAACCCTAAAGGTCAACCAAACGCTAACCCTAACACTAACCCTAACTTTAACAATAACCCTGACCCTATACCTGACTATGATCATAACCCTAACCCTGAACTTTGCCTATACCAGACCCTGACCCTATACGTGACCCTGGCCCTGAGCCTAAACCTAACCATGACCCTAACACTGACCACTACATAACCCTGTCGCTGACCTGAATGTGGACTTTAATCCAATACCTGATCCAGACCGTAAACCTGACACTGGCCCAAGACTTCACCCTGACCCTGACCCAGACCATGACCATAAATCTAACCCTGACCCTGGCAGTACCCTGACCCTGACCTGAACACTAAACCTGACCCTGACTGTGAACCTGACCCTAACTCTAACCCTAAATGAAACCCTGACCCTGACACTAACACGGGCCCTCCCCAGAATCCTATCGCTGAACCAACCCTAACACTAATCCCTAACCCTACCACGGACCCTGATCCTAACAAGTTCTAACCCTAACCGTCCACCAAACGCTAACCCTAACACTAACCCTAAACTTTAACTTTAACTTTGACCCTATACTTGACTATGATCATAACCCTATCTCTGAACTTTGCCTATACCAGACCCTGACCCTATACCTGATCCTGGCCCTGAGCCGAAACCTAACCATGACCCTAACACTGACAACGATATAACCCTGTCGCTGACCCGAATGTGGACATTAAAACAATACCTGATCCTGACCGTAAACCTGACACTGGCCCTAGACTTCACCCTGACCCTGACCCAGGCAAACACCAGAAACGTAACCCTGACCCTAACAGTGACCCTGACCCTGACCCTAACCATAACCCTGACACTGAATGTGAGCCTGACCCTAACTCTAACCCTAAACGTAACCCTGACCCTGACACTAACACGGGCCCTGACCCGAAACCTAATGCTGAACCTAACCCTAAAACTAACCCCTAACATTATCACTGACACTGACCCTAACCCTAACCCTCAACCTACCTAGCCCTAACCCTAACCCCACTTTAACAATAATCCTGACCCTCTACCTGACCCTGATCATATCATACCCCTATCTCTGAACTTTGCCTATGTCAGACCTTAACCTTAAACCTTACCCTGGTCTTGACCTTAACACTGACCCTAACCCTGAATGTACACCTAACTCTGACCCAATCCAAGATCCTGAACAGAATCGTAACCCTAAAGCTAACCCTGATCCAGAACCTACTCATAAAACAGATCCTAAATATAAAGCTGACCTTACCATAACCATGAACCTAACCCTGACCCTGACCCTAACCCTGACACTAAACCTGTCCCAAACCTAACCCTAACCCTGACATGAACCTTGCCCCCAAACCAAAACTTGAACCTGACCCTAAATCTGACCATGACCCTGAACCTGACCCTAAACCTAACTGTCACGCTAACACTGACCCTGACCCTGACTCTGACCGTTACGCTAACCATGACCCTACTGTGAGCCTGACCCTAAACCTAACCATGAACCTAACCCTAACCCTGACCCCTACCCTAAGCCTTACGCTAACCCTGACCCCAACGAGGTCTAAACCTAACCCTGACCCTAAGTCTTTCTAAACCCTAACCCTAACACTAACCTAGTCTAAACCCAGCTCTGTTGCCTCCAGCGGGGACAACAGCTGCACCCAGGCCTCCCAAGGGCTGGGTGGAGTCTGAATGGGGGTCACTGGATCGGCACTGCATTGAGTGGAGTGTGAGCCTGAGCAGCTTGCGCACCGGTGGCTCAGGGAGCTCTGGTACAGCAGGAAGTTCGGTAAGGAGCCCCCAGGCAGTGGTGACCTCACTTCCCTGACGACAGAGCCCAACGGAATTGCAACCCATGTATCCAGGCAACCCATTACAGAGAAAAACCCCCTGCCCAGCTCATTTCTAGGCACATCCTAAAGGAAGCGACATGTTCTTCTGCTGTACTGAAGCCGAGAGGATGCAGGGAGAAGAGAGCTTGCCCGCCAGACACGTAGCCTCCCTTCAGGTCATATCATGTTTCCCCAATGCCTCAGACCCTTTGGCTAATAAAATCAAAAGGTGACACCAGGGGGCTCAGAGTCAGAGAGTCCCACACCTTCTGATCAACGGGTGTAGCCCTAGGTCTCTTCCCCATTTCTGTGTGTGTGTGTGCCTCTGGGTGTCTGTGTGTCTGTGTGTAAAGAGGACTTTGCCATGCCATCTTGGGAGGAGATGCCCCAAGCAGGATCAGGCTGATGAGGGTTTAGATGTCTGGTGGGCAAGTTATGTTCACACACCAGTTTAAGGCTGGTTACGTGGGATCGGGTGGAGGGTCTACACCCTTCTGCACAGGGTTTATCTTGAGACCCTGAACGGATGGGTCCATGACCAAGGAGTGGGGCTAACCCTAACAGTAACCACTAACCCTGACCCTGACACTGACTGTGAGCCTGCCCCAAACCCTAACCCAAACGCTGATACTGACCCTGACCCTGACACATTATGCCCCGCCAATGCTTAAGTACGAAGAGGGCACAAACACGCATTGTGACCCTCAGCGTGAGTCCTGTCCTCTAGTAAGTCCTCTCAGTGGCTGGACCATTAGACGTCATAATGGGCTTGCCATGCCCCTAGGCCCCAAGTTTTAACCAGCTTTCTGGTTGTCCCCTCGCCCCTCCCCAGGGCTCTGCTCTGGAAACTCTGTTTTGGTGGGACACCTGAGGTAAAAACAAAACAAAACCAACTCCTCCCATTTCAAAGAATAACCCCAAACTCTTCAGATCGGGCCAAATGCCCAGAGAGGAAGACTCGTCCATGGCCCATGAGGCCACCCGGACATTCCACGGCCATCAGTGACACAATATCCAGAGACAAAATCTTGAGCAAGCGTCTCACACTTGCCCCCTTGTTCATATCCTGAAGAGTTCTCCTCACTGTCTGTAGATCAGTCCTGCAATACCTACGACCCGAAACCTAAGCCGAGTTTGTGTTTTCAGACAACTGTCCCCACAGCCCTGGCCCACAAAACCTACAGGCACAGGTTCTTGGAGCCAAACCTGAGGACTGTACCTGGGAATTCTGCCCATTCCATTGGCCACAAACCTAGAAATAGGATGATAAACCTCCAAAGTGCCCGGGGCAATCCCAATAGTGTTGACTGCCCAGAAAAAACAAGGGCGGTCTGACACCAGCTGAGCATCTACCTGCACTTAGACCTGTGGACAGATGTCCCCAGAGGTAAATTGCAGTGAGCAGGCCCCTAGATCCTAATCGGATCCATTGCTTTGTTGTCCAGGCATCTCTCCTCAGAGGCCTGGATTCCAATAGCAGCATATGGCTGTTTCTTGAAGCACCCATCAGAAGAAATCTCGTCTCCACGTGGGAATCTTGCACGTTGGAGCTGAGTCAAAGCCTCTGGTTAGGAGAACCCTTCAGGGACCCTGTGCCACTGACTCATTCCAAGTTCTCCATGGACACAAACCCACATTAGGACCCATCCACAAGAGAGTCCATTTCAACTCAACCCTCTCAGTTTCTCCCCCAGATCCAGCAGATCTAACCTGCCTTGTCACTAGGACACAAGAGGAATGAGAGTCGGGCTTCCCAACCATCCATCCTTAGAACCCTACTCGGAATCAATCCGTATGGGAAGTCCTGGAGCCAACCAACAGGTCTCAATCGCCCTGCAGAAGAATCTTTACGGTTTGGAGCATCTCACAACTCCCATCGTGGGAAAAATTCCATGGCCTCGTGATCCACCACCTCTTCATGAAGAGGGCCATAAGGGACAAAAAATCCAACCTGAGCGTTTGTCAGATCTTCACCTGATTTCAGATGCACGAGATCTTGTTTCATCTGCAGAGCGTACCTGCCATGCCCTTGCCCAGACCCTAAGGTTGCTTGTGTTCTCAGACTTCTGTCCTCAACTCCTGGCCCACAAGCCCTCCAGTTTGGCAATTCCAGAACTAAAATGCAGCCCTCTGCCTGCCCTCCAGAAGAAAAAACATTGCCCTCTGGGGCTAACCAGAAACCCCCGAAATATATGGGGGAAATATCCCTAGAAAAACAGCTATAATAACTGGCTGCTCTTTATTGATCCAGATCCTGCGGTAGGCAAAGAGGAGCTGGTTTTAGCCAGAGGATGATCTCCGTTTGTCTTCATGATCTGGCATTTCCTGCAAGCCAGGCATGGGGCTCTGCACTATAGCTGCAAATGCTGGGGGGCCCTCACTGTCCCTTTTCTCTTCTCAGAGGGACAACGGGCATGTCCATGGTGCAGTGTGACAGGCTTTACCACAGGGAGATAAAAGACTGCCAAGGACAGGTTGGAGCTAGGAAAAACAACTTAGGAACAGATTTTCAGGGGAGGTGATAGACAAGGGCAAAATGAAGAATGAGGATGAGTGTGTCAAGTTTCAAAGTGCCAGGAGGCAGCACAGTGCATTCGGGAAACTACAGCAAGTTCATGACAACCGACAGCTGATCTGGCAGCATCACCTGGGGATGGAGGCTGAGCCACGGGGTTAACACTGGGGGTGAGAAGGTTTGTATACTATGGCGAGGAGGTGAGGTACTACACTGTGGGGGCACAGGGAGCTACCGGAGGATTTCAAATATCAGAATCGTAACCATAATAGAGTATTTAATGGCATCCTAGCTTTCATCAAGGGTAAGATGCACTATAGTTTATGTTCGACTAAGAAAGTGAAATGCTGTCAGTTAAACTAGCATATGTCATCAAGTGCAAGGTGAGTGCCACCTTAAGAGATATTAAAATGGGGGGGTGGAAAAATCTTAGAACTATAAATTGTGGTCCTAGATTAATTAAGAAAAATCATACAAGAACACTTGGATCAACAAAAAAATTGATTATTGCTTACCATGTGCCCCAAACTATGTTAAGTTCCAAAAATTTTATATCATTTGATAGGTCAGATATATATAAAATTACTTTTAAAGTTTTAAAAACATCAGCAAATATTTTCATTTAAATGCAAATTTCAAAGAAAATCTACTTTTCCAAACACGACTTTTTATCCTATTGTTTTTTAATTTTGTCGACAACTGATAAAAAGTTTAGCGAGACTATAAATTTTTGATCGAAAAAAATGATTAATAGATGTAGGTTCAAATTATTATGTTCCATTAAAAATGATTTATTCTTTGATGAACTTCTGCTTGGTAATATGTTGTATCCAGATATAGTAAATTAATGACATATATAAAATTATAGGGAAATGACACCTTCCGTTCCATTATGAGTAGAGCTTCTAAAATGCTATTTGTCACAACCTGTCATCTTGTCATTATGTAGCATTATGTAACATTTAAAAAACGTATACTCTTCACTTCAAAGTCTTTTAGAAATCTAAAATAAGACTTTCTATGGTTTGTGTTTCCATATTCCTTTATTGCCTGTTTGAACAAATCCACATGCTTTGATTCAAAGGTAATAAATTCCTCTTATTTGGAAAAATGATGTTTAGTTTTGTTCTCTCACCCTTAGCAGGTGGTTTCATTTTAGCACACTTCAGAGTTATAATTTCATGCTTATTGAAAACATTTATTATGATCTACATAGATGAATGAAACTTTTATTTATTAAATTATTTGCCAAAAAAAATCTGTTATTTTTAAAAATGTATTTCCTTTGAAGGGTTATTTTAGAGCATTCAGAGAGGATCTAGGAGTGTGGTATTATGCAATTTTTAAGTAGGTATGAAATGGTTATTTATATGATTGTTTCTTTAAGGCTTATGTATATTGTCCATTATATGCTATAAAATATTTTGAAAGTAAATTTAAGGCATGTTTTACATAGTTTCTTTTTTGGAAAAAATATTGAAATGACTTATGAAATTTAGTATACTCTCAACTTTATTTTTTTCTGAAATTTACAAATTGTCTACTGAACCTATTATATGGCAGATATTTTCCAAAGTGGTGGTATCATGATATATGCCAACAACAGTTTAGATTTTTTGTTGCTTCTCAATCTAGCTCAGACGAAGTACAATTAGCCTTTATAATTTTAGCCATTCTAATAGATATGTAAGCATGTCTCATTATGATTTTAATTTGTATTTCTTTAATGTCAAAATGTTGAGAAATTTGTCATCTGCTTATAAGCCATCCATATCCTTTTGGTGACATGTCTCTGCAATAATTTTCTTCACATGTAAAATTGGATACTCTGTTTGGTTATTAGTAAGGTTTTTTATTTTTATTCATTTTTTAATAATCAGAATAGATGTCCATTATCAGATATATAATTTTCAAATCCCTTCTCCATCTTTACGGTTTCTCAATGGAGCTTTGATAGCTGTGTCTTTCAAGAAAGTGCTACTTCTTTCCTGGTACATGGAGGAATGACTAGAACATTATCAATGTTGACCTTTGCAAAGAAAATCATGGCTTAAGATATATGTAGTCTGCGGTTGTTGGGAGTGTTCTGTAATATCAAGCATATCTAGTTAGTTGATAATTTTGATCAAGTCTTACATATCTTACCAATTTGATGACCATTTGTCTATATAATCTTAAAATAAAGGTGTTGAAATGTTTTTCCATTTCTCTTCTAAGGTAGAAGTTATGATTTTTGTTCTTAGTTTTTCCCTCTATATCCCCAAATCTGTTATTAAGTATTAAAAGTCAAGAATTATTATACTCCCTGAGGAATTCATCCTTTTACTATTCTGTAATTTTGACTTGATCTTTATGTCTGATAATGAAATTTGCTTTAAAATCACTTTTCATTATCTTGATATAACCACCAAAGTTATAGTGTGATTAGTGTTAATATAGCATATTTTTTCTTTTACTTTTTAAAGCACTTCTATATTTAATCCTGACAAAAAAAAAAAAAAAAACAAAACAGTTTTTTAGCTCTGGAAGCACATTTCTAAATTATCTTTTTTTTTTTAAATGAAGCAGTAGCAATTTTTGTTAAGGGACCTAAACTGAAAGTAGGTATAGAAATTTATTTATTTATTTATTTATTTAAGAAAATATTTTATTTTGTTTATTGACAGCAAGAGAGAGAAAGAGAGAGAGAGAGAGTGGAAGCGCACAAGCGGGGGGAATCACGTGCAAAGGGAGAGGAAGAAGCAAGCGCCTTGGGGTGCAAGTAGTCCCATGCAGGGCTGGAGCCCTGTACACTGGAATCATGACCTCAGCCAAAGGCAAACATCTGCTTAAACAACTGAGTCATCCAGGCACCCCTAGAAAATTTAAAAAAAAAAAAGACCTTTTAAAAACATTTTGTTTCTTTCTTTTTTTAAAAATATTTTATTTATTTGAGAGACAGAGAGATAGGAAGAGGAACTATAAGCAGGGCAGAGGGAAAAGGAGAAGCAGGTTTCCCACTGAGCAGAGAGCCTGATGTGGGGCTCCATCCCAGGAACCTGGGATCATGACCTGAAAAGAAGGGACACTTAAGGAGGAAGCCACCCAGACACCTCTTTTCTTTGTTTTTAATATATGGCAACTGATGCTTCCCAGCCACGAGGAGCATATTACCCATTGATTAAATCTTTGATAACAACCTATTTAAAAAGGTGTGTAAATATATACTTACTCAGATTTATACACTTTGTGTTTTCTTCATAGTTTGGGGCTGGACCCCATGGTCACAACACTGCTTTCAGTCTTTGCCTTCCCATCTTTTGATACCAGGTATTTGGTCAGCAAACCAAATTAGTATCAAAATTAATAAGCCCTTGGCACCATATCTCTGGAGCAGGGGTTGCTCTTAGCCAAGGCCCACAGCAGTTGACCTCCCCTCGCTAGTGCTATAGCCCCAAGGACTAGGTCCCTGCCACCAGAACTCAGTCTTACATGTTATGCTAAGCAGACAAAACCAAAACAGGAAAGCTCCAACAGCTTTCACTGGCATGCCTCATCTCCCACTCCCTCAACGTCCAGGCAGTACCAGATGCCAGGGAGGGGTCTTGGTCCAACATATGGGCGGGAAGGAAGTAGCCACGAGCAAGTACCTGCCTCTCTGTGCCTTTCTTTCATGAGCAGGTTGTAAGGAGGAGGAAGAGGAAGGGGAAGAGAGGTGAACTTCAAGGGGTGAAGGCCTCAGGTAGGCTTCTGGCTCCTGCCAGTAGGAAAGGGACAAAGGAGAAGGCAGTGAGTCTTGCAGGGAGGGTGGGGGGTAAGGGTTACAGCTTATGACGGAATCTGGACAGGAGTAATAGGGATACTAGTCATTTGAGTCCACCATTGGCAAGCTGGGCTGGGTGTCAGGGCAGATAGGCCTCCCTGGGCAACGGCACATGAGAGAAGGTGGAATTCTTCTCTGAGGAGCAGGTGGAGCTTCAGGTGTTGGGAAAGCATAGACAGTATTGTTCCAGGGCCAAGGACAGGTCCAGGTACTCCTGGTTGGAGGTCAAGGCCACAGTATGATCCAGGTCTTCTACCAGCAGCTTGAAGGAACCACATGCCAGCCACCCCTCATTATTGTGTTTAACTCTCTGGTGCACTTATTGGCTTATCCATCAAATGACTTCTTCAGCAGCTTGAAAGCCACCTCCACAGGCACTCCAGGATATGGGAGGCTTCCAGATTGAAGATTTTGCACAGGATCACCCCTAAAGACCAGAAGTCACTCTGGTGGATGTAACTCTGGTCAAACATGGCCGTAGGGACCATCCACTTCACAGGCAGTCCACTGTTGGTTGTCTTTTTATAGTAACTGATGTGGTGATATCTCTGGCAAGGCTGAAGTCTGAGATCTTCATCATGTTGTCCTTTGTCACCAGCACTTCCCTGGTGGCCAGGTCTTGGTGTATGCACTTCTTGGAGGCAAGGTACTCCATGCCTCAGGCTACCTGATAGGCACAGGATACCAGGTCCTTGGAGGAGAGTTGCTCTGCTGCATTGTGGCTGATATTGTAACAGTACTCCAGGTCAGGAGGCCTCTGGGCCTGCAGGTACTCCTGTATGTTGTCTTTGGAGGCATATTCCATGAGAGTGTACGAAGGACCATCCTGTGTGCAGAACCCAGCAGGTTGATGGTGTCCTTGTGCTGACCAATCATCTTCATCATCTCCATATCTGAGATTAGGTTTAACAGGTCTTTCTCTGTAGCATCTGACTTCAACATCTTCACAGACACTTTAGTCAAATGGTTGGATTTGTCTTTGTCCAGCCCAATGGCCTCCTCCAACACCATCTGCCCAAAGTAGGCCTGTCTTAGGGGTCTGCCTAAACTGCCTACAACCAGCCTGTCTCAAGGCAGTTATGAACTCTAGATTATCCTCAAAAACATTAAACCACAAGCTAAAAATTCTATTCACTAGGTCTCTCTCGCAGTTCTAATTTTCTTATCTTTCATCATTTCTCTTTTTCCTAATTCTTATTTTCAGTATAGTTTATTTTGCTTCCAGGTGTTTCCCCTGGTTTCTGTATGCTGTTTCATAGGGAAGAATTATCCTGTCATAAAATTATTTCTTGAGCATTCATTACATCTCTCAGTTAAAATGGGTTCTTTTATGGTATTGATTCATTTGAGTTTTCTCAAAATGGGAAGAATTTTCAAAATGGTGTTTTCCTCAAGGTTCAGAGTATGTCTTAGCCTCATCTTTAAGCTTTTTGAAATTCACGTTAGAAATTCTTGTCCCTCTTTTTATCTTTTTAAAAGAAAATGTTTTATTTTTACTATTTTTTTATTTGAATATAGTGATATTCAGTGTTACATTGGTTTCAGGTTTTCAATATCTCCATTCTATGATCACTATAAATATAGCCACCATCAGTCACCATATAACACTATTATAATATCATTGATTATATTCTCTACACTGTCCCAGATCTCTTTTTAAAATCTCTAATTTTTATGTTTTCTGTTATTCCAATTTTCAACCATCATTTTACATGGTTACTTTAATAAAATATGCCTGATTACACACTCTTTGCTGAAAACCTCTTTTTTTTTTTAAATTAACATATAATGTATTATTAGCCCCAGGGGTACAGGTCTGTGAATCGCCAGGTTTACACACTTCACAGCACTCACCACAGCACATAACCTCCCCAATGTTCATAAGCCCACCACCCTCTCCCTACCCTCCCCACCCCCCGGCAACTCTCAGTTTGTTTTGTGAGATTAAGAGTCTCTTATGGTTTGTCTCCCTCCTGATCCAATCTTGTTTCATTTACTCTTTTCCTGTCCCCCAAGCACCCACATTGCACCTCCAGTTCCTCATATCAGAGAGATCATATGATAGTGTCTTTCTCTGGTTGACTTATTTTGCTAAGCATAATACCCTCTAGTTCCATCCATGTCATCGCAAATGGCAAGATTTCATTTCTTTTGATGGCTGCATAGTATTCCATCATATATATATATATATATATACCATTTATTTGTTGATGGACATCTAGGTTCTTTCCATAGTTTGGCTATTGTGGATATTGCTGCTATAAACATTTGGTGCACGTGCCCCTTTGGATCATATACTAGTCTTCTTTACCTCTATCAGAAGCCCAGGAAGCATTATTTATTTATTTACTCACACAAACACATGATCCAACACAACGTTTTTTGTTGTTCAAATGTATTATAATGTCTTACCGCTTAACACTATGCTTACTGTTCTCTTTCACTGTCTGACTAAATCCTCATCATCAGTATGCCATTTAATGACAAAGAACAATTGAACTCAGAGTTCTCTCCATATCAGGGAATGAAGACTCCACCCTTCTGTTTGTGCAGGTAAAATAAATGTTGATATTGTCTGTCCTGCACATACCCCTCCTGTTCACTGGAATATTCACCATCAAAATATATACAAAATAAAAACCATACCTCACCACTTCTATTACCACCCAGAATGCTAAAAACACCATCATATGTTCCTGAATTATTGACTTGATTGATAGCCCCACTTCCACACATACTGCACTCCTTTCTCCCTGCAAATTTATTTTGGTACAGCAACTTAACCTAAAAATCAAGTCAGATGATTTTATTCTGCTGTTGAAAGTCTTTTGGTATCTTCCCCTTTCATATTAAATAAAAACTGAAGGCGTTTCAATGTACTAGAAGGTACAATACGTTCTTCCTCTCTCCACCACTATGAACTCCTCATTGGCCTCCTTGCTTTTCCTCAAAAGTAACAGACAAGCTGTTCACACAAAGTCTATATACTTACTTGCTCTGCCTAGAGCAATTTTTTCCTTTAATATTTGTATAACATCCTCCTTCACTTCCTGGGTCTTTGTGCAAATAACATCTCCTAAATGAGATATAACCACCCAACACAAAATAAAATTAACTTTCATCCCAGCATTCTCCAATGGCTTTTACCTTTCTTTTATTTCTTTGTAACACTTATCGCCATCAACCATCAATCCTTATTCTATTACTGGTTTATTTCCTTATTTGAGACAGAGAGAGAGAGAATTGGGAGGGTGTGCAGAGGAAGAAGAAAACACCCCACTGCCTAGAAAGCCTGCTGGGGAGTTACATCCCAGGACCCTGAGATCATGACCCAAGCCAGAGGCAGTCACTCAATGGACTGAGCCACCGAAGCGCCCCTCTATTATTGGTTTATTTCACTATTATATTTCAAAAGAATGTAAGCTCTTTGTGGTCAGCTATTTTATATGTTTTATTAATTGAAGTATTCTCAGAAAGGTAGCTGGCAGATTGTAAGGGATCACTAAACTGTATTTTGTTGTTATTATTGGGCTCCTTTATGGGCTTTACCTCTTACGCTAGAAGTCTATCCTTCAGATGTAAGCAATAAGAATAGAACCCTGCTGCCGGGTTCAAATGAGTAAAAAGCCTGTATTAAGTGGATATTTTAAAAGCTAAATGAATGGCTTAATAGTTGTATATAGGGAGAAAGGGAACATATTTTCCACAGTTTAGAAGTGGAGTTCTTTTATAGAGTTCTTGTACAAGCCTACACTATTGAACGATAATGGGCAGTTGTACATTACAATTATACAAACACTTTGGTATTTATATCATTTTTTTTGTAATTCATGACTGGATCATTTGATTCCTTAGGAGCATTACAGCGTTTCAACATTTCACGTTCAATAAACTTATTGGGGTTGCTACCTTTTTTATTCAAATGGAGAAATAGTCATGATTTAATCTAAATAAAGTGTTATTGATTGTGTTGTTTTCTAGGAATGAGTCGCACATGCTAGTTTAAAAGTTTTGTTAAATTCCCAAGTCTGTCACCGATAAAAGCCTTTTGTAGATTAGTAACTTGATCAAAACAGAAAAGTTATGTAACACTCAAATGTTATACTATCTTTGTTTCCATCTTGCATTGTAATAACGCCCATCTTAATTCTATTTTAGACAAGTCATCGACAGATGGCTTTCTGGCATTGATGGCAGGATATGAAATCTAGTATAACTAAAAGTTTTTGGTTTTAGTAGCATATAAATCAATTTAGAAAAATATATGTATTTGAATATAAGATAAAGTTTTAAATTATTTGGCAATAGTAAACTAAACTTTTTTTTTGTAAATTTTTATTTTCTAAAATTTCATTGAGCTCTTTTGCATATTGAAACAAGTTACAAAAAGTTAAGGTTTATTTACCCCAATTCAAAATTATTAGGAATATAATCATAGAGGTTGAAGTATTTAAAATATTGAACCCAAAATATTTTATTAGGTAAATTCATGAATGCTGAGCATTCACTGTTAAAATATACTAATACTATTGATAGACTGGTAGAAGCCTAAAATCAAATATTTATTAAATATTTATATCCATATCTTTTCATGGCTTGGTAATTCATTTCTCTAGCATTAAATAATATTCCATTGTTTGCATGTACTACACTTTATTTGACCTTTCACCTGTGGAATGATATCCTGGTTGCTTCCAAGCTTTTGTCAGTTATGAATAAAACTACTATAGACCTCTTTGTGGGTATAGATTTCATCTTCTTTGGATAAATACCAAGAACTGCTACTGCTGAATCATCTGGCAAGAATATGTTTAGTTTTGTAAGAAACTGCCAAGTTGTTTTCCATTCTTTATTCTCAATAGACATGGAAGAACATTCCTGTTGCTCCACATCCTCACCAACATTTCGTGTTCTGTTTTCAGTGTTCTGAATTCTGGGTATGTACGGGTGTCTCTTTTTTGTTTTAATTTGCATTTTACTGATGGCATATGATGTGAAGCATCTTTTTATATGCTTATTTGCCATCTGTAATATTTTCTTTTGTGAGGTATCTGCTAAGGTCTTTGGCTCATTTTTAATCAGGTTTTTCCCCCATTGTTGAGTTTTAAGGGGTCTTTGTGTATTTTTGATTAACAGTTCTTTGCCAGATGTGTATTTTGCAAATTTTTTCTCATAGTCTGTGCTTTGCCTTTTCATTATCTCGGCATTGTGTTTCACAGAGTAGACATTTTAAAATTCAGTGCTTGTGCTTTTGTAGCTAAAGTTATTGCCAAAACCAAGGTCATTTCAATTTTCTTCTATATTACCTTCTACATGTTTCATGTTTAGGTTTATAATCCAATCTGAGTTAATTTTTGTGAAGAGTGTATGATATCTGCCTGGATTTATTTTATTTTATTTTTATTTTATATTTTTACATTTAGCTTCACCATTACTCCAGAACCATTTGTTTAAAAGATTGTATTTTGCTCTCTTGTATTGCTTTTGCTTTTATATTAAATATAAAATATAATTGATAATATATATTCGGTTCCTTTAATCTAGTCTTTCTGTGGTATTACAATATCTTGCTTACAATTATCGTTATGGTCAACTTTTTTTTAAAAGATTTTATTTATTTATTTGACAGAGAGGGATCACAAATAGGCAGAGAGACAGACAGAGAGAGAGATGAGGAGAAGCAGGCTCCCTGCTGAGCAGAGAGCCCAATGCAGGACTCGATCCCAGGCCCCTGGGATCATGACCTGAGCCGAAGGTAGAGGCTTAACCCACTGAGCCACCCAGGCGCCCCATCGTTATGGTAAACTTTGAAGTCAGTCCTCAGTCTTTGTTCTCCTTCAACACTATGTTGACTATTGTGAGTCTTTGCCTCTTCATATAAACTTTAAAGTAAGTTTGTTAATATTAAAAAACAAAGAACTTGCTGGAATGCATTAATTGTATAGATAAACTTGGAAACCAGTGACCTCTTGAGCTTAGCAGGAGATAGACCATGGTCATCAGTTGTCACAGTGGTGCCTCTGGCAGAACCTTTTGCAAATCCCTAGGTAAAATGAGACCTCAAGGATCTGAGAGATGTCTAAGAAGTACTTGATACATCCCTTGGGTATGGTTTATTGAAGTGTCCACCTGTCTGAAAGCTGGGGAATCTAGATAAGGGAGGGAAAATTAGTGATGATAAAACATATCAACAAACATGAATAAATTTTGTAAAACTAATTGTCATGGCTCATATACAGTATGACCAACAGAGGGACAATCAAAAGGAAAGCATCAGTTATGTTTATTGTGAATTTTTTTATTCAAAATAAAGCAATGTGAGGGGAACACACTATGAGAAAATTACCATTTTTTAAATGGTAAATATCTTACCAAATGGAATAGGTTTTATATTCTAAGTAGTATATTGAACAGTAAAACATTGGGGTGCCTGGGTGGCTCAGTGGTTTGGGCTGCTGCCTTTGGCTCGGGTCATGATCTCAGGGTCCTGGGATTGAGCCCTGCATTGGGCTCCCTGCTCCGCAGGAAGCCTGCTTCCCTCTCTCTCTCTCTCTCTGCCTGCCTCTCTGCCTACTTGTGATCTCCTTCAAATAAATAAATAAAATCTTTTAAAAAAAAGAAAAGAAAATTAAAACATTAAAAAATAAAATTTTAATTTAAAAAATTATGTAATTTTTAAAAAGGTTAAAAATAGCAGAACCATTTTTCTTATAACTGGAAAATACATTGTATATATATCTATCAAAAATAACTTGTCATGGGGGCGCCTGGGTGGCCCAGTGGGTTAAAGCCTCTGCCTTCAGCTCAGGTCATGATCCCAGGATTCTTGGATCGAGTCCCACATTGAGCTCTCAGTTCAGCAGGGTTCCTGCTTCTTCCTCTCTCTCTGCCTGACTCTGCCTACTTGTGATCTCTGTCAAATAAATAAATAAAATCTTTTATGAAAAAATTTAAAAAAATAACTTGTCATGTCTGGAATCAGGAGCATATGGAAAAATATAATATCTGAGGACAATACTTCTGCCGTTTTGTGCCTTGTTAATATTTTTAAACAGTCAGGCAACTTTTAGCTTTATTGAAATACCTGCTAAGATACCAGCAGTGCCATTTGGATCCCTATGACTATAAAAATTAATTGCAAATATTCAAAATATTTACTATGGTGTCACTATTTAGGGCCACCACCAAGTATGTTTCAGAAGTAAGCATAACTGTTACTCTTCTGTAAGGCAAAAGGGCATATTTTCAGGAGTTCCATCTGCTGTACCAGGAGGTGAATCAAGTAATAATTTTGTCTATAAAATAATTCACTTTTCAATCTAACATTCCTTATTCCACATTATAATAATAAAAACCAGGAGGAGACTAAAACAAACAAACAACTACAACTACAACAACCAGCTTTTCCTTCAGTGGAAAAGTAAATATAACCTTATGAGTATCCTGAAATTTATTTTTAAATATTTTTAAGATAAACGTTTTTGTTAGAAAACCATATATTTTATATTACTAAGAAATAAAAGGCAAAGTTTTATTAACTTCTAAAAAGTCTAGTTACTTCTATTTATCTATTAACTCATCTCTTTTTGAAGTAGAACATGATCACACCTATTGTATCTACCCAAGTTTGTATGCTTTGGTTATTTTATGTTTGCTATTTCCTTGCTTAATTTTTACAATATTTGATACATAATAGTATCTTTAAGTCCATCTATGGTTTTACAGAATTTGTTTGAACTTCATAAAAATGTACCATACTTTTTGCACTGCCCTTGTTTTACTTCTCTATTAACTTTCCAAGATTTATTCACTTTAGAGTGTGTAGCTATCATTTATTTTTATTCCTCCATAATGCTATGTTTACAAATTTGTATTTATCTGTACTTTTAAAGTTATCTTAATTATAAACCATTTCTCATCTCACGTAACACTCATGTTACTTCTACACTTATCAGATATTATGTAACTGAAAACCACAACTCAGCAACAATATAGCACCATTTTTCAAAATTAAATGGCTTACCAGAATTCTTTAATTCTAACCTTTATTTGTATTAGATGACCCTTTATTCTGGTATTTGGCATTGTTCATATGGAGGAAAGCTTATAAGTTGATATTCCATAAATAGAAGGATTTATTATGATTGATTAATTATTTTCATTTAGAATGCATAGAATATGGTTGATTTACTATTTCTTTCTTACTCTCTGCCTGGAACATAGTGCTATCTATGTAATAGCCACTAAAATATTAAGTTAATCACCTAGACTTTAAACTGCATATTAATAGGAATAACATACAGAATTCTTCTCAGATTGGGACACCTGGGTGGCTCAGTCAGTTAAACGCCTGAGCCTTTAGCTCAGGTCATGATCTTAGGGTCCTGGGACTCAGTTCTGCAACAGAATCCCTGCTTAGCCGAGAGTTTGCTTCTCCCTCACCCTGCTGCTCCCCCTGCTTGTGCTCTCTCTCACTCACAAATAAATAAAATTAAAAAAACAAATTCTTCTCAGATAGCTAATATAGAATATCGTCTTTGTATTCATCAAAGGGAAAGTGCCATATAATAATGAAATTCAGACTACTTCAAATTCATTTTTTAACCAGTAAGAAAGTACTGGAAACAAGCCAAAAATGTCTTTAATGAATCAAAGAAATAGATTGATTTTCAATATCTTAATGTTTCTAAAATAAATTGCAAGATTTTTATACTAGATATCAGTATAAATATTCATTATACAAGGATATTCTAAAAACAAACGTGAGAAAACTACTTGTCATATATGATGACAAAAACGAGTTTGACAAAAGTCAGCTTGGGTAAAACTTACAACACCTACCACATGAAACTCTTGTTCTAGAATTTAATTATTTTAATTTACAAAAATACAAAAATAATATATCAGAGTAAGTCTATTGATAGCTTTGAAGGTATGCTCTGGTTGTGCACTCTTTACTATTGAAAGGGGAATCAAATATGTGATGCTTATGGTGTGACTATATTAAAATTCAACAAGTTCAGAAGCATGCGAGGAATAGAATAAAGACAAAAGATGACCCTTACTTATCCTAAAGATAGACAATGGTATATATGGGCTAGTTGGGGAGAGAATCCAGTCATTATATGGAGGATGTGGTAGTGGAAAAAAAAAGACACAACGTTTTGGTTGAACGTTTAGCACTATATTTATCAAAGTGAAATTGTGAGTTAATAGCCTTGAATAAAATCCAAAAAATATTTTCAATTCATTGAAGATTATTTAGGAAAAACTTGAAAAATACAACTTGATAAGGATTCCAATAAAAGATTCATAAGCAATACAAGTTTCAGAATTTTTAGTATATTTTCCCTAAAAAGCCATTTGATTTAAATTAAAAAGAATTCTATTTACCTGCCACTTAAATAAGAGGAAATTATTTGGTTTTGTAATAAGTCCATAAAATAAATTAACATATCTTTAGAAAACAGATATGCACACTAATTTAAAAATAATAGTGCTTAAGCTGTTCAGCAAACATTTGTAAAATTCCTTGCCATCAGCTAGCTCTGGAGTTCTGCTAGGTGAGTAAGGCCATGTATGTTACTGCTCAGAGTACTGACGCAAAGCAATTGTCCCCTTCACATCCATTTTTTGCTGTTGATAGGTCATGCTATGTTGTTTAGAGATACATAGATGGCCCTACATGAAGGCCTTTTTTTGTGTGTATACGGGTGACTGTGATTTAACTTTCAAATAAGATGGCTCCTGATTTACAATGATTCAACTTACAATATATTTGGCAAAGATGTGAAAGTGAAAGTGATTCAGTAGAAACTGTACTTTGAATTTTGAATTTGGGTCTTTATAAAAAGGGCCAGTGACATGTGGTATGGTGCCGTCTTGTGATGCTGGGCAGGGGCAGTGGGCCACAGCTCCCAGTCAGCTAGAAGATTACAGGGGTGAACACCTGATATTCTTACAACCATTCTATATATAACCATTCTTCTTTTTTGTAGTGTAATATTTAATAAATTGCATGTGATATTTGATACTTTGTTATAAAATAGGCTTTGCTTAAGATGATTTTGCCCAAATGCAGGCAAATGTAAGTGTTCTGAGTATATTGAAATAAGGTTAAGGTAAGCTATGATATTTGATAGTTTAGGGGTATTAAATGCATTTTCAGTTTTTTATGTGTTTCTCTGTGCATAGCCCCCTTGTAAGCTGAGGAACATCTCTATATGTATATGTAGCCTTGGTATGGCTTACATATTATTGGCATGAAACATCTAGAACAGTACGTGTGCCATATAATTGTCTACAACATCCAACAAGTTTCTTGAAAACTTGTGCCAAAGGGGTTATGTCTTTAAGGATTCTTATTTCAGAAGGGTTCTCTCAAACGTAAGATTTTTCAGAAGTTAAGTGAAAATCTGACCAAACTAAACATTTTTCCATTTTCCCTACTGAGCAAAGATAGCTAAAATCTATCTGCCATTTTCAACACTGTACTCAACGATTGTAATTCTAATTTAAGAACAGATGATTTATATCAAAACCACATGTTGGCCTAATCTTATACAATATTCATAAATCTCACTCAGAGCCTTGGACATTTTTATTTGTTGAGTCTATATGGTACTACGGACATTCATCTTTTTTGACCTCATAGCTTCATGTATGTCTATACTTTTGAAAATACATGCATCATAGTTCCATTGTAAAATGTCTGGGTTATAAAATGTGCTATGCTATCAAAATGGTAATAAGAACATACAAATGACCTGATGTAAGGAACTGGACCAGATTGCCAGATATCACATTTCATACCAGAAAGATTCAGTGGTAAGTTTTAAAATGGCCAGCTATACTTAGACTGAATTATAACTCATTTAACTTCTTTCTTTGTGTACAGTATTATACATTAGTCAGTATGATAGTAAATAAGTACTTTGGACAGATGTAAATATGCTGTAATAAAAAATGTTTTTCTTCTTTCTTTTAGTCCTTTTTACTTGTAAGACTAGCCACAAATACCATGCCTCCCCCCAAATAATTTGCAATCCAAATTTATCTCTAAATGAATTCATGGCACAGAAAAAAAATATATATATATATACACTTACAGTAGACATGTTCAAAAATAGTTACACAACAGCAGGGCCCTAAATGTAAGCAGTATAGTTTCTTTGTTTTGATTTGTTTTTTTTCTTTAAAAAAAAAGAGGTTATGTGAAATATTGGAATTTTATTTCGAGGCCTAGTATTTCAAGACAGTTAACCACACTTACGGTGTCAACAGCCTCTTGTTGGCAGTATGATTTTATTGGCTCCATGGAATAACAGCAAGAATTTACTACTGCTTCTTTCTTTTATTACACACACAGAAAAAAAAATTGACACATTTGCTCAAGACCATCCAGAATCATTTTAACCTATCAAAATTGATGTGAGGCCTTCACTGCCAAAGTCACTGCTGGGTTTTCACAATTCATTGCAGACAATCTGCTACTCCCATTATGATAAAGGAGAGAAGAGTCATAATCAGGGAAGAAAGCTAGATTAATACTTGTAATTATCATTGAATTATTTAGCCTGCTATAGGATTATTATTATTAGTGTCATTTGATAATTTTCTCTCATTTTATTAAACACAACTGTGAGTAATTACCCTACCTAATATTTCTCTGTATTGGCTGACTAGCTAGCAAACATTCATGAAAATATCCATTAGCCACACACATAAAATGCTGCATTATGATGCTGTTGAATCAGAACATACCACTACCTGATCCTGTAGCTCTTTGAGGATTTGCAAATCAATTAATTATATGTTTCTTGGATTCTTCCCATACAATTAGAAAATTTATAATAGAGTCCATGAACATTATTAGTTTTACCATTTAATTTTTATTTTTTTTAAAAGATTTTATTTATTCATTTGACAGACAGAGATCACAAGTAGGCAGAGAGGCAGGCAGAGAGAGAGAGAGAGAGGAGGAAGCAGGCTCTCTGCGGAGCAGACAGCCCGATGCGGGGCTCGATCCCAGGACCCTGGGATCACGACCTGAGCCGAAGGCAGAGGCTTCAACCCACTGAGCCACCCAGGCGCCCCAGTTTTACCATTTTAAACCAGCAATCACACTTTGATTTTTACAACAAAAGCAGAAATATAAACACACACATTTGGGTCAGTTTTCTGTTAGTCTGTCTGGACGTCAAAATTCTATTCCTCAAGATAATGCACACCAAAGTTCTGGATTAAACAAGAAATTAGATGGCACCTGAACACTTGGTTTAATATTCTCAAAAGGACTATGCAACCTATTTCTTACATTATGACATTGTTTGACAAAGATCCACACTTTTATAATGTACTAACATTATTTTAAATCATGATTAAAAATCAAACATAAAAATTTCTACTTTTTGCTTTTGCCCCCTCCATTTAGAACTTATTTATAGCCTGATAATTCAAAGGTCCCTATGTTTATGAAAATCTGGACAGAAATAGCTCTAAGATCCCATTCAGAACTTGATATTAATCTAAGTCTTTTGGCTCCATTTATCCTGAGAGCAAAGAGTAGGACAAAGGATTTGAGTACTGTTAGTTTATCTGGGAGATTATCCAAGGTAGAAAAGAATGGGAAAGTGATACAGTGAAGAAACAACTTTGTCAAAGAGGTACATTGTTGATATAATTGTTGTGGATAGAAAATGAAGACTTGCTTTTACTGAAAGGTCCTGAGAAACTTCTTTAAGTTGTCCTCATGAAGACCTGAAAACTGACAATTTTATCTATGGCTCTTATTTCCACTTCACTGAGAGCTGTCCTCAGAGGACATTAACTCTCCTACACTTTTGGGTTGTGTTGGAGACATTCTAAAATGAGAGAGAGAACATGAGATGCTATCAGTGTTAAGTAACTGCAATTTCCCATGGAACTATCCACCACAGGTTTGGCTATAATCAAGTGTTGGGCCTTGATATCAGAGGGATTTGAGGCAGTATCATTTTAGGTTAATCATTATATCTGAAATTTCCAAAAACTTCAACTGATGAAACTTTGATTATAAATCTATAAATATAACAATAAATCTACAGTATTCAAATTATTATCATAGAAATACACAGACAAAGCATCAATTGATTAATATTTAAATGTTACAAAATACTGAACTGAAAGGATTTGGTCATAGAACAACGTGTAAGAAGTAGAACTTAGGTTTAGGTTAGAACTCAGGATGCATTTGAGACTCAGTTAAGAAATTGAATGGAGGGACGCCTGGGTGGCTCAGTGGGTTAAGCCACTGTCTTCCGCTCAGGTCATGATCCCAGGGTCCTGGGACCGAGCCCCAAGTCGGGCTCTCTACTCAGCAGGGAGCCTGCTTCCTCCTCTCTCTCTGCCTGCCTCTCTGCCTGCTTGTCATCTCTCTCTGTCAAATAAATAAATAAAATCTTAAAAAAAAAGAAATTGAATGGATGTCTGACTATCTTATAGGTTTGCTAAAAATCAGTGACTTTGTGTTCACGTGTGGCTATACAGGAATTTTTAACTTTTTCTAAGAAGTTATTAGATTTGATTATATAATGGCAGTAAAGGATGGGGAAAAGCAAAGTACAAACCCCATAAAGACAAAGACACTGAGTATGAGAAAAGAGTAATAGATAAGAAGAATCAATGCATTTGAGGAAAATGGGAATTGAAATACACAATGATTGTTGATTTTTTTAGATGGAGAAAACAAAACTAGCTTGCAAGAAGGAAATAACAGAAGACATGTTGTGATGTGATACAGAATCCTGGAAAAGGCAGTAACGTGGAATAAAGGAGTAGGGAGAGCATATCAGGTAATTTGGATAGGAAGGAGTTAGGAGATAATTGCTTGATAAATTTTATATGGCCCACTTAAATGCACAGATTTCTCTTCTTTAATTTATATGGAGAACAGGGTGTCCTTTCTCTTCCCTTTCTGAGCACCAGAGGTGTACTCTTTCAGACTGAAAACCTGAAAAGCTCAGGACTCAGTTGCTTAAGCACAGCTGAGAGGACATATTTTAATTAAGATTTACATTTTGCTGTATGTAGTAGACTTTCAAAAGTGGTTTAACCATATTTTTTCATTTAACAAGAAGACTACAGAGAGTGTTTTCTGGTGTTGGTTCAGCGTCTTAAAAAAGTGAAGTGAACTATCTTAGAGGTTTTCATGGCTTTTTATTCACAGTTGCAAAAATTGCTGTTGGAGTTCTCACTATTAAGCCCACATTTCTGGCAGAAAGATAGAGGTAAAGAGAATGATATATTGTACGACTGATACTTTGTCATGTGGTTACAATATAAATAGAAAAGAGACAATAAAATATTTGATGTTGTTTTAAGTTTCCTTGTTGTCAATCCCTCAGTGCTTTCTGAGATTCAAGGAAAAAGTGAATGGATATTGACCTGGCAACTATCAACACCTGTCAGTCTCTCTTGGATAACCAATATCTCTATAATCTCTTCTTCCCTGTAAAATAAAATAAAATATATTCATAACCCACACTGTGCCATATCAAGTTACTGCACCAAGATAAAATTACAATGATTTTCAGTTGTTCCAAATGGACAGAATACCCTTCCTTATGATATCATGTCTTATAAGATAGATAATTGGCTTGCTACCAATATACCCAGATGTGACTGTGAAAGAGACAGGAAAAAAATAATAATATTTATTTATTCCTTGGGTTGACTCTGTTTACACAGATGCATTAGTATTAGAAAAGGTTGGTTTCGGACATTGGAATGAATTTACTTAATGGGTCTGTATGTAATTCTGTTGGAGGAAATTTTTAATTTCTACAAAAATTATTAGAATTGTATCTTATTATCTTTTGTTAATTTTCACATGTTAACAAAGCCAATGTTTTTTCTAGCAGACAAGATCTTAAATCCTAACAAAACTCAATTTTTTCCTTTTTTTTTTTTTAAGTTTGAGAGCCTCATGTTCTCTCATGCTGCTTTAAATACAACTCAAAAAAAAAGGAGCTAAATGGGGCAGTAAGACCAGACTTTTTATTTTATTTTATTTATCTTATTTTTAATTAAAAAATTAAAGATTGTATTTATTTATTTGAGAGAGAGAGAGAGCATGAGTGGGGCAGGGGGAGGTAGCTGCAGAGAGAGACTGAGAAGTATACTCCCTAATGAGCAAAAAGCCCGATATGGAGCTCGATCCCAGGATCCTGACGGAGATCATGACCAGAGACAAAGGCAGATACATGTGCAAAATCCCTTTTTTTCTGGGAAACAATACTTTACAAGAGATGTTTGAAAAAGTACTGGGGAATCCACTTTAATAGGAGATACAAAAATTTAATTGACTTTTGTAAAGCTACAGGGATCCAAATGATGGGAATCCCAGCCCGTTTAGGTTGTGGACCACAGAGTATTCCTCTCTGTAATATTTTATTTTCTTCCATGTCTACTAACTCCAGTCCAAGTTCACTGATCTCTTTTTAGATAGTGCAAAACATGGCAAAGAATACCAAACGAGTGCCCAATATTCTACATTTATTATATCATTTCTAACATATAGAAGTGTGTTATCAAGGCTGGTTCTGTGAACGAACATAGTTACGCTAAAGTGTGTTTTGTTCTCCAAGAAATTAAATGCATGATTATCACACAATTATAAAATACTTGTGTCAAGAATTTTTATTCAAAAATTAATAAGAAGCAGATATTAAAACTAGTTCACATGGTTATTTGGGATATAAGCAGAGTTGTGCAGCAGAAGTGCTCTGGGCCCATAATTTGGGTTATAGAATTTATGTTTTCTAATGAAATATCACTAACTTGCATTATTGTTAACAAGAATCTTGTGCATTACCATCAGTTTTCTACATTATAACCTCTTGCTCTACAGTTTGTAAATAACTTTGTCAATAGCAAGCTAGTAAACAGGGTGACTCCAATGGATTGAGATAATCTCCAGAGTTTCTGCTACATAATGCCCAGGACTCCATTGAAAGGACACCTAAGAATTTATGTTGCCCAAAAATTTGATCATTTTTTTCACTGTCCTTACCTATTTTCCAAACCTAGTCCTTTTGCTTCACCTTTCAGTCTACGGACAACCCTGTATCTGACTGACTTGTTAATTCTGGGAATGTCTTGCAGATTAGTTTGCTTGCCAGAGGTGGTTCCTCTAATTGATGTCTAAGAACCCTAATTAGTTAAGAAAACTTTTTTTAACATTTTCATTGCTATTTATTATTATTATTATTATTATTATTATTGCTAATATCTCTATTATAAATAATTCACAAGGGCATCTTTCTGACAAAAGACAAAGAGCTGGCTACTAGTAGAAAAAGTACTTTTGACTCTATCAGTGAAAGTGGTAAAGGGATTTGAGAAAATAAGGCAAAGCACTGGAATTATGTGTTAAAACTTTAAATATTATAGACACATTTACTTAATTTCTAATACTGTTGTTGCTTATAATTAAGTAAGATGTTTTCCATGAACCACGCATTACAGCAAATATATTGTTTATACAGATTAAATTTTCATCAAAAGGGACGCCTGGGTGGCTCAGTTGGTTAAGCAGCTGCCTTTGGCTCAGGTCATGATCCCAGCATCCTGGGATCGAGTCCCACATTGGGCTCCTTGCTCGGCCAGGAGCCTGCTTCTCCCTCTGCCTCTGCCTGTTATTCTGTCTGACTGTGCTTGCTCTCTCGCCCACTCTCTCTGATAAAAAATAAAATCTTAAAATAAATAAATAAATAAATTTTCATCAAAAAATAGTAAGTGTAATTTATTGTAGGATCATGATCAGCATTTTGCAGATAAGAAAAGTAAAATTTAGAAAAGTATGTCTCTTCAAATCCCTCATACAATATCTGGCCTAGATAGAAGGATATACTATCACAATTGAGGAAGATAATTGAGATTACTTAAAATGATAAACTTTACTGTATAGGGTTTTTAAAAGTTTGCCACAGATTCAGATTCTTTTAAAATATATATCTATTTTGTGTAAAGAGAATGCACTGAGAAGTAAAAAGAAAGTGATATATCAGTGCTACCAACTAATGGCTATAATATCATCTCCTTATTTATGAACAATGAAACAGTGTGCAATATTTAAATAAATTCCTATTTATTTATTATTAAGAAATTCCTCTAACAAACAGTATGTTTTGAAGGTTGCTAGCAGGAAAGTGTTGTACTTCAAGGAAGTAATCAGAAAATATGACCTAAAATTCTGCTTTCAAGGGCGCCTGGGTGGCTCAGTGAGTTAAAATTCTGCTTTCAAGAAGCTATAACAGTAAGTACTGAGCATTAGCTATTATATGCTATGGATGAATAACTGAAATCTACATTTGAAACTAATGATACACTATATGTTAACTAATTGAATTTTTAAAAGTTAATAAAAAAACACTATTTTATAAAACAATATTCCCAACAGGCTCTTTTGCTTTAAAATACTCACTCTGTAATGAGAGTCATTACTTTTGTCTAGCCAATTCTTACACCACTGTTTATCCCTTCCCTGCTTTATCCCTTCCCAGTATTAATAAAGGCTCACTTGGATTACCTAGAAGCCATGAGAAAGCTTGTAATAGATCTGGCTGGTTTTCACCAGCAATTTGACCACCATGTGCAGGGAAGTCTATTGATAAAGGCTTTATTGCAATAAATTGCAAATACATGGATGATTTTGAATTCTCTTTCTTGAGGTCTTGTTTCATGATAATAAATGTAGGGTGGCTTATTGGAATGGATGTTATTAACATATCTTCATAGTTATAAGTACATGGAATTGTAAAATAGATTAATGAATGTGGCATTACTGACAACCGTCCTCATTTTGAAATCAAATTACAGTGTACTGAGCTGAGGAGGCAAAGTAGATTTGGGATTATGAGCGAAATAATTTTAAAAAGTCTTAGGGGTATGATCAGACTATTGGGTAATTCAGTAGAAAAATATCAACTGATTGAGATTCTGTGTTCCCTGATTTCAGAGAGAAGTGAAGATAAATAAGTAACACGAGGAGACTAGGAAGCCAAACATAAGTGATACTTTTGTGCCAGGGTGTGTATACATCTGTTTATCTTCTTGCTTTACCACTAAGGTTGCTCCTAGAGGAGAGTTTAAATATGTGTTGGAGCTAATCTCTGTGGATTACACAAGAAACCACATCCTACAGCTCTCCCTGAAACACCGCTTATGATTTCAATGTAATTTGGTTTTTGCATTTTTAGAAATAACAAAATACTTTGCAAACTCATCTACTTTATTACCACCACAAGTGAGTCAGCTGACTCCCCATTTTAACACAGTGACAGTCACAGAGGAATGGAGGAGTGAGTAGAGTTATCAATATATGTGCTTTAAAGAAGTATGACAGGGTAGCAGCTATTTCCAGGAACCAAAACATGGGTCAGCAGCTGTGCAGGAAAAGTGATGGAATAAATGACTCATTTCAGAGGAGTTCTATAACATATTAGTTCTATAATGGATCTTCAGCACCCAATTACCCACTTTGATCTAAAGATAAGGATTTACAGTTAAGATCCCATTTATGATTTGTCTGGTAGGGTCTGAATCATGTTTACTATTGTTTTGACTATTACTTGAAACCTATAGTAGTACTTGGGATATGTGTTGTGTATTCTGTGAACATGTGCTATTTTTAGATTCGATAATTCCTGTCTCGAACCCCTGTTAATTTGCTTGCTTTTGTTTATTTGATAGTGCTTTCAGTAAATGGATATATCTGAAAAATTGCAAAGCCATTATTAAAATAAGTCATTCTTATATATAGCATGGAATTGCACATTCCTCCTTTGAATCCGACAGAGCTTCACCATATCCTTAACAATTTGGGAAAAACACGCTATTATTTTTCTTCATAAAATTTCTCCTGTTAGGCTGTGATGGTTGTCATCAGCAGTAACTCCTCTGAAGGCTTTGTCAAAAGAGTTGAAAAATTGGAAAGGTGTGAATGAAGCTGTTTGCTGAATATAAAGAAAAGAGCATTGAAGTACAATTCACACTCTTACTTCTCCTTCTATGCTTTCAGATGTTTGACATTTGAAAATTTTGCTTCTAGAAGAGATGCCCTATATAATTCTTACTTTAAGGAGCAAGTTGCTTTTGTAATTTTTTTTATTATTCTACCATTCAAGTATTTCCATTTAAATTAAATTCTATACCATTTAAAAACAATCAAAAGTGCAGCCAGTATTCAATTTCTTGGCTAAATAATTTTAGAAAGCTTTGTGTTATTGAACCTACGGGGTTTTTCTGTAGTTTTAACTCTTTCTTTCTGTGATTTTTCCCATTAGTCACATAAGTGACTGCAATATAACAGACATTGAGGATAAAGGACTGAATAGAACAATCCTTGGCCTCATGAAGTTGAGAATCTAGCAAGGGAGTCAATTCAATCATTCAGAGACAATTTATTGAGTGCCTGGCCTAAGATGAGCACAACAATACCCCAGCCCAGAGGAATCATTTAAATGGGAGAGATAGATAATAGGTAAGCCAACTTTAAAAACAAAAAAATCGTACTGGATTTTCTTTAATAGTGATGCATATTTGAACTAAATAAGCACATTTTAATAAGAGCAGTAATTGAGAAGAGGTTTTGTAACTGAGTGGTCCGAAAGGGCCTCCCTGAAAAAGTCTGTTTTGAACAGATTTCTGAATAATATCAGCCAGGAAGCTGCGTAAAAATCTCAGGGATGGGTGATTTTTCCAGTCAAAAAACTATAAAGGCTGCAAAGTCACAATACAGCTGTAAGTTCCTCTAATAAAGTAACTTCTGACAAAGGATGAGAAGAAATAACTAACCCAGGTTTGAAAGAAAAGGGACAGACTTTCTATGAAATTCATATTTAATTAAAGCTCTAAAGGACAAAAATACAATAGAGCAAAATTCTGGTCCCGCTGATATACCTAATGAACGTTCATAAACAAGGTGTGGGTAGCAAAGAGTGTGTGGGAATGTTAGTAAGGACAGTGGGGAAGAGTCATCCCTGAACATGTTCTTAAATAAAGCAATTCTTGTGTTGTTTTAAAGGGTAACTTGGAGTTTGTCTAAGTGATTAGAGAAGGATGCCTCGGCTTATGGAAGTTCAAAGCCATAAAGATGTGATAAACTACTGCAGATATTTTCATGTATATTTGTTGTTGCTTCTAGTAATGGTGATCTAAAAACTCCTACTTAAGACAACTTAAAAATCCAGACAAAATAGCTTTTAAAGTTAAAAATATCAGAATGATTATAAAAATAAGTGAGGGATTACTGGGCCAATACGAAACACAATGAGAGCCTAGAGATATATGCCCTGAAGCCATTTTAGCTATGAGAGCATTAGAAACTGCTAAAACACACTGAGCTGTGTTTTTAATAGACACTTGATACTAGAGAAAAAAAATTCAAAATCCAGCAGCAATCAAATTTGAGGACTTTGGTACAACCCAAATTTAAGTTGAGATCCCCAAAGCACAAGGAGAAGCAGAAATAAGACTAGAGCCTACCTTGCCTTCTGTGTAAACTGAGAAAGTCAACCACTGAATTTGGAGTATGATTGTCTTGTAGAGTCTCAGATATAAGAGAAAATCCTGCCAAGGAGGACCATACCATTATTATAGCTCTTAATTATCCCTACTCAATAACAGTTTCAAATATAATGTCTTGAACATACCAAAATGTAACAAAGCACACAAAGAAAAACCATTAACAAGATTTGATAGACAAAATGGGATTAAGTATGATATTAAAATGATCAATAAAGATTGTAAAATGGCTGAGTACTCTGCTCAAAGAAATGAGAGGGGAAGCAAATTGAACAAAAAACTGAAACTAAAAAATGATATTGAGAAAGATTTTATAAATGAACCAAATGGATACTCTAGAACTTTAAAGATATGACAGCCAATTTAAGATACCACAGGGGTGCCTGGGTGGCTCACTTAATTAACCTCCAATTCTTTTTCCTTTTTTTTTTTAACACCTTAATTTTATTTTATTTCTTTCATTTTGGCTCAGGTCATGATGTCAGGGTTGTGAAATAGAGCCCAGAGTTGGGCTCTGTGCTGAGCCTGGAGCCTGCTTAAGATTCTTTTCCCTTCTTTTTCTATCCCTCCCTGCGCTCTCACTCGCTCGCTCTCTCTTGCTTGTAAATAAATAGATAGATAATAGACAAAGCAAAATAAAAGCAGATTATGAAAATAAATATAAAGACTTTAAAATGAAAACAAGTTCTAAATAAAATAGAGAAGACCTACACAGCTAAAAGTTCATTCAGGAAATCTATAATTAAAGAAGTCAGTATAACACAATGTTAAGATATCAAAAGTTTGGAGCATGTACTTTACAGAAAGTGTAATCCAAATGGCCACTCATAGGTAAAAACTGTTTATCTTTATTATGAATCTGGAATTAAATTAAATTAAATTAAAAATAAATTAAAACCTAGAATGGCATACTATTACACACTTACCATATTGGGAAACAGTAAAAATGTCTTCCAAGAATGTAAAAAAATGACAGTGCCCATAATAAAAACATTTGAGGTAGGTTGGACAATATTTAGAAAACTTAAAAATTAAAAAAAAATTTGGTCAATTCCTGAAATACAACATTGAATTAAATGAATATTTTCACCAGGATATGAAAACAGATGATTATAGTTATTTCATTCATAACGGCAGATCAGCAGTGGTCTATTTGCACAATGTTACATTAAATAAGAGAGAATATTAACAAACTGGGAGAAGGGGCTAGGTTGTTATCATAAACAGATCTTCTATGGTGCTGATTATGTTCTATTTCTCAAAATCTTTAAGTTAAAAAATTTTCAAATTTATATCTAAATAGATAGATAGATAGATGATAGATAGACAGATATCCCAGAAGCTGCAATGCTAGGCTAAGACCAGGCTTTAAAGGGCTTTTCTATACTCTACTAAATACTTGAAACCATTCATTATATCATAGCTCAGTGTTCAAATCTCCATTTGTTTCCTCAGTTTTCTAATATTTATCTTAAGGTGACCTGATGCAGACTTTTGATGACCTTTGTCTAAATATTTCTATTTTAACAAAGTCCTTTTTAATACTCAGAGACTAAAACTTAGAAAAATACTCTGATTTTTATCTCACTAGAGTGGAAAATATATGGTTACCCATTAACTAATGATATCCATGTCTACATTAGCTCCATGACATTTTTAATTCTTGGGAGCTTTTGGTTAAATGAATTTTTTTAAGCTTCCTTTAAATGAAGCTTTAAGCCATCACCACATGAATAAAATTAAAGAACTAAATGAAAACAAGCCAAGTAATAGAGTAATAGAATGTGCAGTGGAAAGAGTACAATTCTGAAATCATAAAGCCTAAATTAGTGTGATGCATCTTTACTAGCCATGTAATCATAAACCAGTTATCTAAATGTGTTAGCCTCAGTTTTTTCACCCATGAAATGGTGATGATAATACTTATTATGCAGAATTGTTGTGTGGATGTAATGAAGCATGGAGCATGAGAGTCTCATATTCCATGCTAAAATGATAGCTATTTTTATACTTATAATAATTCTAGTAATAGTAATTAAATTGTTCAAAATGATAATATTCATTTATATTGAGGCATTGTATTGACTATTCATAGACACATTTACCAAAATAAATTTCATTTTACTTTACCCCCTCTGAGGCTATATATTCCTTAATTCAATATGAATCTTATTATGAATAATAATTATCATGATAAATATGCTGATTTTTCTTCTATTTATTTTTAGGGAAGTATCCTTTACTGTTGAACATAAAGAAACTTAAGCGAGTCTGTCTTATTTAAAATTTGCATGCTGCTTTCTTATGAAACTAGATTATAGAGTTGTATGAAATAAATTCATGCAGTTAAGACATTTATGTTTGGAAAACTGGGTGGTCAGTTTAGTATTTCAAAAGAAGATTTTAAATTTAAACCTTAAAACTGAGCTCTTTCAGCCTTATTTATAAACCATCCTTCATGCTTCATAAGTATTCCTTCATTGTAAACTAACTAATAGTTTTTGTCACAGTGTATATAACTAAAATGGATTTTGTATTCTATTATTTCAGAGTTAGTTGCAGTTTCTACTTCCTTACTTCCTCTTTTGAAAAATAGATTAATTCTACAAAAAGATTATTTCCAGCTTTATTGAAAAATAATTGACATATTATAATTTGTAAATTTAAGAAATGATTTCTTATAACACTGCAATCTTTTAACATTGTGTAAATTTTGTACAATTTGATAAATCGGTATACATCTTTATTGCAATATAATCTACATAAAAATGTTAATACATCTACTATCTCATATAGTTGCCTCTGTTTTTATGCATGTATTGTAAGGAATTTTAAGATCTACTCTCTTAGCTACTTTTATGTATATAGTACAGTAGAGATAAACTTCAGAGGTCTTGTGGGTTTTGTTCCAGACCGCCTCAATAAAGTGATTATTTCAATAAACTAAGTCAAATCATTATTATTATTTTTTGGTTTCCCAGTGCAAATAAAAAATTATGTTTCCCAGTGCATATAAAAAATAAACACTATACTGTACTGTTCAAAAGCATTATGTCTTTAAAGAAAAACAATGTATATACCTTAAGTAAACTAGTTCTGAGTTTTCAGTGGGTCATAAATACTGATCACAGATCACCATAACAAATACAATAATAATGAAAAAACTTGAAATATTGCAAGAAGTACCAACATGTGACAGAGAGACACAAAATGAACAAATGGTGTTAGAAAAATGGTGGCAGCAGATCTATTTTATACAAGATTGCTATAAACTTTCAACTTGTAAGAATGTGATATATGCAAAATTTAATAAAGGGAAGCACAATAAAAAAAGTATGTATATATTATTAACTATGATCATCATGCTGTACATTAGATCCCCAGAACTTTTTCCTATTATAGTTGCAAGTTTGTACCCTTTGACCACCTTATTCCCCCCAGGTTCACCCCTTGTCAACTCAACTCTAAGTTTCCATTAGTTTGCTTTTTCTTCAGATTCTGTATGTAAGGGATATCGTAATACATAAATTAAAAAATATATAAAATCTTTGAAATATTTCACTTAGTATAAAACCTTCAAGATCCATCCATGGTATTGTAAATGGCAGTATTTCTTAATTTTTCATGGTTAAGTAGTATTCCATAGTATATATTTACCATACTTATTTTATTCATTCATCCATTAATGGATACTGAAGTTATTTCCATCTCTTGCTTAGAGTTAATAATTTTATAATGAACATAAGAGTGCAGAGATGTCTTCGAATAGTGACTTCGTTTCCTTTAGCTATGTCCCTAGAAGTGGGATTACTGAATCATATGGTAATTTTACTTTTAATAATATGAATAGTCTCCATACTGTTTTCCATACAAATTTATATCCCTATCACAGTGCATAAGTTCCCCATTTTCCCCAATATTTACCAAAATTTGTTAGTTTTAATTTTTTGGTAGTATATATTCTAATAGGTAGTAATATCTTGCTGTGTTTTTCAGAGGTAAACAAAAACAACAACATAATGACTTTGCCCTGAGTTTTTTACGTTGAGCACTTTTTAATGCTCCTGTTGGTCATTTATATAACTTTTTTGAAAAAAAAAAAGTCTATTGAGATCCTTTTGCTATTTTTTTAATTATATATTTTTTCTTTTTCTATCTGTTAGTTATTAACCTCTTTTCAGATATAAGTTTTGTAAGTATTTTCTTCCATTCTGTGGATTGTGTTTTCATTCCCTTTTTTTTTTTTGGCAATGCAGAAAATTTAGTTTGATGTAATACCATTTATTTATTTTTGCTTGTGTTTTTGGTCTGGTATCCAAAAAACTATTGACAAGACCAATGTCAAGGAGAATTTTTCCTATGTTTTCCTTTAGGAAATTTAGTTTCATGCATCACATTTAAGTCTTTAATCTATTTCAAGTTAAGATTTATGAGTGATATAAGGTTCCAGTTTCATACTGTTTATGTGACTATTCAGTTTTAAATATCATTTACTGAACAGACTATCTTTACCCATTACATATGTTGGCCCCTGTCAAATATTAGGTGACTGTATGAAAGGATTTATTTCTGGACTCTCAATTCTGTTCTACTTGTTTATTGGTCTGTTTTTATGCCAGTATACTTTATTGTTTTGAGCATGAGGGCTTTGTAGTATAGTTTCAAATCAAGAGTGTAATTTCGCTTCTTCTTTCTTTCTCAGAACTGCTTTGATTATTTGCTGTCTTTTATGGTCTCATATAAATTTTAGGATTCTTTACTTACTTCTGTAAAAACACAATACTGAATAGGGAGCTTTCGGGGACTGTCCTCACCCCATCACCCGAAACCCCATGCCACCTCCAAGCTTCCACATCCTGAAGGAAGACGGCGTCTGACTCCGTTATTTCAGGGAGCTGTTTCTGCGAGTTCAGCGTAGGCTCCTGGTGGCTAGCGCATGTCTGCCCCAGGGACAGGTGGCCAAGGAGCTGCTGTCTCCTTGGGCCCAGAGGCTCAGGACAGGCATCCATTCTGCCCAGACTTCTTCCTAAGAGTGGAGCACACACCCTGCCCTACTCAGCCCCTCCTCTCTTCGTAGCAGACAGGCTACTGTCTCTCTGCACAGGGAGCGGGTGACACTTGTATTGCCACTGGCCGCTGTTCGTGCCAGGGCCGGATCTCCTGTTTCGCAACCGTTTCAAACCGGAAAGCCAACGGCTCCTGCTCTTCTCCCTGGGCAGCGTGCTTCACCTTCCACAGACATGCTCCTGGGGAGCGCAGTGATAGACGTGTCCCTTTCCTTAAGGCTCTTTCCACAGGCGCAACCGCACTTCTCTCTCAGGCAGAGGAGTGCTAGGGCAAAGAGGATTTCGCTCCATTCGGGTGCCTTCCACCGTGCTGCGGAGACTAGCTCAGGCATTAAGCTGCAGCATCACACACATCCGATTCTGATTTTCCAACGAATGCTGTGCTTTCCCAGAGGGGATGCCCAGGCAAAGGGGTTTCACTGTATGCGGGTTTCACCCACCGTGAGACTGGTCTCAGGCAAGCAGCAGAAGAGACCGCAGAACCGACTCTGATTTCCCAGCGACTGCTATGCTTTCCCAAAGGTTTTCAACTTGGCGCGAACCGCATTACGCTGCTGCTTCCTCAGCAAGACTTTGGTCGTTCGCTCTGTCGCGGCAGGGAAGAAGAATCGCGGTAGAGCTGGTGCCTCGTGGGCCTTGCTTTACCGGGCTCCAAGTTCACACCCAGTTTTCAACTTGCTAAGCCGAACTAAGCAGACACAGTCACAGCCCTGTAGCAGCTTGCGTGGCCTAGCATGGCACTCTATGCCTATTACCATCTCCTGGGGTAGGTAAGTCTTTGCCTTTGCTCTGGCACTCAGGCAGACTCGGGGTCTAGGCCAGTGCCTTCAGCACAGGAGAGAGGTTGCGACAGGATCCCTGCAAACGGCCCGTGCACAAGGATGGGGAACTGTGGGGGACAGTCTCCACTCCTTCCCCGGCACACCCCCTGCAACCCACATCGCTGCCACATCTTGGTGGAAGACGGCATCTGACTGCCCGTTTCTCCATGGGGTTGTTTATGCGAGTTGTGGGTATGGCACCTGGTGTCAAACCCAAATCTGCCCTTGGGACAGGTGGCCAAGGAGATGCTGTCCCCTTGGGACCAGAGGCACAAGACTGGCCTGCCTTCTGCCCAGTCTCCTTCTTCAGAGGATAGCATGTGCCCCTGCCCTAGTCGTCCCCTCATGTCTCCTTAGCAGCCAGGCTTCCATCTCTCCGCACAGGGAGCGGGTGACACTTGTCTTGCCACCGGCCTGCTGTTCGTGCCACGGCAGGCTATCCTGCTTCCCGAGCGTTTCCCGACCCCAAGGGCAAGGGCTCCTTCTCTTCTCCGGGGGCGGCGTGCTGCGCCTTCCCCACACTTGCTTCTGGGGAGCGCGGTGACAGACATGTGCAACCACGCTTCTCTCTCAGGCTGAAGGGATGCTAGGGCAAAGAGTATTTCGCTCCATGCGGGTATTTTCCACTCTGCTGCGGAGACTAGCTCAGGCAAGCAGCAGCAGCATCCCCAAACCCAACTCAGATTTCCCAACAAATGCTGTGATTTCCCAGGGTAGAGGACAAGGCAAAGAGGCTTTCGCTGTATGCGGGTATCTCCAGCCGCGAGACTGGGCTCAGGCAAGCAGCCATAGCCTGCAGAACATTTCTTAGCGAATGCTGTGCTTTCTCAGAGGCTTTGGCTTGGAGCGAACAGCACTTCGCCGCTGCTTCCTCAGCAAGGCTTCAGTCGCGTCAGGGAAGCAGAGCTGCGGGAGAGCTGGTGCCTTTTGGGCCTTGCTTTCCCGGGCTCCATGTTCGCCTCCTGGATTCGCCCTGCCAGGCCGAATTAAGCAGACACATCCACAACCCTGCAGTAGCGTGTGGAGCCTAGGATGGCACCCTATGCACACTACCATCTCCCGGTGTAGGCATCGCTTGGCCTTTTACTCTGGCGCTCAGGCGTTCTCGCGGACTAGCCCAGTGCTTTCCCCACAGGAAAGGAGATGTGACAGGGACCTACTCATCCACTCCTCTGTAGCAGAAGGCTTCCGGTGCAGCACGGTGCCCAGGGAGAAGAGCAGGAGCCGTTGGCTTTCCGGTTTGAAACGGTTGCGAAACAGGTGATCCGGCCCTGGCACGAACATCGGCCAGTGGCAATACAAGTGTCACCCGCTCCTTGTGCAGAGAGACGGAAGCCTTCTGCTACAGAGGAGTGGATGAGTAGGTCAGGGCGCGTGCTCCACTCTTAGAAAGGAGTCTGGGCAGAAAGCATGCCTGTCCTGAGCCTCTGGGCCCAAGGAGACAGCAGCTCCTTGGCCACCTGTCCCTGGGGCAGACATGCGCAAGCCACCAGGAGCCTACGCTGAACTCGCAGAAACAGCTCCCTGAAATAACAGGGAGTCAGATGCCGTCTTCCTTCAGGATGTGGATGCTTGGAGGTGGCATGAGGTTTAGGGTGATGGGGTGAGGACAGTCCTCGAAAGCTCCCTATTCAGTGCATGGGCGGTATGCAGGGATCCTGTCACGTCTCCTTTCCTGTGGGGAAAGCACTGGGCTAGTCCGCGAGAACGCCTGAGCGCCAGAGTAAAAGGCCAAGCGATGCCTACACCGGGAGATGGTAGTGTGCATAGGGTGCCATCCTAGGCTCCGCACGCTACTGCAGGCTTGTGGCTGTGTCTGCTTAATTAGGCCTGGCAGGGTGAACCCAGGAGGCAAATATGGAGCCCGGGAAAGCAAGGCTCAAAAGGCACCAGATCTCCCGCAGCTCTGCTTCCCTGACGCGACTGAAGCCTTGCTGAGGAAGCAGCGGCGACGTGCTGTTTGCTCCAAGCCAAAGCCTCTGAGAAAGCACAGCATTCGCTGAGAAATGTTCTGCGGGCTACTGCTGTTTGCCTGAGCCCAGTCTCGCGGCTGGAGAAACCCGCATACAGCGAAAGCCTCTTTGCCTTGTCCTCTACCCTGGGAAATCACAGCATTTGTTGGGAAATCTGAGTTGCGTTTGGGGATGCTGCTGCTGCATGCCTGAGCTAGTCCCCGCAACACGGTGGAAAATACCCGCATGGAGCGTAATCCTCTTTGCCCTAGCATCCCTTCAGCCTGAGAGAGAAGCGTGGTTGCACATGTCTGTCACTGCGCTCCCCAAGATCAAGTGTGGGGAAGGAGCAGCACGCTGCACCCGGAGAAGAGAAGGAGCCCTTGGTCTTGGGGTCGGGAAACGCTCAGGAAGCAGGATAGCCTGCCGTGGCACGAACAGCAGGCCGGTGGCAAGACAAGTGTCACCCGCTCCCTGTGCTGAGAGATGGAAGCCTGGCTGCTAAGGAGACATGAGGGGACGACTAGGGCAGGGGCACGTGCTATCCTCTGAAGAAGGAGACTGGGCAGAAGGCAGGCCAGTCTTGTGCCTCTGGTCCCAAGGGGACAGCATCTCCTTGGCCACCTGTCCCAAGGGCTGATTTGGGCTTGACACCAGGTGCCATACCCACAACTCGCATAAACAACCCCATGGAGAAACGGGCAGTCAGATGCCGTCTTCCACCAAGATGTGGCAGCGATGTGGGTCGCAGGGGGTGTGCCGGGGAAGGAGTGGAGACTGTACCCCACAGTTCCCCATCCAAGTGCACGGGCCGTTTGCAGGGATCTTTTCGCCACCTCTCTCCTGTGCTGAAGGCACTGGCCTAGACCCCGAGTCTTCCTGAGCGCCGGAGTAAAAGGCAAAGCCTTACCTACCCCAAGAGATGGTAATAGGCATAGAGTGCCATGCTAGGCCACGCAAACTGCTGCAGGGCTGTGACTGTGTCTGCTTAGTTCGGCTTAGCAAGATGAACCCCCGGTTCGATCTTGGAGTTCGGGAAAGCACGGCCCAAGAGGCACCAGCTCTCCCGCAGCTCTTCTTCCCTGACGCGACTGAAGCCTTGCTGAGGAAGCAGCGGCGAAGTGCTGTTCGCCCCAAGCCAAAGCCTCTCCGAAAGCACAGCATTCGCTGAGAAATGATCTGCGGGCTGCTGCTGCTTGTCTGAGCACAGTCTCGTGGTGGGAGAAACCCGCATACAGCGAAAGCCTCTTTGCCTGGGCATCTCCCCTGGGAAAGCACAGCATTCGGTGGGAAATCAGAGTTGGGTTTGTGGATGCTGCTGCTGCTTGCCTGAGCTAGTCTCCGCAGCACGGTGGAAGATACCCGCATGGAACAAAATACTCTTTTCCCTAGCATCCCCTCTGTCTGAGAGAGAAGCATGGTCGCACACGTCTGTCACCGCATTCCCCAGGAGTACATGGGAGAAGGCACTGCAGTAGAGAAGGAGCCTCTGGCCTTAGGGTCGGGAAAACTGAACAGCCACATGCAGAAAAATGAAATTGGACCATTTCCTTACACCATACATGAAAATAGACTGGAAATGGATGAAGAAGCATAATGTGAGAAAGGAATCCATCAAAATCTTTGAGGAGAGAACAGGTAGCAACCTCTTTGACCTCAGCAGCAGCAACTTCTTCCTAGGAACATCGCCAAAGGCAAGGGAAGCAAGGGCAAGAATGAACTCTTGGGATTTCATCAGATCAAAAAGGTTTTGCCCAGCAAAGGAAACAGTTAACAAAGCCAAAAGATGACTGTCAGAAGTTATCTGGGAGAAGATATTTGCAAATGACATACCAGGTAAAGAACCAGTATCCAAAATCTATAAAGAGCTTATCAAACTCAACACCCTAAGAACAAATAATCCAATGAAGAAATGGGCAGAGAACATGAACAGACATTTCTGCAAAGAATACATCCAAATGGCCAACAGACACATGAAAAAATGCTCCACATCACTCGGCATCAGGGAAATACAAATCAAAACCAGAATGAGATACCACCTCACACCTTTCAGAATGGCTAAAATGAACAAGTCAGTCAATGACAGATGCTGGCGAGGATGTGGAGAAAGGGCAACCCTCCTACACTGTACGTGGGAATGCAAGCTGGTGTGACCACTCTGGAAAACAGCGTGGAGGTGCCTCAAAAAGCTGAAAATAGAACTAGCCTATGACCCAGTGATTGTAGTACTGGGTATATACCCTACAGATACAAACGTGGCATTCTGAAGGGGTACATGCACCTAAATGTTTATAGCAGCAATGTCCACAATAGTTAAACTATGGAAAGAATCTAAATGTCCTTCAACAGATGAATCAATAAATAAGATGTGGTATATATGTACAATGGAATACTATGCAGCCATCAAAAGAAATGAAATTCTGCTATTTGTGATGACGTGGATGGAACTAGAGGGTATTGTGCTTGGCGAAATAAATCAATCTGAGAAAGACAACTATCCTATTATCTCCCTGATATGATGAAGTAGAGATGCAACATAGGCGGTTTCGGGAGTACGAAAAGAAAAATAAAAGAAGATGGGATTGGGAGGGAGACAAACCATAAAAGACTGAATCTCACAAAACAGACTGAGGGTTGCTGGGGGGAGGTGTGTTGGGAGAGGATGGTGGGGGTATGGACATTGGGGAGGGCAGGTGCTATGGTGAGTGATGGTGAGTGCTGTGAAATGTGTAAACCTGGTGATTCACAGACCTGTACTGCTAGGGATAAAAACACATTATATGTTTATAAAAAATTTAAAAAAAATAATTTTAAAAATCCATTAAAGAAAAACCACATATTGCAAGCCCAGAGCTCATCTCATATTCAATCAAAAAATTTTGAAAGTTTTCCCCTTAAAGATCAGAAAAAAGACAAGTGTGTCCACTTTCACTACTCTCATTTGATATAGTACTGGATGTCCTAGCCAGAGAAACAAGGAACACAAAGAAATAAGAGACTCCAAAAAAAAAGGAAGTAGTAAAATTTTCTTTTTTTTTGGATAACATGAACTTACATGTTAAAAAATCCTAAAAACTTCACAAAAAAATTTGAATAAACAAATTTAGTAAAGCCGCCAAATACAAGATCAATATATAAAAGACAAGAACTTTGTTTCGTTTCATTTTTTTAAATATGGAATGCTTTCCTGTTTTTCATGTCATCCAGAGTAAGCCAAAGTAAGCACAAGACAGGAGCATTTTAACACTCTAATGATGAACTACCTGAAAAAATAAAGAAAACAATCTAATTCACAATAGCATCAAAAATAATAAAATACTTAGGAATAGATTTAACTAAGAAGATGAAACTATGACATTGATAAAGAAATTGAAGGAGACACAAATGGAAAGATAGCTCATATTTATGAATGGTAAGAATTTACATTGTTAAAATATCCATACTACTGAAAACCATCTGTAAATCCAATTCCTATCAAAAATCCAATGTTAGGGGCGCCTGGGTGGCTCAGTGGGTTAAGCCGCTGCCTTCGGCTCAGGTCATGATTCCAGGGTCCTGGGATCGAGCCCCGTATCAGGCTCTCTGCTCAGCAGGAAGACTGCTTCCTCTTCTCTGCCTGCCTGCCTCTCAGCCTGCTTGTCATCTCTCTCTGTCAAATAAATAAATTAAAAATCTTTAAAAAAATCCAATATTATTTTTTTACAGAAGTAAGTAAAAAATCCTAAAATTTATATGAGACCATAAAAGACAACAAATAATCAAAGCAGTTCTGAGAAAGAATGAAGAAGAGAAATTACACTTCTTGATTTGAAACTATACTACAAAGCCCTCATGCTCAAAACAATAAAGTATACTGGCATAAAAACAGACCAATAAACAACTAGAACAGAAATAAATCCTTTCATACAGTCACCTAATATTTGACAGGGGCCAACATATGTAATGGGTAAAGATAGTCTGTTCAATAAATGATATTTAAAACTGAATAGTCACATAAACATTATGAAACTGGAACCTTATATCACTCATAAGTCTTAACTTAAAGGTGATGCATGAAACTACATTTCCTAAAGGAAAACATAGGAAAAATTCTCCTTGACATTGGTCTTGCCAATAGTTTTTTGGATACCAGACCAAAAACACAAGCAAAAAAAGCAAAAATAAATAAATCGTATTACATCAAACTAAAGTTTCTGCATTGCCAAAAAAAGAGAGAGAGAGAGAATGAAAACACAATCCACAGAATGGAAGAAAATACTTACAAATCTTACATCTGAAAAGAGGTTAATAACCAACAGATACAAATAGGAAAAATATATAATTAACAAAATAGCAAAAGGATCTCAATAGACTTTTTTTTTCAAAAAAGTTATATAAATGACCAACAGGAGCATTAAAAAGTGCTCAACGTAAAAAATCAGGGCAAAGTCATTATGATGTTGTTGTTGTTGTTTACCTCTGAAAAACACAGCAAGATATTACTACCTATTAGAATATATACTACCAGAAATTGAAACTAACAAATTTTGGCAAATATTGGGGAAAATGGGGAACTTATGCACTGTGATAGGGATGTAAATTTGTACGGAAAAGAGTATGGAGATTATTCATATTATTAAAAGTAAAATTACCATACGATTCAGTAATCCCACTTCTAGGGATATATCTAAAGGAAACGAAGTCACTGTTCAAAGACATATCTGCACTTTTATGTTTATTATAAAATTATTAACTCTAAGCAAGAGATGGAAATAACTTCAGTATCCATTAATGGATGAATGAATAAAATAAGTATGGTAAATATATACTATGGAATACTACTTACCCATGAAAAATTAAGAAATACTGCCGTTTACAACAGCATGGATGGATCTTGAAGGTGTTATACTAAGTGAAATATTTCAAAGATTTTATATATTTTTTAAATTTATGTATTATGATATCCCTTACAGAATCTGAGGAAAAGGCAAACTAATGGAAACTTAGAGTTGAGTTGACAAGGGGTGAACCTGGGGTGGAGTAAGGTGGTCAAAGGGTGCAAACTTGCAACTATAATACGAAAAAGTTCTGGGGATCTAATGTACAGCATGATGATCATAGTTAATAAAATATACATACTTTTTTTATTGTGCTTCCCTTTGCATATATCACATTCTTACAAGTTGAAAGTTTATAGCAATCTTGTATAAAAGAGGTCTTCATTCCACCATTTTTCTAACAACATTTGTTCATTTTGTGTCTCTCTGTCACATGTTGGTAATTCTTGCAATATTTCAAGTTTTTTCATTATTATTGTATTTGTTATGGTGATCTGTGATCAGTAATTATGACCCACTGAAAACTCAGAACCAGTTTACTTAAGGTATATACATTGTTTTTCTTTAAAAACATAATGCTTTTGAACAGTACAATATAGTGTTTATTTTTTATATGCACTGGGAAACATAATTTTTTATTTGCACTGGGAAACCAAAAATAATAATAATAATAATTTGATTTAGTTTATTGAGATAATCACTTTATTGAGGCAGTCTGGAACAAAACCCACAAGACCTCTGAAGTTTATCTCTACTATACTATATACAGAGAAGTTGCTAAGAGAGTAGATCTTAAAATTCCTTACGATACATGCATAAAAAACAGTGGCAACTATACGAGATAGTAGATGTATTTTTTTATGTAGATTATATTGCAATAAAGATGTATACCGATTTATCAAATTGTACAAAATTTACACAAATGTTAAAAGTTTGCAATGTTATAAGAAATCATTTCTTAAATTTACAAATTATAATATGTCGATTTTTTTTCAATAAAGCTGGCAAAAACTTTTTGTAGAATTAATCTATTTTTCACAAAAGGAAGTAAGGAAGTAGAAACTGCAACTAACTCTGAAATAATAGAATATAAAATCCATTTTCGTTATATACACTGTGACAAAAACTATTACTTAGTTTACAATGAAGGAGTACTTATAAAGCATGAAGGATGGTCTATAAATAAGGCTGAAAGAGCTCAGTTTTAAGGTTTAAATTTAAAATCTTCTTTTGAAATACTAAACTGACCACCCAGTTTTCCAAACATAAATGTCTTAACTGCATTAAGTTATTTCATACAACTCTATAATCTAGTTTCATAAGAAAGCAGCAAGCAAATTTTGAATAAGACAGACTTGCTTAAGTTTCTTTATGTTCAACAGTAAAGGATACTTCCCTAAAAATAAATAGAAGAAAAATCAGCATATTTATTATGATAATTATTATTCATAATGAGATTCATATTGAATTAGGGAATACATATCCTCAGAGGGGGTAACGTAAAATGAAATTTATTTTGGTAAATGTGTCTATGAATAGTCAATACAATGCCTCAATATAAATGAATATTACCATTTTGAACAATTTAATTACTATTATTAGAATTATTATAAGTATAAAAATAGCTATCATTTTAGCATGGAATATGAGACTCTCATGCTCCATGCTTCATCACATCCACACAACAACTCTGCATAATAAGTATTATCATCACCATTTCATGGGTGAAAAAACTGAGGCTAACACATTTAGATAACTGGTTTATGATCACATGGCTAGTAAAGATGCATCACACTAATTTAGGCTTTATGATTTCAGAATTGTACTCTTTCCACTGCACATTCTATTACTCTGTAAATGCTTGGCCTGTTTTCATTTAGTTCTTTAATTTTATTCATGTGGTGATGGCTTAAAGCTTCATTTAAAGGAAGCTTAAAAAATTCATTTAACCAAAAGCTCCCAAGAATTAAAAATGTCATGGAGCTAATGTAGACATGGATATCATTAGTTAATGGGTAACCATATATTTTCCACTCTAGTGAGATAAAAATCAGAGTATTTTTCTAAGTTTTAGTCTCTGAGTATTAAAAAGGACTTTGTTAAAATAGAAATATTTAGACAAAGGTGATCAAAAGTCTGGATCAGGTCACCTTAAGATAAATATTAGGAAACTGAGGAAACAAACGGAGATTTGAACACTGAGCTATGATATAATGAATGGTTTCAAGTATTTAGTAGAGTATAGAAAAGCCCTTTAAAGCCTGGTCTTAGACTAGCATTGCAGCTTCTGGGATATCTGTCCATCTATCATCTATATATCTAGATATAAATTTGAAAACTTTTTTAACTTAAAGATTTTGAGAAATAGAACATAATCAGCACCATAGTAGATCTGTTTGTGATAACAACCTAGCCCCTCCTCCTAGTTTGTTAATATTCTCTCTTATTTAATGTAACATTGTGCAAAGAGACCACTACTGATCTGCCGTTATGAATGAAATAGCTATAATCATCTGTTTGCATATCCTGGTGAAAATATTCATTTAGTTCCATGTTGTATTTCTAGGAATGGACCAAATCTTTATTTTTATTTTTAAGTTTTCTAAATATTGTCCAACTTACCTCAAATGTTTTTATTATGGGCACTTTCATTCTTTCACATTCTTGCAAGACAATTTTACTGTTGCCCAATATGGTAAGTGTGTAATAGTATGTCATTTTAGGTTTTAATTCATTTTTAATTTAATTTAATTCCAGATTCATAATAAAGATAAACAGTTTTTATATATGAGTGGCCATTTGGATTACCCTTTCTGTAAAGTACATGCTCCAATCTTTTGATATCTTAACATGTGTCATACTGAATTCTTTAATAGTAGATTTTCTGAATGAACTTTTAGCTGTGTAGGTCTTCTCTATTTTATTTAGAACTTGTTTTCATTTCAAAATCTTTATATTTATTTTCATAATCTGCTTTTATTTTGCTTTGTCTATTATCTATCTATCTATTTATTTGCAAGCAAGAGAGAGCGAGCGAGTGAGAGCGCAGGGAGGGATAGAAAAAGAAGGGAAAAGAATCTTAAGCAGGCTCCAGGCTCAGCACAGAGCCCAACTCTGGGCTCTATTTCACAACCCTGACATCATGACCTGAGCCAAAATGAAAGAAAATAAAATTAAGGTGTTAAAAAAAAAGGAAAATGAATTGGAGGTTTAATTAAGTGAGCCACCCAGGCACCCCTGTGGTATCTTAAATTGGCTGTCATATCTTTAAAGTTCTAGAGTATCCATTTGGTTCATTTATAAAATCTTTCTCAATATCATTTTTTAGTTTCAGTTTTTGTTCAATTTGGTTCCCCTCTCATTTCTTTGAGCAGAGTACTCAAGCCATTTTACAATCTTTATTGATCATTTTAATATCATACTTAATCCCATTTTGTCTATCAAATCTTGTTAATGGTATTTCTTTGTGTGCTTTGTTACATTTTGGTATGTTCAAGACATTATATTTGAAACTCTTATTGAGTAGGGATAATTAAGAGCTATAATAATGGTATGGTCCTTCTTGGCAGGATTTTCTCTTATATCTGAGACTCTACAAGACAATCGTACTCCAAATTCAGTGGTTGACTTTCTCAGTTTACACAGAAGGCAAGGTAGGCTCTAGTCTTATTTCTGCTTCTCCTTGTGCTTTGGGGATCTCAACTTAAATTTGGGTTGTACCAAAGTCCTCAAATTTCATTGCTGCTGGATTATGAAAATTGTTTCTCTAGTATCAAGAGTCTATTAACAACACAGCTCAGTGTGTTTTAGCAGTTTCAAATGCTCTCATAGCTAAAATGGCTTCAGGGCATATATCTCTAGGCTCTCATTGTATTTCGTATTTTGGCCCAGTAATCCCACACTTAATTTTTATAATCATTCTGATATTTTTAATTTTAAAAGCTATTTTGTCTGGATTTTTAGTTGTCTTAAGTAGGAGTTTTTAGATCACCATTACTAGAAGCAACAACAAATATACATGAAAATATCTGCAGTAGTTTATCACATTTTTATGGCTTTGAACTTCCATAAGCTGAGGCATCCTTCTCTAATCACTTAGGCAAACTCCAATTTACCCTTTAAAACAACACAAGAATTGCTTTATTTAAGAACATGTTCAGGGATGACTCTTCCACACTGTTCTTACCAACATTCCCACACACTCTTTGCTACCCACACCTTGTTTATGAACTTCCATTAGGAATATCAGCGTGACCAGAATTTTGCTCTATTGTATTTTTGTCCTTTAGAGCTTTAATTAAATATGAATTCCATAGAAAGTCTGTCCCTTTTCTTTCAAACCTGGGTTAGTTATTTCTTCTCATTCTTTGTCAGAAGTTACTTTATTAGAGAAACTTACAGCTGTATTGTGACTTTGGAGCCTGTACAGTTTTTTGACTGGAAAAATCACCCATTCCTGAGATTTTTACGCAGCTTCCTGGCTGATATTATTCAGAAATCTGTTCAAAACAGACTTTTTCAGGGAGGCCCTTTCGGACCACTCACTTACAAAACCTCTTCTCAATCACTGCTCTTATTAAAATGTGCTTATTTAGTTCAAATATGCATCACTATTAAAGAAAAACCAGTAGGATTTTTTTCTTTTTAAAGTTGGCTTACCTATTATCTATCTCTCCCATTAAAATGATTCCTCTGGGCTGGGGTTTTGTTGTGCTCATCTTAGGCCAGACACTCAATAAATTGTCTCTGAATGATTGAATTGTTTGACTCCCTTCCTAGATTCTCAACTTCATGAGGCCAAGGATTGTTCTATTCAGTCCTTCTTTATCCTCAATGTCTGTTATATTGCAGTCACTTACGTGACTAATAGGAAAAATCACAGAAAGGAAGAGTTAAAACTACAGAAAAACCCTGTAGGTTCAATAACACAAAGCTTTCTAAAATTATTTAGCCAAGGAATTGAATACTGGCTGCACTTTTGATTGTTTTTAAATGGTATAGAATTTAATTTAAATGGAAATACTTGAATGGTAGAATAATAAAAAAAAATTATAAAAGCAACTTGCTCCTTAAAATAAGAATTATATAGGGAATCTCTTCTAGAAGCAAAATTTTCAAATGTCAAACATCTGAAAGCATAGAAGGAGAAGTAAGAGTGTGAATTGTACTTCAATGCTCTTTTCTTTATATTCAGCAAACAGCTTCATTCACACCTTTCCAATTTTTTCAACTCTTTTGACAAAGCCTTCAGAGGAGTTACTGCTGATGACAACCATCACAGCCTAACAGGAGAAATTCTATAAAGAAAAATAATAGCATGTTTTTCCCAAGTTGTTAAGGATATGGTGAAGCTCTGTCGGATTCAAAGGAGGAATGTGCAATTCCATGCTATATATCATAATAACTTATTTTAATAGTGGCTTTGCAATTTTTCAGATATATCCATTTACTGAAAGCACTATCAAATAAACAAAAGCAACAAATTAACAGGAGTTCGAGACAGAAGTTATCTAATCTAAAAATAGCACAGGATACACAACACATATCCCAAGTACTACTATAGGTTTCAAGTAATAGTCAAAACAATAGTAAACATGATTCAGACCCTACCAGTCAAATCATAAATGGGATCTTAACTGTAAATCCTTATCTTTAGATCAAAGCGGGTAATTGGGTGCTGAAGATACATTATAGAACTAATATGTTATAGAACTCCTCTGAAATGAGTCATTTATTCCATCACTTTTCCTGCACAGCTGCTGACCCATGTTTTGGTTCCTGGAAATAGCTGCTACCCTGTCATACTTCTTTAAAGCACATATATTGATAACTCTACTCACTCCTCCATTCCTCTGTGACTGTCATTGTGATAAAATGTGGAGTCAGCTGACTCACTTGTGGTGGTAATAAAGTAGATGAGTTTGCAAAGTATTTTGTTATTTCTAAAAATGCAAAAACCAAATTACATTGAAATCATAAGCGGTGTTTCAGGGAGAGCTGTAGGATGTGGTTTCTTGTGTAATCCACAGAGATTAGCTCCAACACATATTTAAACTCTCCTCTAGGAGCAACCTTAGTGGTAAAGCAAGAAGATAAACAGATGTATACACACCCTGGCACAAAAGTATCACTTATGTTTGGCTTCCTAGTCTCCTCGTGTTACTTATTTATCTTGACTTCTCTCTCAAATCAGGGAACACAGAATCTCAATCAGTTGACATTTTTCTACTGAATTACCCAATAGTCTGATCATACCCCTAAGACTTTTTAAAATTATTTCACTCATAATCCCAAATCTGCTTTGCTTCCTCATCTTAGTACACTGTAATTTGATTTCAAAATGAGGACAGTTGTCAGTAATGCCACATTCATTAATGTATTTTACAATTCCATGTACTTATAACTATGAAGATATGTTAATAACATCCATTCCAATAAGCCACCCTAAATTGATTTTCATGAAACAAGACCTCAAGAAAGATAATTCAAAATCATCCATGTATTTGCAACTTATTGCAATAAAGCCTTTATCAATAGCCTTCCCTGCACATGGTGGTCAAATTGCTGGTGAAAACCAGCCAGATCTATTACAAGCTTTCTCATGGCTTCTAGGTAACCCAAGTGAGCCTTTATTGATACTGGGAAGGGATAAAGCAGGGAAGGGATAAACAGTGGTGTAAGAATTGGCTAGACAAAAGTAATGACTCTCATTACAGAGTGAGTATTTTAAAGCAAAAGAGCCTGTTGGGAATATTGTTTTATAAAATAGTGGTTTTTTTTAATTAACTTTTAAAAATTCAATTAGTTAACATATAGTGTACCATTAGTTTCAAATGTAGATTTCAGTTATTCATCCATAGCATATAATAGCTAATGCTCAGTACTTACTGTTATAGCTTCTTGAAAGCAGAATTTTAACCCACTGAGCCACCCAGGCGCCCTTGAAAGCAGACTTTTAGATCACATTTTCTGATTACTTCCATGTAGTAGAACACATTCCTGCTAGCAAACTTCAAAACATACTGTTTGTTAGAGGAATTTCTTTAATAATAAATAAATAGGAATTTATTTAAATTTATTTAAATATTGCACACTGTTTCATTGTTCATAAATAAGGTGATGATATTATAGCCATTAGTTGGTAGCACTGATATATCACTTTCTTTTTACTTCTCAGTGAATTCTCTTTACACAAAATAGATATATATTTTAAAAGAATCTGAATCTGTGGCAAACTTTTAAAAACCCTATACAGTAAAGTTTATCATTTTAAGTAATCTCAATTATCTTCCTCAATTGTGATAGTATATCCTTCTATCTAGGCCAGATATTGTATGAGGGATTTGAAGAGACATACTTTTCTAAATTTCACTTTTCTCATCTGCAAAATGCTGATCATGATCCTACAATAAAATACACTTACTATTTTTTGATGAAAATTTATTTATTTATTTTAAGATTTTATTTCTTTATCAGAGAGAGTGGACGAGAGAGCAAGCACAGGCAGACAGAATGGCAGGCAGAGGCAGAGGGAGAAGCAGGCTCCTGGCCGAGCAAGGAGCCCAATGTGGGACTCGATCCCAGGATGCTGGGATCATGACCTGAGCCAAAGGCAGCTGCTTAACCAACTGAGCCACCCAGGCGTCCCTTTTGATGAAAATTTAATCTGTATAAACAATATATTTGCTGTAATGCGTGGTTCATGGAAAACATCTTATTTAATTATAAGCAACAACAGTATTAGAAATTAAGTAAATGTGTCTATAATATTTAAAGTTTTAACACATAATTCCAGTGCTTTGCCTTATTTTCTCAAATCCCTTTACCACTTTCACTGACAGAGTCAAAAGTACTTTTTCTACTAGTAGCCAGCTCTTTGTCTTTTGTCAGAAAGATGCCCTTGTGAATTATTTATAATAGAGATATTAGCAATAATAATAATAATAATAATAATAATAAATAGCAATGAAAATGTTAAAAAAAAGTTTTCTTAACTAATTAGGGTTCTTAGACATCAATTAGAGGAACCACCTCTGGCAAGCAAACTAATCTGCAAGACATTCCCAGAATTAACAAGTCAGTCAGATACAGGGTTGTCCGTAGACTGAAAGGTGAAGCAAAAGGACTAGGTTTGGAAAATAGGTAAGGACAGTGAAAAAAATGATCAAATTTTTGGGCAACATAAATTCTTAGGTGTCCTTTCAATGGAGTCCTGGGCATTATGTAGCAGAAACTCTGGAGATTATCTCAATCCATTGGAGTCACCCTGTTTACTAGCTTGCTATTGACAAAGTTATTTACAAACTGTAGAGCAAGAGGTTATAATGTAGAAAACTGATGGTAATGCACAAGATTCTTGTTAACAATAATGCAAGTTAGTGATATTTCATTAGAAAACATAAATTCTATAACCCAAATTATGGGCCCAGAGCACTTCTGCTGCACAACTCTGCTTATATCCCAAATAACCATGTGAACTAGTTTTAATATCTGCTTCTTATTAATTTTTGAATAAAAATTCTTGACACAAGTATTTTATAATTGTGTGATAATCATGCATTTAATTTCTTGGAGAACAAAACACACTTTAGCGTAACTATGTTCGTTCACAGAATCAGCCTTGATAACACACTTCTATATGTTAGAAATGATATAATAAATGTAGAATATTGGGCACTCGTTTGGTATTCTTTGCCATGTTTTGCACTATCTAAAAAGAGATCAGTGAACTTGGACTGGAGTTAGTAGACATGGAAGAAAATAAAATACTACAGAGAGGAATACTCTGTGGTCCACAACCTAAACGGGCTGGGATTCCCATCATTTGGATCCCTGTAGCTTTACAAAAGTCAATTAAATTTTTGTATCTCCTATTAAAGTGGATTCCCCAGTACTTTTTCAAATATCTCTTGTAAAGTATTCTTTCCCAGAAAAAAAGGGATTTTGCACATGTATCTGCCTTTGTCTCTGGTCATGATCTCAGTCAGGATCCTGGGATCGAGCTCCATATCGGGCGTTTTGCTCATTAGGGAGTATACTTCTCAGTCTCTCTCTGCAGCTACCCCCCCCCCTGCCCCACTCATGCTCTCTCTCTCTCTCTCAAATAAATAAATACAATCTTTAATTTTTTAATTAAAAATAAGATAAAATAAAATAAAAAGTCTGGTCTTACTGCCCCATTTAGCTCCTTTTTTTTTGAGTTGTATTTAAAGCAGCATGAGAGAACATGAGGCTCTCAAACTTAAAAAAACAAAAGGAAAAAATTGAGTTTTGTTAGGATTTAAGATCTTGTCTGCTAGAAAAAACGTTGGCTTTGTTAACATGTGAAAATTAACAAAAGAGAATAAGATAGAATTCTAATAATTTTTGTAGAAATTAAAAATTTCCTCCAACAGAATTACATACAGACCCATTAAGTAAATTCATTCCAATGTCCGAAACCAACCTTTTCTAATATTAATGCATCTGTGTAAACAGAGTCAACCCAAGGAATAAATAAATATTATTATTTTTTCCTGTCTCTTCCACAGTCACATCTGGGTATATTGGTAGCAAGCCAATTATCTATCTTATAAGACATGATATCATAAGGAAGGGTATTCTGTCCATTTGGAACAACTGAAAATCATTGTAATTTTATCTTGGTGCAGTAACTTGATATGGCACAGTGTGGGTTATGAATATATTTTATTTTTTTTTACTGGGAAGAAGAGATTATAGAGATATTGGTTATCCAAGAGAGACTGACAGGTGTTGATAGTTGCCAGGTCAATATCCATTCACTTTTTCCTTGAATCTCAGAAAGCACTGAGGGATTGACAACAAGGAAACTTAAAATAACATCAAATATTTTATTGTCTCTTTTCTATTTATATTGTAACCACATGACAAATTATCAGTCGTACAATATATCATTCTCTTTACCTCTATCTTTCTGCCAGAAATGTGGGCTTAATAGTGAGAACTCCAACAGCAATTTTTGCAACTGTGAATAAAAAGCCATGAAAACCTCTAAGATAGTTCACTTCACTTTTTTAAGACGCTGAACCAACACCAGAAAACACTCTCTGTAGTCTTCTTGTTAAATGAAAAAATATGGTTAAACCACTTTTGAAAGTCTACTACATACAGCAAAATGTAAATCTTAATTGAAATATGTCCTATCAGCTGTGCTTAAGCAACTGAGTCCTGAGCTTTTCAGGTTTTCAGTCTGAAAGAGTACACCTCTGGTGCTCAGAAAGGGAAGAGAAAGGACACCCTGTTCTCCATATAAATTAAAGAAGAGAAATCTGTGCATTTAAGTGGGCCATATAAAATTTATCAAGCAATTATCTCCTAACTCCTTCCTATCCAAATTACCTGATATGCTCTCCCTACTCCTTTATTCCACGTTACTGCCTTTTCCAGGATTCTGTATCACATCACAACATGTCTTCTGTTATTTCCTTCTTGCAAGCTAGTTTTGTTTTCTCCATCTAAAAAAATCAACAATCATTGTGTATTTCAATTCCCATTTTCCTCAAATGCATTGATTCTTCTTATCTATTACTCTTTTTTCATACTCAGTGTCTTTGTCTTTATGGGGTTTGTACTTTGCTTTCCCCCATCCTTTACTGCCATTATATAATCAAATTTAATAACTTCTTAGAGAAAGTTAAAAATTCCTTCATAGCCACACGTGAACACAAAGTCACTGATTTTTAGCAAACCTATAAGATAGTCAGACATCCATTCAATTTCTTTTTTTTTAAGATTTTATTTATTTGACAGAGAGAGATGACAAGCAGGCAGAGAGGCAGGCAGAGAGAGAGGAGGAAGCAGGCTCCCTGCTGAGTAGAGAGCCCGACTTGGGGCTCGGTCCCAGGACCCTGGGATCATGACCTGAGCGGAAGACAGTGGCTTAACCCACTGAGCCACCCAGGCGTCCCTCCATTCAATTTCTTAACTGAGTCTCAAATGCATCCTGAGTTCTAACCTAAACCTAAGTTCTACTTCTTACACGTTGTTCTATGACCAAATCCTTTCAGTTCAGTATTTTGTAACATTTAAATATTAATCAATTGATGCTTTGTCTGTGTATTTCTATGATAATAATTTGAATACTGTAGATTTATTGTTATATTTATAGATTTATAATCAAAGTTTCATCAGTTGAAGTTTTTGGAAATTTCAGATATAATGATTAACCTAAAATGATACTGCCTCAAATCCCTCTGATATCAAGGCCCAACACTTGATTATAGCCAAACCTGTGGTGGATAGTTCCATGGGAAATTGCAGTTACTTAACACTGATAGCATCTCATGTTCTCTCTCTCATTTTAGAATGTCTCCAACACAACCCAAAAGTGTAGGAGAGTTAATGTCCTCTGAGGACAGCTCTCAGTGAAGTGGAAATAAGAGCCATAGATAAAATTGTCAGTTTTCAGGTCTTCATGAGGACAACTTAAAGAAGTTTCTCAGGACCTTTCAGTAAAAGCAAGTCTTCATTTTCTATCCACAACAATTATATCAACAATGTACCTCTTTGACAAAGTTGTTTCTTCACTGTATCACTTTCCCATTCTTTTCTACCTTGGATAATCTCCCAGATAAACTAACAGTACTCAAATCCTTTGTCCTACTCTTTGCTCTCAGGATAAATGGAGCCAAAAGACTTAGATTAATATCAAGTTCTGAATGGGATCTTAGAGCTATTTCTGTCCAGATTTTCATAAACATAGGGACCTTTGAATTATCAGGCTATAAATAAGTTCTAAATGGAGGGGGCAAAAGCAAAAAGTAGAAATTTTTATGTTTGATTTTTAATCATGATTTAAAATAATGTTAGTACATTATAAAAGTGTGGATCTTTGTCAAACAATGTCATAATGTAAGAAATAGGTTGCATAGTCCTTTTGAGAATATTAAACCAAGTGTTCAGGTGCCATCTAATTTCTTGTTTAATCCAGAACTTTGGTGTGCATTATCTTGAGGAATAGAATTTTGACGTCCAGACAGACTAACAGAAAACTGACCCAAATGTGTGTGTTTATATTTCTGCTTTTGTTGTAAAAATCAAAGTGTGATTGCTGGTTTAAAATGGTAAAACTAATAATGTTCATGGACTCTATTATAAATTTTCTAATTGTATGGGAAGAATCCAAGAAACATAGAATTAATTGATTTAAAATCCTCAAAGAGCTACAGGATCAGGTAGTGGTATGTTCTGATTTAACAGCATCATAATGCAGCATTTTATGTGTGTGGCTAATGGATATTTTCATGAATGTTTGCTAGCTAGTCAGCCAATACAGAGAAATATTAGGTAGGGTAATTACTCACAGTTGTGTTTAATAAAATGAGAGAAAATTATCAAATGACACTAATAATAATAATCCTATAGCAGGCTAAATAATTTAATGATAATTACAAGTATTAATCTAGCTTTCTTCCCTGATTATGACTCTTCTCTCCTTTATCATAATGGGAGTAGCAGATTGTGTGCAATGAATTGTGAAAACCCAGCAGTGACTTTGGCAGTGAAGGCCTCCCATCAATTTTGATAGGTTAAAATGATTCTGGATGGTCTTGAGCAAATGTGTCAATTTTTTTTTCTGTGTGTGTAATAAAAGAAAGAAGCAATAGTAAATTCTTGCTGTTATTCCATGGAGCCAATAAAATCATACTGCCAACAAGAGGCTGTTGACACCGTAAGTGTGGTTAACTGTCTTGAAATACTAGGCCTCGAAATAAAATTCCAATATTTCACATAACCTCTTTTTTTTTTTAAAGAAAAAAACAAAACAAAACAAAGAAACTATACTTCTTACATTTAGGGCCTGCTGTTGTGTAACTATTTTTAAACATGTCTACTGTAAGTGTATATATATATATTTTTTTCTGTGCAATAAATTCATTTAGAGATAAATTTGGATTGAAAATTATTTGGGGGGAGGCATGGTATTTGTGGCTAGTCTTACAAGTAAAAAGGACTAAAAGAAAGAAGAAAAACATTTTTTATTACAGCATATTTACATCTGTCCAAAGTACTTATTTACTATCATACTGACTAATGTATAATACTGTACACAAAGAAAGAAGTTAAATAAGTTATAATTCAGTCGAGGTATAGCTGGCCATTTTAAAACTTACCACTGAATCTTTCTGGTATGAAATGTGATATCTGGCAATCTGGTCCAGTTCATTACATCAGGTCATTTGTATGTTCTTATTACCATTTTGATAGCATAGCACATTTTATAACCCAGACATTTTACAATGGAACTATGATGCATGTATTTTCAAAAGTATAGACATACATGAAGCTATGAGGTCAAAAAAGATGAATGTCCGTAGTACCATATAGACTCAACAAATAAAAATGTCCAAGGCGGGGCGCCAGGGTGGCTCAGTGGGTTAAGCCGCTGCCTAGGCTCAGGTCATGATCTCAGGGTCCTGGGATCGAGTCCCACATCGGGCTCTCTGTTCGGCAGGGAGCCTGCTTCTCTCTCTCTCTCTCTCTGCCTGCCTCTCCATCTACTTCTGATCTCTCTCTATCAAATAAATAAATAAAATCTTAAAAAAAATGTCCAAGGCTCTGAGTGAGATTTATGAATATTGTATAAGATTAGGCCAACATGTGGTTTTGATATAAATCATCTGTTCTTAAATTAGAATTACAATCGTTGAGTACAGTGTTGAAAATGGCAGATAGATTTTAGCTATCTTTGCTCACTAGGGAAAATGGAAAAATGTTTAGTTTGGTCAGATTTTCACTTAACTTCTGAAAAATCTTACGTTTGAGAGAACCCTTCTGAAATAAGAATCCTTAAAGACATAACCCCTTTGGCACAAGTTTTCAAGAAACTTGTTGGATGTTGTAGACAATTATATGGCACACGTACTGTTCTAGATGTTTCATGCCAATAATATGTAAGCCATACCAAGGTTACATATACATATAGAGATGTTCCTCAGCTTACAAGGGGGCTATGTACAGAGAAACACATAAAAAACTGAAAATGCATTTAATACCCCTAAACTATCAAATATCATAGCTTACCTTAAGCTTATTTCAACATACTCAGAACACTTACATTTGCCTGCATTTGGGCAAAATCATCTTAATCAAAGCCTATTTTATAACAAAGTATCAAATATCACATGCAATTTATTAAATATTACACTAAAAAAAAGAAGAATGGTTATATATAGAATGGTTGTAAGAATATCAGGTGTTCACCCCTGTAATCTTCTAGCTGACTGGGAGCTGTGGCCCACTGCCCCTGCCCAGCATCACAAGATGGCACCATACCACATGTCACTGGCCCTTTTTATAAAGACCCAAATTCAAAATTCAAAGTACAGTTTCTACTGAATCACTTTCACTTTCACATCATTGCCAAATATATTGTAAGTTGAATCATTGTAAATCAGGAGCCATCTTATTTGAAAGTTAAATCACAGTCACCCGTATACACACACAAAAAGGCCTTCATGTAGGGCCATCTATGTATCTCTAAACAACATAGCATGACCTATCAACAGCAAAAAATGGATGTGAAGGGGACAATTGCTTTGCGTCAGTACTCTGAGCAGTAACATACATGGCCTTACTCACCTAGCAGAACTCCAGAGCTAGCTGATGGCAAGGAATTTTACAAATGTTTGCTGAACAGCATAAGCACTATTATTTTTAAATTAGTGTGCATATCTGTTTTCTAAAGATATGTTAATTTATTTTATGGACTTATTACAAAACCAAATAATTTCCTCTTATTTAAGTGGCAGGTAAATAGAATTCTTTTTAATTTAAATCAAATGGCTTTTTAGGGAAAATATACTAAAAATTCTGAAACTTGTATTGCTTATGAATCTTTTATTGGAATCCTTATCAAGTTGTATTTTTCAAGTTTTTCCTAAATAATCTTCAATGAATTGAAAATATTTTTTGGATTTTATTCAAGGCTATTAACTCACAATTTCACTTTGTTAAATATAGTGCTAAACATTCAACCAAAACGTTGTGTCTTTTTTTTTTTTCCACTACCACATCCTCCATCTACTGACTGGATTCTCTCCCCAACTAGCACATATATACCATTGTCTATCTTTAGGATAAGTAAGGGTCATCTTTTGTCTTTATTCTATTTCTCACATGCTTCTGAACTTGTTGAATTTTAATATAGTCACACCATAAGCATCACATATTTGATTCCCCTTTCAATAGTAAACAGTGCACAACCAGAGCATACCTTCAAAGCTATCAATAGACTTACTCTGATATATTTTTGTATTTTTGTAAATTAAAATAATTACATTATAGAACAAGAGTTTCAGGTGGTAGGTGTTGTAAGTTTTACCCAAACTGACTTTTGTCAAACTCGTTTTTGTCATCATATATGACAAGTAGTTTTCTCACGTTTATTTTTAGAATATCCTTGTATAATGAATATTTACACTGATATCTAGTATAAAAATCTTGCAATTTATTTTAGAAACATTAAGATATTGAAAATCAATCTATTTCTTTGATTCATTAAAGACATTTTTGGCTTGTTTCCAGTACTTTCTTACTGGTTAAAAAATGAATTTGAAGTAGTCTGAATTTCATTATTATATGGCACTTTCCCTTTGATGAATACAAAGACGATATTCTATATTAGCTATCTGAGAAGAATTTGTTTTTTTAATTTTATTTATTTGTGAGTGAGAGAGAGCACAAGCAGGGGGAGCAGCAGGGTGAGGGAGAAGCAAACTCCCGGTTAAGCAGGGATTCTGTTGCAGAACTGAGTCCCAGGACCCAAAGAGCTAAAGGCTCCGGCGTTTAACTGACTGAGCCACCCAGGTGTCCCAATCTGAGAAGAGTTCTGTATGTTAATCCTATTAATATGCAGTTTAAAGTCTAGGTGATTAACTTAATATTTTAGTGGTTATTACATAGATAGCACTATGTTCCAGGCAGAGAGTAAGAAAGAAATAGTAAATCAACCATATTCTATGCATTCTAAATGAAAATAATTAATCAATCATAATAAATCCTTCTATTTATGGAATATCAACTTATAAGCTTTCCTCCATATGAACAATGCCAAATACCAGAATAAAGGGTCATCTAATACAAATAAAGGATAGAATTAAAGAATTCTGGTAAGCCATTTAATTTTGAAAAATGGTGCTATATTATTGCTGAGTTGTGGTTTTCAGTTACATAATATCTGATAAGTGTAGAAGTAACATGAGTGTTACGTGAGATGAGAAATGGTTTATAATTAAGATAATTTTAAAAGTAGAGATAAATACAAATTTGTAAACATAGCATTATGGAGGAATAAAAATACATGATAGCTACACACTCTAAAGTGAATAAATCTTGGAAAGTTAATAGAGAAGTAAAACAAGGGCAGTGCAAAAAGTATGGTACATTTTTATGAAGTTCAAACAAATTCTGTGAAACCATAGATGGACTTAAAGATACTATTATGTATCAAATATTGTAAAAATTAAGCAAGGAAATAGCAAACATAAAATAACCAAAGGTGTGATCATGTTCTACTTCAAAAAGAGATGAGTTAATAGATAAATAGAAGTAACTAGACTTTTTAGAAGTTAATAAAACTTTGCCTGTTATTTCTTAGTAATATAAAATATATGGTTTTCTTTTTTTTTTTAAAGATTTTATTTATTTATTTGACAGAGAGAAATCACAAGTAGTCGGAGAGGCAGGCAGAGAGAGAGAGAGAAGCAGGCTCCCTGCCGAGCAGAGAGCCCAATGCGGGACTCGATCCCAGGACCCTGAGATCATGACCTGAGCCGAAGGCAGCAGCTTAACCCACTGAGCCACCCAGGCGCCCAGTAATATAAAATATATGGTTTTCTAACAAAAATGTTTATCTTAAAAATATTTAAAAATAAATTTCAGGCTACTCATAAGGTTCTATTTACTTTTCCACTGAAGGAAAAGCTGGTTGTTGTAGTTGTAGTTGTTTGTTTGTTTTAGTCTCCTCCTAGTTTTTCTTATTATAATGTGGAATAAGGAATGTTAGATTGAAAAGTGAATTATTTTATAGACAAAATCATTACTTGATTCACCTCCTGGTACAGCAGATGGAACTCCTGAAAATATGCCTTTTGCCTTACGGAAGAGTAACAGTTATGCTTACTTCTGAAACATACTTGGTGGTGGCCCTAAATAGTGACACCATAGTAAACATTTTGAATATTTGCAATTAATTTTTATAGTCATAGGGCTCCAAAAGGCACTGCTGGTATCTTAGCAGGTATTTCAATAAAGCTAAAAGTTGCCTGACTGTTTAAAAATATTAACAAGGCACAAAACGGCAGAAGTATTGTCCTCAGATATTATTTTTTTCCATATGCTCCTGATTCCAGACATGACAAGTTATTTTTTTTTAATTTTTTTTATAAAAGATTTTATTTATTTATGTGACAGAGATCACAAGTAGGCAGAGTCAGGCAGAGAGAGAGAAAGAAGCAGGAACCCTGCTGAACTGAGAGCTCAATGTGGGACTCGATCCAAGGACCTGGGATCATGACCTGAGCTGAAGGCAGAGGCTTTAACCCACTGGGCCACCCAGGCGCCCCCATGACAAGTTATTTTTGATAGATATATATATACAATGTATTTTCCAGTTATAAGAAAAATGGTTCTGCTATTTGTAACCTTTTTTAAAAATTACATAATTTTTTAAATTAAAATTTTATGTTTTAATGTTTTAATTTAATTTTCTTTTTTTTAAAAGATTTTATTTATTTATTTGAAAGACGGAGATCACAAGTAGGCAGAGAGGCAGGCAGAGAGAGAGAGAGAGGGAAGCAGGCTTCCTGCGGAGCAGGGAGCCCGATGCAGGGCTCGATCCCAGGACCCTGAGATCATGACCCGAGCCAAAGGCAGCAGCCCAAACCACTGAGCCACCCAGGTGCCCCAATGTTTTACTGTTCAATATACTACTTAGAATATAAAACCTATTCCATTTGGTAAGATATTTACCATTTTAAAAATGGTAATTTTCTCATAGTGTGTTCCCCTCACATTGCTTTATTTTGAATAAAAAAATTTAACAATAAACATAACTGATGCTTTCTTTTTGATTGTCCCTCTGTTGGTCATACTGTATATGAGCCATGACAATTAGTTTTACAAAATTTATTCATGTTTGTTGATATGTTTTATCATAACTAATTTTCCCTCCCTTATCTAGATTCCCCAGCTTTCAGACAGGTGGACACTTCAATAAACCATACCCAAGGGATGTATCAAGTACTTCTTAGACATCTCTCAGATCCTTGAGGTCTCATTTTACCTAGGGATTTGCAAAAGGTTCTGCCAGAGGCACCACTGTGACAACTGATGACCATGGTCTATCTCCTGCTAAGCTCAAGAGGTCACTGTTTTCCAAGTTTATCTATACAATTAATGCATTCCAGCAAGTTCTTTGTTTTTTAATATTAACAAACTTACTTTAAAGTTTATATGAAGAGGCAAAGACTCACAATAGTCAACATAGTGTTGAAGGAGAACAAAGACTGAGGACTGACTTCAAAGTTTACCATAACGATGGGGCGCCTGGGTGGCTCAGTGGGTTAAGCCTCTACCTTCGGCTCAGGTCATGATCCCAGGGGCCTGGGATCGAGTCCTGCATTGGGCTCTCTGCTCAGCAGGGAGCCTGCTTCTCCTCATCTCTCTCTCTGTCTGTCTCTCTGCCTATTTGTGATCCCTCTCTGTCAAATAAATAAATAAAATCTTTTTAAAAAAGTTGACCATAACGATAATTGTAAGCAAGAAATTGTAATACCACAGAAAGACTAGATTAAAGGAACAGAATATATATTATCAATTATATTTTATATTTAATATAAAAGCAAAAGCAATACAAGAGAGCAAAATACAATCTTTTAAACAAATGGTTCTGGAGTAATGGTGAAGCTAAATGTAAAAATATAAAATAAAAATAAAATAAAATAATAAAATAAAATAAATCCAGGCAGATATCATACACTCTTCACAAAAATTAACTCAGATTGGATTATAAACCTAAACATGAAACATGTAGAAGGTAATATAGAAGAAAATTGAAATGACCTTGGTTTTGGCAATAACTTTAGCTACAAAAGCACAAGCACTGAATTTTAAAATGTCTACTCTGTGAAACACAATGCCAAGAGAATGAAAAGGCAAAGCACAGACTATGAGAAAAAATTTGCAAAATACACATCTGGCAAAGAACTATTAATCAAAAATACACAAAGACCCCTTAAAACTCAACAATGGGGGAAAAACCTGATTAAAAATGAGCCAAAGACCTTAGCAGATACCTCACAATAGAAAATATTACAGATGGCAAATAAGCATATAAAAAGATGCTTCACATCATATGTCATCAGGAAAATGCAAATTAAAACAAAAAAGAGACACCCGTACATACCCAGAATTCAGAACACTGAAAACAGAACACAAAATGTTGGTGAGGATGTGGAGCAACAGGAATGTTCTTCCATGTCTATTGAGAATAAAGAATGGAAAACAACTTGGCAGTTTCTTACAAAACTAAACATATTCTTGCCAGATGATTCAGCAGTAGCAGTTCTTGGTATTTATCCAAAGAAGATGAAATCTATACCCACAAAGAGGTCTATAGTAGTTTTATTCATAACTGACAAAAGCTTGGAAGCAACCAGGATATCATTCCACAGGTGAAAGGTCAAATAAAGTGTAGTACATGCAAACAATGGAATATTATTTAATGCTAGAGAAATGAATTACCAAGCCATGAAAAGATATGGATATAAATATTTAATAAATATTTGATTTTAGGCTTCTACCAGTCTATCAATAGTATTAGTATATTTTAACAGTGAATGCTCAGCATTCATGAATTTACCTAATAAAATATTTTGGGCTCAATATTTTAAATACTTCAACCTCTATGATTATATTCCTAATAATTTTGAATTGGGGTAAATAAACCTTAACTTTTTGTAACTTGTTTCAATATGCAAAAGAGCTCAATGAAATTTTAGAAAATAAAAATTTACAAAAAAAAAGTTTAGTTTACTATTGCCAAATAATTTAAAACTTTATCTTATATTCAAATACATATATTTTTCTAAATTGATTTATATGCTACTAAAACCAAAAACTTTTAGTTATACTAGATTTCATATCATGCCATCAATGCCAGAAAGCCATCTGTCGATGACTTGTCTAAAATAGAGTTAAGATGGGCGTTATTACAATGCAAGATGGAAACAAAGATAGTATAACAATTGAGTGTTACATAACTTTTCTGTTTTGATCAAGTTACTAATCTACAAAAGGCTTTTATCGGTGACAGACTTGGGAATTTAACAAAACTTTTAAACTAGCATGTGCGACTCATTCCTAGAAAACAACACAATCAATAACACTTTATTTAGATTAAATCATGACTATTTCTCCATTTGAATAAAAAAGGTAGCAACCCCAATAAGTTTATTGAACGTGAAAAGTTGAAATGCTGTAATGCTCCTAAGGAATCAAATGATCCAGTCATGAATTACAAAAAAAAAATGATATAAATACCAAAGTGTTTGTATAATTGTAATGTACAACTGCCCATTATCGTTCAATAGTGTAGGCTTGTACAAGAACTCTATAAAAGAACTCCACTTCTAAACTGTGGAAAATATGTTCCCTTTCTCCCTATATACAACTATTAAGTCATTCATTTAGCTTTTAAAATATCCACTTAATACAGGCCTTTTACTCATTTGAACCCGGCAGCAGGGTTCTATTCTTATTGCTTACATCTGAAGGATAGACTTCTAGCGTAAGAGGTAAAGCCCATAAAGGAGCCCAATAATAACAACAAAATACAGTTTAGTGATCCCTTACAATCTGCCAGCTACCTTTCTGAGAATACTTCAATTAATAAAACATATAAAATAGCTGACCACAAAGAGCTTACATTCTTTTGAAATATAATAGTGAAATAAACCAATAATAGAGGGGCGCTTCGGTGGCTCAGTCCATTGAGTGACTGCCTCTGGATTGGGTCATGATCTCAGGGTCCTGGGATGTAACTCCCCAGCAGGCTTTCTAGGCAGTGGGGTGTTTTCTTCTTCCTCTGCGCACCCTCCCAATTCTCTCTCTCTCTGTCTCAAATAAGGAAATAAACCAGTAATAGAATGGTGATTGATGGTTGATGGTGATAAGTGTTACAAAGAAATACAAGAAAGGTAAAAGCCATTGGAGAATGCTGGGATGAAAGTTAATTTTATTTTGTGTTGGGTGGTTATATCTCACTTAGGAGATGTTATTTGCACAAAGACCCAGGAAGTGAAGGAGGGTGTTATACAAATATTAAAGGAAAAGATTGCTCTAGGCAGAGCAAGTAAGTATATAGACTTTGTGTGAACAGCTTGTCTGTTACTTTTGAGGAAAAGCAAGGAGGCCAATGAGGAGTTCATAGTGGTGGAGAGAGGAAGAACGTATTGTACCTTCTAGTACATTGAAACGCCTTCAGTTTTTATTTAATGTGAAAGGGGAAGATACCAAAAGACTTTCAACAGCAGAATAAAATCATCTGACTTGATTTTTAGGTTAAGTTGCTGTACCAAAATAAATTTGCAGGGAGAAAGAAGTGCAGTATGTGTGGAAGTGGGGCTATCAATCAAGTCAATAATTCAGGAACATAAGATGGTGTTTTTAGCATGCTGGGTGGTAATAGAAGTGGTGAGGTATGGTTTTTATTTTGTATATATTTTGATGGTGAATATTCCGGTGAACAGGATGGGGTATGTGCAGGACAGACAATATCAACATTTATTTTACCTGCACAAACAGAAGGGTGGAGTCTTCATTCCCTGATATGGAGAGAACTCTGAGTTCAATTGTTCTTTGTCATTAAATGGCATAGTGATGATGAGGATTTAGTCAGACAGTGAAAGAGAACAGTAAGCATAGTGTTAAGCGGTAAGACATTATAATACATTTGAACAACAAAAAACGTTGTGTTGTGTCATGTGTTTATGTGAGTAAATAAATAAATAAAGCTTCATGGGCTTCTGATAGAGGTAAAGAAGACTAGTATATGATCCAAAGGGGCACGTGCACCAAATGTTTATAGCAGCAATATCCACAATAGCCAAATTATGGAAAGAACCTAGATGTCCATCAACAAATGAATGGTATATATATATATACGATGGAATACTATGCAGCCATCAAAAGAAATGAAATCTTGCCATTTGCGATGACATGGATGGAACTAGAGGGTATTATGCTTAGCAAAATAAGTCAACCAGAGAAAGACACTATCATATGATCTCTCTGATATGAGGAAAAGGAGGTGCAATCTGGGTGCTTGGGGGACAGGAAAAGAGTAAATGAAACAAGATTGGATCAGGAGGGAGACAAACCATAAGAGACTCTTAATCTCACAAAACAAACTGAGAGTTGCCGGGGGGTGGGGAGGGTAGGGAGAGGGTGGTGGGCTTATGAACATTGGGGAGGGTATGTGCTGTGGTGAGTGCTGTGAAGTGTGTAAACCTGGAGATTCACAGACCTGTACCCCTGGGGCTAATAATACATTATATGTTAATTTAAAAAAAGAGGAAGAAGAAGACTACTATAAATCAAATGTTATTGTTTTCAGCAATGAGTGTGTAATCAGGCATATTTTATTAAAGTAACCATGTAAAATGATGGTTGAAAATTGGAATAACAGAAAACATAAAAATTAGAGATTTTAAAAAGAGATCTGGGACAGTGTAGAGAATATAATCAATGATATTATAATAGTGTTATATGGTGACAGATGGTGGCTATATTTGTAGTGATCATAGAATATTGTATGGAGATATTGAAAACCTGAAACCAATGTAACACTGAATATCACTATATGCAAATAAAAAATAGTAAAAATAAAACATTTTATTTTAAAAAGATAAAAAGAGGGACAAGAATCTGTAAAGTGAATTTTAAAAAGCTTAAAGATGAGGCTAAGACATACTCTGAACCTTGAGGAAAACACCATTTTGAAAATTCTTCCCATTTTGAGAAAACTCAAATGAATCAATACCATAAAAGAACCCATTTTAACTGAGAGATGTAATGAATGATCAAGAAATAATTTTATGACAGGATAATTCTTCCCTATGAAACAGCATACAGAAACCAGGGGAAACACCTGGAAGCAAAATAAACTATACTGAAAATAAGAATTAGGAAAAAGAGAAATGATGAAAGATAAGAAAATTAGAACTGCGAGAGAGACCTAGTGAATAGAATTTTTAGCTTGTGGTTTAATGATTTTGAGGATAATCTAGAGTTCATAACTGCCTTGAGACAGGCTGGTTGTAGGCAGTTTAGGCAGACCCCTAAGACAGGCCTACTTTGGGCAGGTGGTGTTGGAGGAGGCCATTGGGCTGGACAAAGACAAATCCAACCATTTGACTAAAGTGTCTGTGAAGATGTTGAAGTCAGATGCAAAAGAGAAAGACCTGTTAAACCTAATCTCAGAAATGGAGATGATGAAGATGATTGGACAGCACAAGGACACCATCAACCTGCTGGGTTCTGCACACAGGATGGTCCTTCGTACACTCTCATGGAATATGCCTCCAAAGACAACATACAGGAGTACCTGCAGGCCCAGAGGCCTCCTGACCTGGAGTACTGTTACAATATCAGCCACAATGCAGCAGAGCAACTCTCCTCCAAGGACCTGGTATCCTGTGCCTATCAGGTAGCCTGAGGCATGGAGTACCTTGCCTCCAAGAAGTGCATACACCAAGACCTGGCCACCAGGGAAGTGCTGGTGACAAAGGACAACATGATGAAGATCTCAGACTTCAGCCTTGCCTGAGATATCACCACATCAGTTACTATAAAAAGACAACCAACAGTGGACTGCCTGTGAAGTGGATGGTCCCTAAGTCCATGTTTGACCAGAGCTACAACCACCAGAGTGAATTCTGGTCTTTTGGGGTGATCCTGTGCAAAATCTTCAATCTGGAAGCCTCCCATATCCTGGAGTGCCTATGGAGGTGGCTTTCAAGCTGCTGAAGGAGTCATTTTATGGAGAAGCCAATAAGTGCACCAGAGAGTTATACACAATAATGAGGGGTGGCTGGAATGTGGTTCCTTCAAGCTGCTGGTAGAAGACCTGGATCATACTGTGGCCTTGACCTCCAACCAGGAGTACCTGGACCTGTCCTTGGCCCTGGAACAATACTGTCTATGCTTTCCCAACACCTGAAGCTCCACCTGCTCCTCAGAGAAGAATTCCACCTTCTCTCATGTGCCGTTGCCCAGGGAGGCCTATCTGCCCTGACACCCAGCCCAGCTTGCCAATGGTGGACTCAAATGACTAGTATCCCTATTACTCCTGTCCAGATTCCGTCATAAGCTATAACCCTTACCCCCCACCCTCCCTGCAAGACTCACTGCCTTCTCCTTTGTCCATTTCCTACTGGCAGGAGCCAGAAGCCTACCTGAGGCCTTCACCCCTTGATGTTCACCTCTCTTACCCTTCCTCTTCCTCCTCCTTACAACCTGCTCATGAAAGAAAGGCACAGAGAGGCAGGTACTTGCTCGTGGCTACTTCCTTCCCGCCCATATGTTGGACCAAGACCCCTCCCTGGCATCTGGTACTGCCTGGACGTCGAGGGAGTGGGAGATGAGGCATGCCAGTGAAAGCTGTTGGAGCTTTCCTCTTTTGGTTTTGTCTGCTTAGCATAACATGTAAGACTGAGTTCTGGTGGCAGGGACCTAGTCCTTGGGGCTATAGCACTAGCGAGGGGAGGTCAACTGCTGTGGGCCTTGGCTAAGAGCAACCCCTTCTCCAGAGATATGGTGCCAAGGGCTTATGAATTTTGATACTAATTTGCTTTGCTGACCAAATATCTGGTATCAAAAGATGGGAAGGCAAAGGCTGAAAGCAGTGTTGTGACTATGGGGTCCAGCCCCAAACTATGAAGAAAACACAAAGTGTATAAATCTGAGTAAGTATATATTTACACACCTTTTTAAATAGGTTGTTATCAAAGACTTAATCAATGGGTAATATGCTCCTCGTGGCTGGGAAGCATCAGTTGCCATATATTAAAAACAAAGAAAAGAGGTGTCTGGGTGGCTTCCTCCATAAGTGTCCCTTCTTTTCAGGTCATGATCCCAGGGTCCTGGGAGGGAGCCCCACATCAGGCTCTCTGCTCAGTGGGAAACCTGCTTCTCCTTTTCCCTCTGCCCTGCTTATAGTTCCTCTTCCTATCTCTCTGTCTCTCAAATAAATAAAATATTTAAAAAAAAGAAAGAAACAAAATGTTTTTAAAAGTTCTTTTTTAAAAAAAATTTTCGAGGGGTGCCTGGATGACTCAGTTGTTTAAGCAGATGTTTGCCTTTGGCTGAGGTCATAATTCCAGTGTACAGGGCTCCAGCCCTGCATGGGACTACTTGCACCCCAAGGAGCTTGATTCTTCCTCTCCCTTTGCACGTGATTCCCCCCGCTTGTGCGCTTCCACTCTCTCTCTCTCTCTCTTTCTCTCTCTTGCTGTCAATAAACAAAATAAAATCTTTTCTTAAATAAATAAATAAATAAATAAATTTCTAAATCTACTTTCAGTTTAGGTCCCTTAACAAAAATTGCTGCTGCTTCATTAAAAAAAAATAGATAATTTAGAAATGTGCTTCCAGAGCTAAAAAGCTGTTTTTTTTTTTTTTTTTTTGGTCAGGATTAAATATAGAAGTGCTTTAAAAAGTAAAAGAAAAAGTATGCTATATTAACACTAATCACACTATAACTTTGGTGGTTATATCAAGATAATGAAAAGTGATTTTAAAGCAAATTTCATTATCAGACATAAAGATCAAGTCAAAATTACAGAATAGTAAAAGGATAAATTCCTCAGGGAGTATAATAATTCTTGACTTTTAATACTTAATAGCAGATTTGGGGATATATAGGGAAAAACTAAGAACAAAAATCATAACTTCTACCTTAGAAGAGAAATGGAAAAAAATTTCAACACCTTTATTTTAAGATTATATAGACAAATTGTAATCAAATTGGTAAGATATGTAAGACTTGAACAAAATTATCAACTAACTAGATATGCTTGATATTACAGAACACTCCCAAAAACCGCAGACTACATATATCTTAAGCCATGATTTTCTTTGCAAAGGTCCACATTGATAATGTTCTAGTCATTCCTCCGTGTACCAGGAAAGAAGTAGCACTTTCTTGAAAGACACAGCTATCAAAGCTCCATTGAGAAACCGTAAAGATGGAGAAGGGATTTGAAAATTATATATCTGATAATGGACATCTACTCTGATTATTAAAAAAAATGAATAAAAATAAAAAAACCTTACTAATAACCAAACAGAGTATCCAATTTTACATGTGAAGAAAATTATTGCAGAGACATGTCACCAAAAGGATATGGATGGCTTATAAGCACATGACAAATTTCTCAACATTTAGACATTAAAGAAATACGAATTAAAATCATAATGAGACATGCTTACATATCTATTAGAATGGCTAAAATTATAAAGGCTAATTGTACTTCGTCTGAGCTAGATTGAGAAGCAACAAAAAATCTAAACTGTTGTTGGCATATATCATGATACCACCACTTTGGAAAATATCTGCCATATAATAGGTTCAGTAGACAATTTGTAAATTTCAGAAAAAAATAATGTTGAGAGTATACTGAATTTCATAAGTCATTTCAATATTTTTTTCCAAAAAAGAAACTATGTAAAACATGCCTTAAATTTACTTTCAAAATATTTTATAGCATATAATGGACAATATACATAAGCCTTAAAGAAACAATCATATAAATAACCATTTCATACCTACTTAAAAATTGCATAATACCACACTCCTAGATCCTCTCTGAATGCTCTAAAATAACCCTTCAAAGGAAATACATTTTAAAAATAACAGATTTTTTTGGCAAATAATTTAATAAATAAAAGTTTCATTCATCTACGTAGATCATAATAAATGTTTTTAATAAGCATGAAATTATAACTCTGAAGTGTGCTAAAATGAAACCACCTGCTAAGGGTGAGAGAACAAAAATAAACATCATTTTTCCAAATAAGAGGAATTTATTACCTTTGAATCAAAGCATGTGGATTTGTTCAAACTGGCAATAAAGGAATATGGAAACACAAAACATAGAAAGTCATATTTTAGATTTCTAAAAGACTTCAAAGTGAAGAGTATACATTTTTTAAATGTTAATAATGCTACATAATGACAAGATGACAGGTTGTGACAAATAGCATTTTAAAACCTCTACTCATAATGGAACGGAAGGTGTCATTTCCCTATAATTTTATATATGTCATTAATTTACTATATCTGGATACAACATATTACCAAACAGATGTTCATCAAAGAATAAATCATTTTTAATGGAACATAATAATTTGACCCTACATCTATTAATCATTTTTTTCGATCAAACATTTATAGTCTCGCTAAACTTTTTATCAGTTGTCGACAAAATTAAAAAACAATAGGATAAAAAGTCGTGTTTGGAAAAGTAGATTTTCTTTGAAATTTGCATTTAAATGAAAATATTTGCTGATATTTTTAAAACTTTAAATGTAATTTTATATATATCTGATCTATCAAATGATATAAAATTTTTGGAGACTTAATATAGTTTGGGGCACAAAGTAATCAATAATCAATATTTTTGTTGATCCAAGTGTTCTTGTATGATTTTTCTTAATTATCCTAATACCACAATTTATAGTTCTAAGATTTTTCCACCCCCCCATTTTAATATCTCTTAAGGTGGCACTCACCTTGCACTTGATGACATATCCTAGTTTAACTGACAGCATTTCTCTTTCTTAGTCGAACATAAACTATAGTGCATCTTACCCTTGATGAAAGCTAGGATGCAATTAAATACACTATTATGGTTACGATTCTGATATTTGAAATCCTCCGGTAGCTCCCTGTGCCCCCACAGTGTAGTACCTCACCTCCTCACCATAGTATACAAACCATATCACCCCCAGTGTTAACCCCGGGGCTCAGCCTCCAACCCAAGGTGATGCTGCCAGATCAGCTGTCGGTTGTCATGAACTTGCTGTAGTTTCCCGAATGCACTGTGCTGCCTCCTGACACTTTGAAACTTGACACATTCATCCTCATTCTTCGCTTTGCCCTTGTCTATCACCTCCCCTGAAAATCTGTTCCTAAGTGGCTTTTCCCAGCTCCAACCTACCCTTGGCAGTCTTTTATCTCCCTGTGGTAAAGCCTGTCACACTGCACCATGGACATGCCCGTTGTCCCCCTGAGAAGAGAAAAGGGACAGTGAGGGCCCCACAGCATTTGCAGCTCTAGTGCAGAGCCCCATGCCTGGCTTGCAGGAAATGCCAGATCATGAAGACAAACGGAGATCATCCTCTGGCTAAAACCAGCTCTTCTTTGGCTACCGCAGGATCTGAATCAATAAAGAGCAGCCAGTTATTATTGCTGTTTGTCTAGGGATTTTTTCCCCATATATTTCCCAGGTCTTTACTCTTTTTATAGCACTTTAATTCAGGCTTCAACCACTTCCTAGTCAGATCAGGTGAAATCATTTTCCTTCCCATACCCTCGATGTATTTCACATCTAGTAATTCTTTTTTTAAAGATCTTATTTACCCATTTGACAGACAGATCACAAGTAGGTAGAGAGGGAGGCAGAGAGAGAGGGGGGAAGCAGGCTCCCCGCTGAGCAGAGATCCCAATGTGGGGCTCCATCCTAGGACCCTGAAATCATGACCTGAGCCGAAGGCAGAGGCCTAAACCACTGAGCCACGCAGGAGACCCCATATCTGGTAATTTTTAATCAACGTGGATATGCTGCATCAAATAGTTCCTTCTTCTTCAAATATAAATATATAAATATATTGATCAAGTCACTCGCATGTCTTAGGAGAATGTCATGCCTTTAGTAGCAAACTTGAAATCTTGGCCATTGGTTTTGATTTTTGATTTTTGTTTTGGTTTGATTTGGTTCGGGTTTTGTAATTTTAAAAATGCCTCCAGCCCTTGGCTCTGTCTGACCTGATTGCTTTCAGCTGTTTCTGCAACAAAATCGTCCAGGCAGCGAAAACTCTCATTGTTTACAGTGGCGCCCCCTTCTGAACACTTTGTTAATAAAAAGCTTTTTTTTTTTTTTTTTTTTTTTGGCTATGATAAATGTGGAACAACAATGAGGTATTTCAAAGAGGTGAACCACAGATAAATTTCTCTAAGGGTGGGGTGAGGGTTACTCAAAAAGGAACTTGACAAGGCTTTTAAAGATATCGACAATCATTATAACATAATGTGACTGATTGTTACCGTGCTCTTAACTGGGCAAACACTTGTTGGCTTCCAAGAAAGACTAACATAGTTGAGATGGTTCTAGCGGCCTTCTGGCACAGGGTCTCATGAGGCAGGGATTCTAGCCACTGGCTGTGCAAGGCATGAGGCCTGTTAGTGATTCTATTTTTTCCTCTGCAGAATGGGTCTTTCTACATTCCAGGTCCTTTCTACCCCAATAAATAATGCGCCAATTCTCTCAGTGAGTTGTACTTTTGGTTTAAACAGCCAACTGTCTCTTAAAAAGGACTTTTGTTTAAATTCCTTAAAAAAAAAGTCTTTTTAAAAAAAAATCTTTTTCTTATTTTTAATTTTTTAATCCCATATGTTTACTCTGATCATGGAACTTTGTCATTATGACCTTTTCGGCTGAATAAAATATTCACCATCAGCACCTACTGCTCTCCTCTCCTGGTGGTCTCTCCAGAAGGGGACTTCTCTAGCTCTTCTAGCAGGAGATGGGCACTTCCCCTCTACGCCTGTTGCCGGACCAGCCTTACCTATCCTGCAGGGTCAGGTCGTTCTGGCCTTTTATCTGTTGTTCTCTTCTGAGTGGTTAGTTTTTCATAGATACCGTGCTTTCCTTTTGTCAGGATTTACCCTGGACTATCAAAACCCTTTTCTTGTGTCAGTGAAGCCTAAGAAACAGTCCTGATGAGAGAACCAGGAACTCGAACAGATCATATTTATCCTGAATGTTCTGTCCAAAATGAAAAATACATTTCTGAGGAGCCTCAAGATCTCTGAGAAGAGAAGTTTCACCAACTCTGTCATGTAGGGGCATCAATTCCGATTCTGTGTCAATTTTCCTACTTTCCCAGCTAATAATTCTCTACCTCATAAAGCCCAATCTCAACCGTTTCCTCTCTCTGGCTAAAACCAGCTCTTCTTTGCCTACCGCAGGATCTGAATCAATAACGAGCAGCCAGTTATTATTGTTGTTTTTCTAGGGATATTTCCCCCATATATTTCAGGGGTTTCTGGTTAGCCCCAGAGGGCAATGTTTTTTCTTCTGGAGGGCAGGCAGAGGGATGCATTGTAGTTCTGGAATTGCCAAACTGGAGGGCTTGTGGGCCAGGAGTTGAGGACAGAAGTCTGAGAACACAAGCAACCTTAGGGTCTGGGCAAGGGCATGGCAGGTACGCTCTGCAGATGAAACAAGATCTCGTGCATCTGAAATCAGGTGAAGATCTGACAAACGCTCAGGTTGGATTTTTTGTCCCTTATGGCCCTCTTCATGAAGAGGTGGTGGATCACGAGGCCATGGAATTTTTCCCACGATGGGAGTTGTGAGATGCTCCAAACCGTAAAGATTCTTCTGCAGGGCGATTGAGACCTGTTGGTTGGCTCCAGGACTTCCCATACGGATCGATTCCGAGTAGGGTTCTAAGGATGGATGGCTGGGCAGCCCGACTCTCATTCCTCTTGTGTCCTAGTGACAAGACAGGTTAGATCTGCTGGATCTGGGGGAGAAACTGAGAGGGTTGAGTTGAAATGGACTCTCTTGTGGATGGGTCCTAATGTGGGTTTGTGTCCATGGAGAACTTGGAATGAGGCAGTGGCACAGGGTCCCTGAACGGTTCTCCTAACCAGAGGCTTTGACTCAGCTCCAACGTGCAAGATTCCCACGTGGAGACGAGATTTCTTCTGATGGGTGCTTCAAGAAACAGCCATATGCTGTTATTGGAATCCAGGCCTCTGAGGAGAGATGCCTGGACAACAAAGCAATGGATCCGATTAGGATCTAGGGGCCTGCTCACTGCAATTTACCTCTGGGGACATCTGTCCACAGGTCTAAGTGCAGGTAGATGCTCAGCTGGTGTCAGACCGCCCTTGTTTTTCCTGGGCAGTCAACACTATTGGGATGGCTTCGGGCACTTTGGAGGTTTATCATCCTATTTCTAGGTTTGTGGCCAATGGAATGGGCAGAATTCCCAGGTGCAGTCCTCAGGTTTGGCTCCAAGAACCTGTGCCTGTAGGTTTTGTGGGCCAGGGCTGTGGGGACAGTTGTCTGAAAACACAAACTCGGCTTAGGTTTCGGGTCGTAGGTATTGCAGGACTGATCTACAGACAGTGAGGAGAACTCTTCAGGATATGAACAAGGGGGCAAGTGTGAGACGCTTGCTCAAGATTTTGTCTCTGGATATTGTGTCACTGATGGCCGTGGAATGTCCGGGTGGCCTCATGGGCCATGGACGAGTCTTCCTCTCTGGGCATTTGGCCCGATCCGAAGAGTTTGGGGTTATTCTTTGAGATGGGAAGAGTTGGTTTTGTTTTGTTTTTACCTCAGGTGTCCCACCAAAACAGAGTTTCCAGAGCAGAGCCCTGGGGAGGGGCGAGGGGACAACCAGAAAGCTGGTTAAAACTTGGGGCCTAGGGGCATGGCAAGCCCATTATGACGTCTAATGGTCCAGCCACTGAGAGGACTTACTAGAGGACAGGACTCACGCTGAGGGTCACAATGCGTGTTTGTGCCCTCTTCGTACTTAAGCATTGGCGGGGCATAATGTGTCAGGGTCAGGGTCAGTGTCAGCGTTTGGGTGAGGGTTTGGGGCAGCTCACAGTCAGTGTCAGGGTCAGGGTTAGTGGTTACTGTTAGGGTTAGCCCCGCTCCTTGGTCATGGACCCATCCCTTCAGGGTCTCAGGATAAACCCTGTGCATAAGGGTGTAGACCCTCCACCCGATCCCACTTAACCAGCCTTAAACTGGTGTGTGAACATAACTTGCCCACCAGACATCTAAACTCTCATCAGCCTGATCCTGCTTGGGGCATCTCCTCCCACGATGGCATGGCAAGGTCCTCTTTACACACAGACACACAGTCACCCAGAGGCACACACACACACACAGAAACGGGGAGGAGACCTAGGGCTACACCCGTGGATCAGAAGGTGTGGGACTCTCTGACTCTGAGCCCCCTGGTGTCACCTTTTGATTTTATTAGCCAAAGGGTCTGAGCCATTGGGGAAACATGATATGACCTGAAGGGAGGCGATGTGTCTGGCGGGCGAGCTCTCTTCTCCCTGCATCCTCTCGGCTTCAGTACAGCAGAAGAACATGTCGCTTCCTTTAGGATGTGCCTAGAAATGAGCTGGGCAGGGGGTTTTTCTCTGTAATGGGTTGCCTGGATACGTGGGTTCCAATTCCGTTGGGCTCTGTCGTCAGGGAAGTGAGGTCACCACTGCCTGGGGGCTCCTTACCAAACTTCCTGCTGTACCAGAGCTCCCTGATCCACCAGTGCACAAGCTGCTCAGGCTCACACTCCACTCAACGCAGTGCCCATCCAGTGACCCCCATTCAGACTCCACCCAGCCCTTGGGAGGCCTGGGTGCAGCTGTTGTCCCCGCTGGAGGCAACAGAGCTGGGTTTAGACTAGGTTAGTGTTAGGGTTAGGGTTAACAAAGACTTAGGGTCAGGGTTAGGTTTAGACCTCGTTGGGGTCAGGGTTAGCGTAAGGCTTAGGGTAGGGGTCAGGGTTAGGGTTAGGTTCATGGTTAGGTTTAGGGTCAGGCTCACAGTAGGGTCATGGTTAGCGTAACGGTCAGAGTCAGGTTCAGGGTCAGTGTTAGGGTGACAGTTAGGTTTAGGGTCAGGTCACGGTCATGGTCAGATTTAGGGTCAGGTTCAAGTTTTGGTTTGGGGGCAAGGTTCATGTCAGGGTTAGGGTTAGGTTTGGGACAGGTTTAGTGTCAGGGTTAGGGTCAGGGTCAGGGTTAGGTTCATGGTTATGGTAAGGTCAGCTTTATGTTTAGGATCTGTTTTATGAGTAGGTGCAGAATCAGGGTTAGCTTTAGGGTTACGATTCTGTTCAGGATCTTGGATTGGGTCAGAGTTAGGTGTACATTCAGGGTTAGGGTCAGTGTTAAGGTCAAGGCCAGGATAAGGTTTAAGGTTAAGGTCTGACATAGGCAAAGTTCAGAGATAGGGTTATGATCAGGGTCAGGTAGAGGGTCAGGATTATTGTTAAAGTGGGGTTAGGGTTAGGGCTAGGTAGGTTGAGGGTTAGGGTTAGACCAGGTTAAGGTCAGTGTCAGTGATAATGTTAGGGGTTAGTTTTAGGGTTAGGTTCAGCATTAGGTTTCGGGTCAGGGCCCGTGTTAGTGTCAGGGTCAGGGTTACGTTTAGGGTTAGAGTTAGGGTCAGGCTCACATTCAGTGTCAGGGTTATGGTTAGGGTCAGGGTCAGGGTCACTGTTAGGGTCAGGGTTACGTTTCCGGTGTTTGCCTGGGTCAGGGTCAGGGTGAAGTCTAGGGCCAGTGTCAGGTTTACGGTCAGGATCAGGTATTGTTTTAATGTCCACATTCGGGTCAGCGACAGGGTTATATCGTTGTCAGTGTTAGGGTCATGGTTTGGTTTCGGCTCAGGGCCAGGATCAGGTATAGGGTCAGGGTCTGGTATAGGCAAAGTTCAGAGATAGGGTTATGATCATAGTCAAGTATAGGGTCAAAGTTAAAGTTAAAGTTTAGGGTTAGTGCTAGGGTTAGCGTTTGGTTGACGGTTCGGGTTAGAACTTGTTAGGATCAGGGTCCGTGGTAGGGTTAGGGATACTGTTAGGGTTGGGTTCAGCGATAGGATTCCGGGGAGGGCCCGTGTTAGTGTCAGGGTCAGGGTTGCATTTAGGGTTAGAGTTAGGGTCAGGCTCACAGTCAGGGTCAGGTTTAGTGTTCAGGTCAGGGTCAGGGTCACTGCCAGGGTCAGGGTTAGATTTATGGTCATGGTCTGGTTCAGGGTCAGGGTGAAGTCTTGGGCCAGTGTCAGGTTTACGGTCTGGATCAGGTATTGGTTTAAAGTCCGCATTCAGGTCAGCGACAGGGTTATGTAGTGGTCAGTGTTAGGGTCATGGTTATGTTTAGGCTCAGGGCCAGGGTCACGTATAGGGTCAGGGTCTGGTATAGGCAAAGTTCAGGGTTAGGGTTATGATCATAGTCAGGTATAGGGTCAGGGTTATTGTTAAAGTTAGGGTTAGTGTTAGGGTTAGCGTTTGGTTGACGTTTAGGGTTAGAGCTTGTTAGGATCAGGGTCTGTGGTAGGGTTAGTGGTTAGTGTTAGGGTTGGGACCAGCGATAGGATTCGGGGGAGGGCCCGTGTTAGTGTCAGGGTCAGGGTTACATTTAGGGTTAGTGTTAGGGTCAGACTCACAGTCAGGGTCAGGTTTAGTGTTCAGGTCAGGGTCGGCGTCACTGATAGCGTCAGGGTTAGATTTATGGTCATGGTCTGGGTGAGGGTCATGGTGAAGTTTAGCGCCAGTGTCAGGTTTAGGGTCAGGTATAGGTATTGGTTTAAAGTCCACATTTGGGTCAGGGAAGTCAGGTCACCACTGCCTGGGGGCTCCTTACCAAACTTTCTGCTCCACCAGAGCTCCCTGAGCCGCTGGTCCCCAAGCTGCTCAAGGCTCACACTCCACTCAATGCAGTGCCAATCCAGTGACCCCCATACAGCCTTCCCCCAGCCCTTGGGAGGCCTGGGTGCAGCTGTTGTCCCCACTGGAGGGAACAGAGCTGGGTTTAGACCAGGTTAGTGTTAGGGTTAGGGAGAAGAAAGACTTAGGGTCAGGTTTAGGTTTAGACCTCGTTGGGGTCAGGGTTAGCGAGGCTTAGGGTAGGGGTCAGGGTTAAGGTTAGGTTCATGGTTACGTTTAGGGTCAGGCTCACAGTAGGGTCAGGGTTAGGGTTACGGTCAGAGTCAGGGTTAGGGTCTGTGTTAGGGTGACTATTAGGTTTAGTGTCAGGTTCAGGATGATGGTCAGATTAGGGTCAGGTTCAAGTTTTGTTTGGGGGCAAGGTCATGTCAGTTCAGGGTTAGGTTTAGGACAGGTTTAGTGTCACAGTAGGGTCAGGGTCAGGGTTAGGTTCATGGTTATGGTAAGGTCAGCTTTATGTTTAGGTTCTGTTTTATGAGTAGGTTTAGGATCAGGGTTAGCTTAAGGGTTACGATTCTGTTCAGGATCACGGTTTGCATCAGACTTAGGTTTACAGTCTGGGTTAGGGGCAGTGTTAAGTTCAAGGCCAGGGTCAGGTTTAAGTTTAAGATCTGACAAAGGCAAATTTCAGAGTTAGGGTTATGATCATGGTCAGGGAGAGGTTCGGGATTATTGTTAAAGTGTGGTTAGGGTTAGGGTAGAGGTAGGTTGAGGGTTAGGAATAGACCGGGTTAGGGTCAGTGTCAGGGATAATGTTAGGGGTTAGTTTTAGGGTTAGGTTCAGCATTAGGTTTCGGGTCAGGGCCCGTGTTAGTGTCAGGGAGGGTAAGGTTTAGGGTAAGAGTTAGGGTCAGGATCACATTCAGTGTCAGGGTTATGGTTAGGGTCAGGGTCAGGGTCATTTTTAACTTCAGAGTTATGTTTCTGGTGTTTGCTTGAGTCAGGGTCAGGTGAAGTCTAAAGCCGGGGTAAGGTTTACGGTCAGGATCAGGTATTGGTTTAAAGTCCACATTAGTGTCAACGACAGGGTTATGTAGTAGTCAGTGTTAGAGTAATGGATTGGCAGCACAGTGCATTCGGGAAACTACAGCAAGTTCATGACAACCGACAGCTGATCTGGCAGCATCACCTGGGGATGGAGGCTGAGCCCGGGGTTAACACTGGGGGTGAGATGGTTTGTATACTGTGGCGAGGAGGTGAGGTACTACACAGTGGGGGCACAGGGAGCTACCGGAGGATTTCAAATATCAGAATCGTAACCATAATAGAGTATTTAATTGCATCCTAGCTTTCATCAAGTGTAAGATGCACTATAGTTTATGTTCGACTAAGAAAGAGAAATGTGTGTCAGTTAAAGTAGGATATGTCATCAAGTGAAAGGTGAGTGCCACCTTAAAAGATACTAAAATGGGGGGGGGAATCTTAGAACAAGTAAATTGTGGTAGTAGAATAATTAAGAAAGATCCAACACTTGGATCAACTAAAGAAGTGATTATTGCTTACCATGTGCCCCAAACTATATTAAGTCCTAGAACAAGAGACGTGCTCATCTTGATGACCCGCAGCTGTTAGACCCAAGGTACAGAGAGCAATAGCCAACGACCAGCAGGCCCCAAGTGCCATGTGCAGACTCTAAGAGCAACTGCCTTTGAAAGAGGAAACAGTTGAGAGAGGGCTTTCTGATGTAGAGAATTACTAACTGGGAAAGTAGGACAATTGACACAGAATCGGAATTGATGCCCCTACATGACAGAGTTGGTGAATCTTCCCTTCTCAGAGATCTTGAGGTTCCTCTGAAATGAATTTTTCATTTTGGACAGAACATTCAGGATAAATATGATCTGTTTGAGTTCCTGGTTCTCTCATTAGGACTGTTTCTTAGGCTTCACTGGCACAAGAAAAGGGTTTTGATAATCCAGGTAAATCCTGACAAAAGCAAAGCACGGGATCTATGAAAATCTAACCACTCAGAGGAGAACAACAGATAAAGGGCCAGGCCGACCTGACCCTGCAGGACAGTTAAGGCTGGTCTGGCAACAGGGGTAGAGGGGAAGTGCCCATCTCCTGCTAGAAGAGCTAGAGAAGACCCCTTCCGGAGAGACCACCAGGAGAGGAGAGCAGTAGGTGCTGATGATGAAGAATATTTTAATCAGCAGAGAAGGTCAAAATGACAAAGTTCCACGATCAGAGTAAACATATGGGATAAAAAATAAAAAATAAAGAAAAAAGATTTTTTTGAAAGGACTTTTTTAAAAAGGAATTTAAACAAAAGTTCTTTTAAAGAGACAGTTGGCTGTTTAAACCAATAGTACAACTCACTGAGAGAATCGCCACATTATTTATTGGGGTAGAAAGGACCTGGAATGTAGAAAGACCTATTCTGCAGAGGAAAAAATAGAATCACTAACAGGCCTCATGCCTTGCACAGCCAGTGGCTAGAATCCCTGCCTCATGAGACCCTGTGCCAGAAGGCCGCTAGAACCATCTCAACTATGTTAGTCTTTCTTGGAAGCCAACAAGTGTTTGCCCAGTTAAGAGCACAGTAACAATCAGTCACGTTATGTTATAATGATTGTCGATATCTTTAAAAGCCTTGTCAAGTTCCTTTTTGAGTAAACCTCACCCCACCCTTAGAGAAATTTATCTGTGGTTCACCTCTTTGAAATACCTCATGGTTGTTCCACAATTACCATAGAGAAAAAAACAAAACAAAACAAAACAAAAAAGCTTTTTATTAACAAAGTGTTCAGAAGGGGGCGCCACTGTAAACAATGAGAGTTTTCGCTGCCGGGACAATTTTGTTGCAGAAACAGCTGAAAGCATTCGGGTCAGACAGAGCCAAGGGCTGGAGGGATTTTTAAAAGGACAAAAACCGAACCAAATCTAACCAAAACAAAAATCAAAACCAATGGCCAAGATTTCAAGTTTGCTACTAAAGGTATGACATTCTCCTAAGACATGCGAGTGACTTGAACACTTTCTTTATATATTTATATTTGAAGAAGAAGGAACTATTTGATGCAGCAAATCCACGTTGGTTATAAACTACCAGATATGGGGGCTCCTGGGTGGCTCAGTGGTTTCGGCCTCTGCCTTCGGCTCAGGTCATGATTTCAGGGTCCTAGGATGGAGCCCCACATCGGCTCTCTGCTCAGTGGGGAGCCTGCTTTCCCCCTCTCTCTCTGCTTCCCTCTCTACCTACTTGTGATCTGTCTGTCAAATGGGTAAATAAGATCTTTAAAAAAAGAATTACTAGATGTGAAATACATCGAGGGTATGGGAAGGAAAATGATTTCACCTGATCTGACTAGGAAGTGGTTGAAGTCTCATTTAAAGTGCTATAAAAAGAGTAAAGACCTGGGAAATATAAGGGGTAAAAATCCCTAGAAAAACAGCAATAATAACTGGCTGCTCTTTATTGACCAGATCCTGCGGTAGGCAAAGAAGAGCTGGTTTTAGCCAGAGGATGATCTCCGTTTGTCTTCATGATCTGGCATTTCCTGCAAGCCAGGCATGGGGCTCTGCACTAGAGCTGCAGAAGCTGGGGGCCCTCATTGTCCCTTTTCTCTTCTCAGGGGGACAACGGGCATGTCCATGATGCAGTGTGACAGGCTTTACCACAGGGAGATAATAGACTGCCAAGGGTAGGTGGGAGCTGGGAAAAGACACTTAGAAACAGATTTTCAGGGGAGGTGATAGACTAGGGCAAAACGAAGAATGAGGATGAGTGTGTCAAGTTTCAAAGTGCCAGGAGGCAGCACAGTGCATTCGGGAAACTACAGCAAGTTCATGCCAACCGACAGCTGATTTGGCAGCATCACCTGGGGATGGAGGCTGAGCCCGGGGTTAACACTGGGGGTGAGATGGTTTGTATACTGTGGCGAGGAGGTGAGGTACTACACAGTGGGGGCACAGGGAGCTACCGGAGGATTTCAAATATCAGAATCGTAACCATAATAGAGTATTTAATTGCATCCTAGATTTCATCAAGTGTAAGATGCACTATAGTTTATGTTCGACTAAGAAAGAGAAATGTGTGTCAGTTAAAGTAGGATATGTCATCAAGTGAAAGGTGAGTGCCACCTTAAAAGATACTAAAATGGGGGGGGGAATCTTAGAACAAGTAAATTGTGGTAGTAGAATAATTAAGAAAGATCCAACACTTGGATCAACTAAAGAAGTGATTATTGCTTACCATGTGCCCCAAACTATATTAAGTCCTAGAACAAGAGACGTGCTTATCTTGATGACCCGCAGCTGTTAGACCCAAGGTACAGAGAGCAATAGCCAACGACCAGCAGGCCCCAAGTGCCATGTGCAGACTCTAAGAGCAATTGCATTTGAAAGAGGAAACAGTTGAGAGAGGGCTTTCTGATGTAGAGAATTACTAACTGGGAAAGTAGGACAATTGACACAGAATCGGAATTGATGCCCCTACATGACAGAGTTGGTGAATCTTCCCTTCTCAGAGATCTTGAGGTTCCTCTGAAATGAATTTTTCATTTTGGGCAGAACATTCAGGATAAATATGATCTGTTTGAGTTCCTGGTTCTCTCATTAGGACTGTTTCTTAGGCTTCACTGGCACAAGAAAAGGGTTTTGATAATCCAGGTAAATCCTGACAAAAGCAAAGCACGGGATCTATGAAAATCTAACCACTCAGAGGAGAACAACAGATAAAGGGCCAGGCCGACCTGACCCTGCAGGACAGTTAAGGCTGGTCTGGCAACAGGGGTAGAGGGGAAGTGCCCATCTCCTGCTAGAAGAGCTAGAGAAGACCCCTTCCGGAGAGACCACCAGGAGAGGAGAGCAGTAGGTGCTGATGATGAAGAATATTTTAATCAGCAGAGAAGGTCAAAATGACAAAGTTCCACGATCAGAGTAAACATATGGGATAAAAAATAAAAAATAAAGAAAAAAGATTTTTTTGAAAGGACTTTTTTAAAAAGGAATTTAAACAAAAGTCCTTTTAAAGAGACAGTTGGCTGTTTAAACCAATAGTACAACTCACTGAGAGAATCGCCACATTATTTATTGGGGTAGAAAGGACCTGGAATGTAGAAAGACCTATTCTGCAGAGGAAAAAATAGAATCACTAACAGGCCTCATGCCTTGCACAGCCAGTGGCTAGAATCCCTGCCTCATGAGACCCTGTGCCAGAAGGCCGCTAGAACCATCTCAACTATGTTAGTCTTTCTTGGAAGCCAACAAGTGTTTGCCCAGTTAAGAGCACAGTAACAATCAGTCACGTTATGTTATAATGATTGTCGATATCTTTAAAAGCCTTGTCAAGTTCCTTTTTGAGTAAACCTCACCCCACCCTTAGAGAAATTTATCTGTGGTTCACCTCTTTGAAATACCTCATGGTTGTTCCACAATTACCATAGAGAAAAAAACAAAACAAAACAAAACAAAAAAGCTTTTTATTAACAAAGTGTTCAGAAGGGGGCGCCACTGTAAACAATGAGAGTTTTCGCTGCCGGGACAATTTTGTTGCAGAAACAGCTGAAAGCATTCGGGTCAGACAGAGCCAAGGGCTGGAGGGATTTTTAAAAGGACAAAAACCGAACCAAATCTAACCAAAACAAAAATCAAAACCAATGGCCAAGATTTCAAGTTTGCTACTAAAGGTATGACATTCTCCTAAGACATGCGAGTGACTTGATCACTTTCTTTATATATTTATATTTGAAGAAGAAGGAACTATTTGATGCAGCAAATCCACGTTGGTTAAAAATTACCAGATATGGGGGCTCCTGGGTGGCTCAGTGGTTTCGGCCTCTGCCTTCGGCTCAGGTCATGATTTCAGGGTCCTAGGATGGAGCCCCACATCGGCTCTCTGCTCAGTGGGGAGCCTGCTTTCCCCCTCTCTCTCTGCCTCCCTCTCTACATACTTGTGATCTGTCTGTCAAATGGGTAAATAAGATCTTTAAAAAAAGAATTACTAGATGTGAAATACATCGAGGGTATGGGAAGGAAAATGATTTCACCTGATCTGACTAGGAAGTGGTTGAAGCCTGAATTAAAGTGCTATAAAAAGAGTAAAGACCTGGGAAATATAAGGGGTAAAAATCCCTAGAAAAACAGCAATAATAACTGGCTGCTCTTTATTGACCAGATCCTGCGGTAGGCAAAGAAGAGCTGGTTTTAGCCAGAGGATGATCTCCGTTTGTCTTCATGATCTGGCATTTCCTGCAAGCCAGGCATGGGGCTCTGCACTAGAGCTGCAAATGCTGGGGGCCCTCATTGTCCCTTTTCTCTTCTCAGGGGGACAACGGGAATGTCCATGATACAGTGTGACAGGCTTTACCACAGGGAGATAGTAGACTGCCAAGGGTAGGTGGGAGCTGGGAAAAGACACTTAGAAACAGATTTTCAGGGGAGGTGATAGACTAGGGCAAAGCGAAGAATGAGGATGAGTGTGTCAAGTTTCAAAGTGCCAGGAGGCAGCATAGTGCATTCGGGAAACTACAGCAAGTTCATGCCAACTGACAGCTGATCTGGCAGCATCACCTGGGGATGGAGGCTGAGCCCTGGGGTTAATACTGGGGGTGAGATGGTTTGTATACTATGGCGAGGAGGTGAGGTACTACACTGTGGGGGCACAGGGAGCTACCGGAGGATTTCAAATATCAGAATCGTAACCATAATAGAGTATTTTTTTGCATCCTAGCTTTCATCAAGTGTAAGATGTACTATAGTTTATGTTCGACTAAGAAAGAGAAATGCTGTCAGTTAAAGTAGGATATGTCATCAAGTGCAAGGTGAGTGCCACCTTAAGAGATATTAAAATGGGGGGGGGTACAAATCTTAGAACAAGTAAATTGTGGTAGTAGAATAATTAAGAAAGATCCAACACTTGGATCAACTAAAGAAGTGATTATTGCTTACCATGTGCCCCAAACTATATTAAGTCCTAGAACAAGAGACGTGCTCATCTTGATGCCCCGCAGCTGTTAGACCCAAGGTACAGAGGGCAGTAGCCAACGACCAGCAGGCCCCAAGTGTCATGTGTAGACTCTAAGAGCAACTTCTTTGAAAGAGGAAACAGTTGAGAGTGGGCTTTCTGATGTAGAGAATTACTAGCTGGGAAAGTAGGACAATTGACACAGAATCGGAATTGATGCCCCTACATGACAGAGTTGGTGAAACTTCCCTTCTCAGGTTCTTGAGCCTCCTCTGAAATGAATTTTTCATTTTGGACAGAACATTCAGGATAAATATGATCTGTTTGAGTTCCTGGTTCTCTCATTAGGACTGTTTCTTAGGCTTCACTGGCACAAGAAAATGGTTTTGATAATCCAGGTAAATCCTGACAAAAGCAAAGCACGGGATCTATGAAAATCTAACCACTCAGAGGAGAACAATAGATAAAGGGCCTGGCCGACCTGACCCTGCAAGACAGGTGAGGTTAGTCTGGCAACAGGGGTAGAGGGGAAGTGCCCATCTCCTGCTAGAAGAGCTAGAGAAGACCCCTTCCGGAGAGACCACCAGGAGAGGAGAGCAGTAGGTGCTGATGATGAAGAATATTTTAATCAGCAGAGAAGGTCAAAATGACAAAGTTCCACGATCAGAGTAAACATATGGGATAAAAAATAAAAATAAAGAAAAAAGATTTTTTTGAAAGGACATTTTTTTAAAGGAATTTAAACAAAAGTCCTTTTAAAGAGACAGTTGGCTGTTTAAACCAATAGTACCACTCACTGAGAGAATCGCCACATTATTTATTGGGGTAGAAAGGACCTGGAATGTAGAAAGACCTATTCTGCAGAGGAAAAAATAGAATCACTAACAGGCCTCATGCCTTGCACAGCCAGTGGCTAGAATCCCTGCCTCATGAGACCCTGTGCCAGAAGGCCGCTAGAACCATCTCAACTATGTTAGTCTTTCCTGGAAGCCAACAAGTGTTTGCCCAGTTAAGAGCACGGTAACAATCAGTCACGTTATGTTATAATGATTGTCGATATCTTTAAAAGCCTTGTCAAGTTCCTTTTTGAGTAAACCTCACCCCACCCTTAGAGAAATTTATCTGTGGTTCACCTCTTTGAAATACCTCATGGTTGTTCCACAATTACCATAGAGAAAAAAACAAAACAAAACAAAACAAAAAAGCTTTTTATTAACAAAGTGTTCAGAAGGGGGCGCCACTGTAAACAATGAGAGTTTTCGCTGCCGGGACAATTTTGTTGCAGAAACAGCTGAAAGCATTCGGGTCAGACAGAGCCAAGGGCTGGAGGGATTTTTAAAAGGACAAAAACCGAACCAAATCTAACCAAAACAAAAATCAAAACCAATGGCCAAGATTTCAAGTTTGCTACTAAAGGTATGACATTCTCCTAAGACATGCGAGTGACTTGATCACTTTCTTTATATATTTATATTTGAAGAAGAAGGAACTATTTGATGCAGCAAATCCACGTTGGTTAAAAATTACCAGATATGGGGGCTCCTGGGTGGCTCAGTGGTTTCGGCCTCTGCCTTCGGCTCAGGTCATGATTTCAGGGTCCTAGGATGGAGCCCCACATCGGCTCTCTGCTCAGTGGGGAGCCTGCTTTCCCCCTCTCTCTCTGCCTCCCTCTCTACATACTTGTGATCTGTCTGTCAAATGGGTAAATAAGATCTTTAAAAAAAGAATTACTAGATGTGAAATACATCGAGGGTATGGGAAGGAAAATGATTTCACCTGATCTGACTAGGAAGTGGTTGAAGCCTGAATTAAAGTGCTATAAAAAGAGTAAAGACCTGGGAAATATAAGGGGTAAAAATCCCTAGAAAAACAGCAATAATAACTGGCTGCTCTTTATTGACCAGATCCTGCGGTAGGCAAAGAAGAGCTGGTTTTAGCCAGAGGATGATCTCCGTTTGTCTTCATGATCTGGCATTTCCTGCAAGCCAGGCATGGGGCTCTGCACTAGAGCTGCAAATGCTGGGGGCCCTCATTGTCCCTTTTCTCTTCTCAGGGGGACAACGGGAATGTCCATGATACAGTGTGACAGGCTTTACCACAGGGAGATAGTAGACTGCCAAGGGTAGGTGGGAGCTGGGAAAAGACACTTAGAAACAGATTTTCAGGGGAGGTGATAGACTAGGGCAAAGCGAAGAATGAGGATGAGTGTGTCAAGTTTCAAAGTGCCAGGAGGCAGCATAGTGCATTCGGGAAACTACAGCAAGTTCATGCCAACTGACAGCTGATCTGGCAGCATCACCTGGGGATGGAGGGTGAGCCCTGGGGTTAATACTGGGGGTGAGATGGTTTGTATACTATGGCGAGGAGGTGAGGTACTACACTGTGGGGGCACAGGGAGCTACCGGAGGATTTCAAATATCAGAATCGTAACCATAATAGAGTATTTTTTTGCATCCTAGCTTTCATCAAGTGTAAGATGTACTATAGTTTATGTTCGACTAAGAAAGAGAAATGCTGTCAGTTAAAGTAGGATATGTCATCAAGTGCAAGGTGAGTGCCACCTTAAGAGATATTAAAATGGGGGGGGGTACAAATCTTAGAACAAGTAAATTGTGGTAGTAGAATAATTAAGAAAGATCCAACACTTGGATCAACTAAAGAAGTGATTATTGCTTACCATGTGCCCCAAACTATATTAAGTCCTAGAACAAGAGACGTGCTCATCTTGATGCCCCGCAGCTGTTAGACCCAAGGTACAGAGGGCAGTAGCCAACGACCAGCAGGCCCCAAGTGTCATGTGTAGACTCTAAGAGCAACTTCTTTGAAAGAGGAAACAGTTGAGAGTGGGCTTTCTGATGTAGAGAATTACTAGCTGGGAAAGTAGGACAATTGACACAGAATCGGAATTGATGCCCCTACATGACAGAGTTGGTGAAACTTCCCTTCTCAGGTTCTTGAGCCTCCTCTGAAATGAATTTTTCATTTTGGACAGAACATTCAGGATAAATATGATCTGTTTGAGTTCCTGGTTCTCTCATTAGGACTGTTTCTTAGGCTTCACTGGCACAAGAAAATGGTTTTGATAATCCAGGTAAATCCTGACAAAAGCAAAGCACGGGATCTATGAAAATCTAACCACTCAGAGGAGAACAATAGATAAAGGGCCTGGCCGACCTGACCCTGCAAGACAGGTGAGGTTAGTCTGGCAACAGGGGTAGAGGGGAAGTGCCCATCTCCTGCTAGAAGAGCTAGAGAAGACCCCTTCCGGAGAGACCACCAGGAGAGGAGAGCAGTAGGTGCTGATGATGAAGAATATTTTAATCAGCAGAGAAGGTCAAAATGACAAAGTTCCACGATCAGAGTAAACATATGGGATAAAAAATAAAAATAAAGAAAAAAGATTTTTTTGAAAGGACATTTTTTTAAAGGAATTTAAACAAAAGTCCTTTTAAAGAGACAGTTGGCTGTTTAAACCAATAGTACCACTCACTGAGAGAATCGCCACATTATTTATTGGGGTAGAAAGGACCTGGAATGTAGAAAGACCTATTCTGCAGAGGAAAAAATAGAATCACTAACAGGCCTCATGCCTTGCACAGCCAGTGGCTAGAATCCCTGCCTCATGAGACCCTGTGCCAGAAGGCCGCTAGAACCATCTCAACTATGTTAGTCTTTCCTGGAAGCCAACAAGTGTTTGCCCAGTTAAGAGCACGGTAACAATCAGTCACGTTATGTTATAATGATTGTCGATATCTTTAAAAGCCTTGTCAAGTTCCTTTTTGAGTAACCCTCACCCCACCCTTAGAGAAATTTATCTGTGGTTCACCTCTTTGAAATACCTCATGGTTGTTCCACAATTACCATAGAGAAAAAAACAAAACAAAACAAAACAAAACAAAAAAGCTTTTTATTAACAAAGTGTTCAGAAGGGGGCGCCACTGTAAACAATGAGAGTTTTCGCTGCCGGGACAATTTTGTTGCAGAAACAGCTGAAAGCAATCGGGTCAGACAGAGCCAAGGGCTGGAGGGATTTTTAAAAGGACAAAAACCGAACCAAATCTAACCAAAACAAAAATCAAAACCAATGGCCAAGATTTCAAGTTTGCTACTAAAGGTATGACATTCTCCTAAGACATGCTAGGGACATGATAACTTTCTTTATATATTTATATTTGAAGAAGAAGGAACTATTTGATGCAGCAAATCCACGTTGGTTAAAAATTACCAGATATGGGGGCTCCTGGGTGGCTCAGTGGTTTCGGCCTCTGCCTTCGGCTCAGGTCATGATTTCAGGGTCCTTGGATGGAGCCCCACATTGGGATCTCTGCTCAGCGTGGAGCCTGCTTCCCCCCTCTCTCTCTGCCTCCCTCTCTACCTACTTGTGATCTGTCTGTCAAATGGGTAAATAAGATCTTTAAAAAAAGAATTACTAGATGTGAAATACATCGAGGGTATGGGAAGGAAAATGATTTCACCTGATCTGACTAGGAAGTGGTTGAAGCCTGAATTAAAGTGCTATAAAAAGAGTAAAGACCTGGGAAATATATGGGGTAAAAATCCCTAGAAAAACAGCAATAATAACTGGCTGCTCTTTATTGACCAGATCCTGCGGTAGGCAAAGAAGAGCTGGTTTTAGCCAGAGGATGATCTCCGTTTGTCTTCATGATCTGGCATTTCCTGCAAGCCAGGCATGGGGCTCTGCACTAGAGCTGCAAATGCTGGGGGCCCTCATTGTCCCTTTTCTCTTCTCAGGGAGACAACGGGCATGTCCATGATGCAGTGTGACAGGCTTTACCACAGGGAGATAATAGACTGCCAAGGGTAGGTGGGAGCTGGGAAAAGACACTTAGGAACAGATTTTCAGAGGAGGTGATAGACAAGGGCAAAGCGAAGAATGAGGATGAGTGTGTCAAGTTTCAAAGTGCCAGGAGGCAACACAGTGCATTCGGGAAACTACAGCAAGTTCATGACAACCGACAGCTGATCTGGCAGCATCACCTGGGGATGGAGGCTGAGCCCCGGGGTTAAAACTGGGGGTGAGATGGTTTGTATACTATGGCGAGGAGGTGAGATACTACACTGTGGGGGCACAGGGTGCTACTGGAGGATTTCAAATATCAGAATCGTAACCATAATAGAGTATTTAATTGCATCCTAGCTTTCATCAAGTGTAAGATGCACTATAGTTTATGTTCGACTAAGAAAGAGAAATGCTGTCAGTTAAAGTAGGATATGTCATCAAGTGCAAGGTGAGTGCCACCTTAAGAGATATTAAAATGGGGGGGGGTACAAATCTTAGAACAAGTAAATTGTGGTAGTAGAATAATTAAGAAAGATCCAACACTTGGATCAACTAAAGAAGTGATTATTGCTTACCATGTGCCCCAAACTATATTAAGTCCTAGAACAAGAGACGTGCTCATCTTGATGCCCCGCAGCTGTTAGACCCAAGGTACAGAGGGCAGTAGCCAACGACCAGCAGGCCCCAAGTGTCATGTGCAGACTCTAAGAGCAACTGCCTTTGAAAGAGGAAACAGTTGAGAGTGGGCTTTCTGATGTAGAGAATTACTAGCTGGGAAAGTAGGACAATTGACACAGAATCGGAATTGATGCCCCTACATGACAGAGTTGGTGAAACTTCCCTTCTCAGAGATCTTGAGCCTCCTCTGAAATGAATTTTTCATTTTGGACAGAACATTCAGGATAAATATGATCTGTTTGAGTTCCTGGTTCTCTCATTAGGACTGTTTCTTAGGCTTCACTGGCACAAGAAAAGGGTTTTGATAATCCAGTTAAATCCTGACAAAAGCAAAGCACGGGATCTATGAAAATCTAACCACTCAGAGGAGAACAACAGATAAAGGGCCAGGCCGACCTGACCCTGCAGGACAGGTAAGGCTGGTCTGGCAACAGGGTTAGAGGGGAAGTGCCCATCTCCTGCTAGAAGAGCTAGAGAAGACCCCTTCCGGAGAGACCACCAGGAGAGGAGAGCAGTAGGTGCTGATGATGAAGAATATTTTAATCAGCAGAGAAGGTCAAAATGACAAAGTTCCACGATCAGAGTAAACATATGGGATAAAAAATAAAAAATAAAGAAAAAAGATTTTTTTGAAAAGACTTTTGTTTAAAGGAATTTAAACAAAAGTCCTTTTAAAGAGACAGTTGGCCGTTTAAACCAATAGTACAACTCACTGAGAGAATCGCCACATTTTTTTTGGGGTAGAAAGGACCTGGAATGTAGAAAGACCTATTCTGCAGAGGAAAAAATAGAATCACTAACAGGCCTCATGCCTTGCACAGCCAGTGGCTAGAATCCCTGCCTCATGAGACCCTGTGCCAGAAGGCCGCTAGAACCATCTCAACTATGTTAGTCTTTCTTGGAAGCCAACAAGTGTTTGCCCAGTTAAGAGCACAGTAACAATCAGTCACGTTATGTTATAATGATTGTCGATATCTTTAAAAGCCTTGTCAAGTTCCTTTTTGAGTAACCCTCACTCCACCCTTAGAGAAATTTATCTGTGGTTCACCTCTTTGAAATACCTCATGGTTGTTCCACAATTACCATAGAGAAAAAAACAAAACAAAACAAACAAAAAAAAAAGCTTTTTATTAACAAAGTGTTCAGAAGGGGGCGCCACTGTAAACAAAGAGAGTTTTCGCTGCCGGGACAATTTTGTTGCAGAAACAGCTGAAAGCAATCGGGTCAGACAGAGCCAAGGGCTGGAGGGATTTTTAAAAGGACAAAAACCGAACCAAATCTAACCAAAACAAAAATCAAAACCAATGGCCAAGATTTCAAGTTTGCTACTAAAGGTATGACATTCTCCTAAGACATGCGATTGACTTGATCACTTTCTTTATATATTTATATTTGAAGAAGAAGGAACTATTTGATGCAGCAAATCCACGTTGGTTATAAACTACCAGATATGGGGGCTCCTGGGTGGCTCAGTGGTTTCGGCCTCTGCCTTCGGCTCAGGTCATGATTTCAGGGTCCTGGGATGGAGCCCCACATCGGGCTCTCTGCTCAGCGGGGAGCCTGCTTTCCCCCTCTCTCTCTGCCTCCCTCTCTACCTACTTGTGATCTGTCTGTCAAATGGGTAAATAAGATCTTTAAAAAAAGAATTACTATATGTGAACTACATCGAGGGTATGGGAAGGAAAATGATTTCACCTGATTTGACTAGGAAGTGGTTGAAGCCTGAATTAAAGTGCTATAAAAAGAGTAAAGACCTGGGAGATATATGGGGTAAAAATCCCTAGAAAAACAGCAATAATAACTGGCTGCTCTTTATTGACCAGATCCTGCGGTAGGCAAAGAAGAGCTGGTTTTAGCCAGAGGATGATCTCCGTTTGTCTTCATGATCTGGCATTTCCTGCAAGCCAGGCATGGGGCTCTGCACTAGAGCTGCAAATGCTGGGGGCCCTCATTGTCCCTTTTCTCTTCTCAGGGAGACAACGGGCATGTCCATGATGCAGTGTGACAGGCTTTACCACAGGAGATAATAGACTTCCAAGGGTAGGTGGGAGCTGGGAAAAGCCACTTAGGAACAGATTTTCAGGAGAGGTGATAGACAAGGGCAAAGCAAAGAATGAGGATGAGTGTGTCAAGTTTCAAAGTGCCAGGAGGCAGCACAGTGCATTCGGGAAACTACAGCAAGTTCATGACAACCGACAGCTGATCTGGCAGCATCACCTGGGGATGGAGGCTGAGCCCCGGGGTTAACACTGGGGGTGAGATGGTTTGTATACTATGGCCAGGAGGTGAGGTACTACACTGTGGGGGCACAGGGAGCTACTGGAGGATTTCAAATATCAGAATCGTAACCATAATATTTAATTGCATCCTAGCTTTCATCAAGTGTAAGATGCAATATAGTTTATGTTCGACTAAGAAAGAGAAATGCTGTCAGTTAAAGTAGGATATGTCATCAAGTGCAAGGTGAGTGCCACCTTAAGAGATATTAAAATGGGGGGGGGGTACAAATCTTAGAACAAGTAATTGTGGTAGTAGAATAATTAAGAAAGATCCAACACTTGGATCAACTAAAGAAGTGATTATTGCTTACCATGTGCCCCAAACTATATTAAGTCCTAGAACAAGAGACGTGCTCATCTTGATGCCCCGCAGCTGTTAGACCCAAGGTACAGAGGGCAGTAGCCAACGACCAGCAGGCCCCAAGTGTCATGTGTAGACTCTAAGAGCAACTTCTTTGAAAGAGGAAACAGTTGAAAGTGGGCTTTCTGATGTAAAGAATTACTAGCTGGGACAGTAGGACAATTGACACAGAATCGGAATTGATGCCCCTACATGACAGAGTTGGTGAAACTTCCCTTCTCAGAGTTCTTGAGCCTCCTCTGAAATGAATTTTTCATTTTGGACAGAACATTCAGGATAAATATGATCTGTTTGAGTTCCTGGTTCTCTCATTAGGACTGTTTCTTAGGCTTCACTGGCACAAGAAAAGGGTTTTGATAATCCAGTTAAATCCTGACAAAAGCAAAGCACGGGATCTATGAAAATCTAACCACTCAGAGGAGAACAACAGATAAAGGGCCAGGCGACCTGACCCTGCAGGACAGGTAAGGCTGGTCTGGCAACAGGGGTAGAGGGGAAGTGCCCATCTCCTGCTAGAAGAGCTAGAGAAGACCCCTTCCGGAGAGACCACCAGGAGAGGAGAGCAGTAGGTGCTGATGATGAAGAATATTTTAATCAGCAGAGAAGGTCAAAATGACAAAGTTCCACGATCAGAGTAAACATATGGGATAAAAAATAAAAATAAAGAAAAAAGATTTTTTTGAAAGGACATTTTTTTAAAGGAATTTAAACAAAAGTCCTTTTAAAGAGACAGTTGGCTGTTTAAACCAATAGTACCACTCACTGAGAGAATCGCCACATTATTTATTGGGGTAGAAAGGACCTGGAATGTAGAAAGACCTATTCTGCAGAGGAAAAAATAGAATCACTAACAGGCCTCATGCCTTGCACAGCCAGTGGCTAGAATCCCTGCCTCATGAGACCCTGTGCCAGAAGGCCGCTAGAACCATCTCAACTATGTTAGTCTTTCCTGGAAGCCAACAAGTGTTTGCCCATTTAAGAGCACGGTAACAATCAGTCACGTTATGTTATAATGATTGTCGATATCTTTAAAAGCCTTGTCAAGTTCCTTTTTGAGTAACCCTCACCCCACCCTTAGAGAAATTTATCTGTGGTTCACCTCTTTGAAATACCTCATGGTTGTTCCACAATTACCATAGAGAAAAAAACAAAACAAAACAAAACAAAACAAAAAAGCTTTTTATTAACAAAGTGTTCAGAAGGGGGCGCCACTGTAAACAATGAGAGTTTTCGCTGCCGGGACAATTTTGTTGCAGAAACAGCTGAAAGCAATCGGGTCAGACAGAGCCAAGGGCTGGAGGGATTTTTAAAAGGACAAAAACCGAACCAAATCTAACCAAAACAAAAATCAAAACCAATGGCCAAGATTTCAAGTTTGCTACTAAAGGTATGACATTCTCCTAACACATGCTAGGGACATGATCACTTTCTTTATATATTTATATTTGAAGAAGAAGGAACTATTTGATGCAGCAAATCCACGTTGGTTAAAAATTACCAGATATGGGGGCTCCTGGGTGGCTCAGTGGTTTCGGCCTCTGCCTTCGGCTCAGGTCATGATTTCAGGGTCCTGGGATGGAGCCCCACATTGGGATCTCTGCTCAGCGTGGAGCCTGCTTCCCCCCTCTCTCTCTGCCTCCCTCTCTACCTACTTGTGATCTGTCTGTCAAATGGGTAAATAAGATCTTTAAAAAAAGAATTACTAGATGTGAAATACATCGAGGGTATGGGAAGGAAAATGATTTCACCTGATCTGACTAGGAAGTGGTTGAAGCCTGAATTAAAGTACTATAAAAAGAGTAAAGACCTGGGAAATATATGGGGTAAAAATCCCTAGAAAAACAGCAATAATAACTGGCTGCTCTTTATTGACCAGATATTGCGGTAGGCAAAGAAGAGCTGGTTTTAGCCAGAGGATGAACTCCGTTTGTCTTCATGATCTGGCATTTCCTGCAAGCCAGGCATGGGGCTCTGCACTAGAGCTGCAAATGCTGGGGGCCCTCATTGTCCCTTTTCTCTTCTCAGGGAGACAACGGGCATGTCCATGATGCAGTGTGACAGGCTTTACCACAGGGAGATATTAGACTGCCAAGGGTAGGTGGGAGCTGGGAAAAGACACTTAGAAACAGATTTTCAGGGGAGGTGATAGACAAGGGCAAAGCGAAGAATGAGGATGTCAAGTTTCAAAGGGCCAGGAGGCAGCACAGTGCATTCGGGAAACTACAGCAAGTTCATGCCAACCGACAGCTGATCTGGCAGCATCACCTGGGGATGGAGGCTGAGCCCCGGGGTTAACACTGGGGGTGAGATGGTTTGTATACTATGGCGAGGAGGTGAGGTACTAAACTGTGGGGGCTCAGGGAGCTACTGGAGGATTTCAAAGATCAGAATCGTAACCATAATAGAGTATTTAATTGCATCCTAGCTTTCATCAAGTGTAAGATGCACTATAGTTTATGTTCGACTAAGAAAGAGAAATGTGTGTCAGTTAAAGTAGGATATGTCATCAAGTGAAAGGTGAGTGCCACCTTAAAAGATACTAAAATGGGGGGGGGCAAATCTTAGAACAAGTAAATTGTGGTAGTAGAATAATTAAGAAAGGTCCAACACTTGGATCAACTAAAGAAGTGATTATTGCTTACCATGTGCCCCAAACTATATTAAGTCCTAGAACAAGAGACGTGCTCATCTTGATGCCCCGCAGCTGTTAGACCCAAGGTACAGAGGGCAATAGCCAACGACCACCAGGCCCCAAGTGCCATATGCAGACTCTAAGAGCAACTGCCTTTGAAAGAGGAAACAGTTGAGAGTGGGCTTTCTGATGTAGAGAATTACTAACTGGGAAAGTAGGACAATTGACACAGAATCGGAATTGATGCCCCTACATGACAGAGTTGGTGAATCTTCCCTTCGCAGAGACCTTGAGGCTCCTCTGAAATGAATTTTTCATTTTGGACAGAACATTCAGGATAAATATGATCTGTTTGAGTTCCTGGTTCTCTCATTAGGACTGTTTCTTAGGCTTCACTGGCACAAGAAAAGGGTTTTGATAATCCAGGTAAATCCTGACAAAAGCAAAGCACGGGATCTATGAAAATCTAACCACTCAGAGGAGAACAACAGATAAAGGGCCAGGCCGACCTGACCCTGCAGGACAGGTAAGGCTGGTCTGGCAACAGGGGTAGAGGGGAAGTGCCCATCTCCTGCTAGAAGAGCTAGAGAAGACCCCTTCCGGAGAGACCACCAGGAGAGGAGAGCAGTAGGTGCTGATGATGAAGAATATTTTAATCAGCAGAGAAGGTCAAAATGACAAAGTTCCACGATCAGAGTAAACATATGGGATAAAAAATAAAAAATAAAGAAAAAAGATTTTTTTGAAAGGACTTTTTTAAAAAGGAATTTAAACAAAAGTCCTTTTAAAGAGACAGTTGGCTGTTTAAACCAATAGTACAACTCACTGAGAGAATCGCCACATTATTTATTGGGGTAGAAAGGACCTGGAATGTAGAAAGACCTATTCTGCAGAGGAAAAAATAGAATCACTAACAGGCCTCATGCCTTGCACAGCCAGTGGCTAGAATCCCTGCCTCATGAGACCCTGTGCCAGAAGGCCGCTAGAACCATCTCAACTATGTTAGTCTTTCTTGGAAGCCAACAAGTGTTTGCCCAGTTAAGAGCACAGTAACAATCAGTCACGTTATGTTATAATGATTGTCGATATCTTTAAAAGCCTTGTCAAGTTCCTTTTTGAGTAACCCTCACCCCACCCTTAGAGAAATTTATCTGTGGTTCACCTCTTTGAAATACCTCATGGTTGTTCCACAATTACCATAGAGAAAAAAACAAAACAAAACAAAACAAAAAAGCTTTTTATTAACAAAGTGTTCAGAAGGGGGCGCCACTGTAAACAATGAGAGTTTTCGCTGCCGGGACAATTTTGTTGCAGAAACAGCTGAAAGCAATCGGGTCAGACAGAGCCAAGGGCTGGAGGGATTTTTAAAAGGACAAAAACCGAACCAAATCTAACCAAAACAAAAATCAAAACCAATGGCCAAGATTTCAAGTTTGCTACTAAAGGTATGACATTCTCCTAAGACATGCGAGTGACTTGATCACTTTCTTTATATATTTATATTTGAAGAAGAAGGAACTATTTGATGCAGCAAATCCACGTTGGTTAAAAATTACCAGATATGGGGGCTCCTGGGTGGCTCAGTGGTTTCGGCCTCTGCCTTCGGCTCAGGTCATGATTTCAGGGTCCTAGGATGGAGCCCCACATCGGCTCTCTGCTCAGTGGGGAGCCTGCTTTCCCCCTCTCTCTCTGCCTCCCTCTCTACCTACTTGTGATCTGTCTGTCAAATGGGTAAATAAGATCTTTAAAAAAAGAATTACTAGATGTGAAATACATCGAGGGTATGGGAAGAAAAATGATTTCTCCTGTTCTGACTAGGAAGTGGTTGAAGTCTGATTTAAAGTGATATAAAAAGAGTAAAGACCTGGGAAATATAAGGGGTAAAAATCCCTAGAAAAACAGCAATAATAACTGGCTGCTCTTTATTGACCAGATCCTGCGGTAGGCAAAGAAGAGCTGGTTTTAGCCAGAGGATGATCTCCGTTTGTCTTCATGATCTGGCATTTCCTGCAAGCCAGGCATGGGGCTCTGCACTAGAGCTGCAAATGCTGGGGGCCCTCATTGTCCCTTTTCTCTTCTCAGGGAGACAACGGGCATGTCCATGATGCAGTGTGACAGGCTTTACCACAGGGAGATAATAGACTGCCAAGGGTAGGTGGGAGCTGGGAAAAGACACTTAGAAACATATTTTCAGGGGAGGTGATAGACTAGGGCAAAGCGAAGAATGAGGATGAGTGTGTCAAGTTTCAAAGTGCCAGGAGGCAGCACAGTGCATTCAGGAAACTACAGCAAGTTCATGCCAACCGACAGCTGATCTGGCAGCATCACCTGAGGATGGCGGCTGAGCCCCGGGGTGAACACTGGGGGTGAGAAAGTTTGTATACTGTGGCGAGGAGGTGAGGTACTACACTGTGGGGGCACTGGGAGCTACCGGAGGATTTCAAAGATCAGATTCGTAACCATAATAGAGTATTTAATTGCATCCTAGCTTTCATCAAGGGTAAGATGCACAATAGTTTATATTCGACTAAGAAAGAGAAATGCTGTCAGTTAAAGTAGGATATGTCATCAAGTGCAAGGTGAGTGCCACCTTAAGAGATATTAAAATGCGGGGGGGGGGACAAATCTTAGAACAAGTAAATTGTGGTAGTAGAATAATTAAGAAAGATCCAACACTTGGATCAACTAAAGAAGTGATTATTGCTTACCATGTGCCCCAAACTATATTAAGTCCTAGAACAAGAGACGTGCTCATCTTGATGCCCCGCAGCTGTTAGACCCAAGGTACAGAGGGCAGTAGCCAACGACCAGCAGGCCCCAAGTGCCATGTGCAGACTCTAAGAGCAACTGCCTTTGAAAGAGGAAACGGTTGAGAGTGGGCTTTCTGAGGTAGAGAATTACTAGCTTGGAAAGTAGTAAAATTGACGCAGAATCGGAATTCATGCCCCTACATGAGAGAGTTGGTGAAACTTCCCTTCTCAGAGATCTTGAGGCTCCTCAGAAATGAATTTTCATTTTGGACAGAATATTCAGGATAAATATGATCTGTTTGATTTCCTGGTTCTCTCATTAGGACTGTTTCTTAGACTTCACTGGCACAAGAAAAGGGTTTTGATAATCCAGGGTAAATCCTGACAAAAGCAAAACACGGTTTCTATGAAAAACTAACCACTCAGAGGAGAGCAACAGATAAAGGGCCAGGCCGACCTGACCCTGCAGGACAGGTAAGGTTAGTCTGGCAACAGGGGTAGAGGGGAAGTGCCCCTTTAGGTTGGCATGGACAAAGCCCTCTATCAACTTTCTGTGCCTTTGGGACAGTTACAAGAAGTTCTTGTAATTTCCCCAATTAATGAAAACAGTCTGCTCTGACGCCTGTTGTCCTCGTCGGCTTTTCTCTAAGAATTCTTTTCATCTGTTAGTTTGGTAGTACTGGTGGTTGTATTTTAACGGTTCATGATTATAATATTCACCTTCAGAAGAGTTGTAAATGATTTTGTTTTTGCATATGCTAAAAACCTAAAAAAACATGTTCGATTTGAAGAAGACATATTCTCAGAGTAGACAACCTTAAAATGTCAGGGGAGAGGAAGCATATTTCCAAATTCAACTTATTAATGCCACTTTCGTCATATGTAAGTGGTTTCTAACTTACGAATGACTTGTATTTTAACAGTTTGTAATCTTGTAAAGATCCCCCCCCACCCCATGTAATCTACGTGTGGTTAGGTTCCTGGGCTGATCTACAAAAACTGTGTAATCCCTAATGGAACTGAAGGATAATATAAATAAAATGTAATACTTAATAAATGTTACATTTGCATGTTCTCTCAGAAAAATCTCTGTTGTGGGAATGGGACTCCCCACCTCTAAGCCATTGGGAATAGGAACTCCACCTGGGTGAACAGTGGAGGGGCAGTTGTGGCATCACTTCTAACAGAAAACTGTGCTGCCCTGTCTCCCCTCCAGCCCCCCCCACTGGTCTGTGTCTGGTGCCCTGACTTATGGCCTCTGTCCATTCTGATGCCCTGTGGTAAACTTGTCATAAACGACACCATCCTTCCTTGTGTGTCTCCTCTAGCTTGAGTGGCCTCTTGCGTCCCTCCCCTAAGACAGTGCCTGCATCCTAGAGAGAATATAAGGAGAACATAATTTAAGGGAAGACACAGTACATGGTTAGAACCAAGAAAAATGCGAAGTAATGGAAATATCAGTGCTGAGAAGCCTAGGGGATAGGCAGGCAGGAAAGAGTTCGTGAAACAGGTAAAAATCTTGAGTTGTGCCTTGAGGTAGCCAATACTTTCCATGGTTTATGTCTCATTTGAATTTTACAAAATCTTGTTAAAGATACTTTTCCTTGGAATGGAAGGGATTTTCATGGTCCGCTGTTGGATTCCACACCAGCCGCTGTGGGGCTCTCCCACTGCCTCCTTGGTGTGCCTCTTCCTCCCGGGGCCTCATAGTGGTGTTGTTTCCCAAGCCTAGCCTTCCTTTGGCCTCCCACTCTTCTCTCGAACCCCCTCCCTGGAGGCAGATTTGCTCTACTCACACAGGCTCCCGTCCTGCCTCACCCCCTGCCATCACCATATCCCCTCCCTTTTCCATGGCCTTTTTTTATGGCCACTTTGGTCCTGCTCAGCCACAGGCCTGACCTGCCTTTCTGGTCCCAACTCTGAAGCTGTTCTGTGAGATTCTCAGATCACTGAGGGATACGACTATATCTGTCTTCATTGCATCCCTGTAGGCTGCCACAATACTGACGTCCAGGAGGTGTTTCATAATGTTGATGGAGTGAATTAATTCACCTTCCTGTGGAATTTTTGTGATCTGCCTACTTCATTCTAGTTGTTTCTGTTAACCTTTGTTTTGGCCCTAATTCCTAATTATCTCTTTATTCATTAGCTTCTGGACATGTTTCTCTACCTCTGTGCTCTGCCTTTTTCTGGTCTTCTGTTCTTCATTCTTGATTCCTGGTATTTCCATACCCACATTTCATCATCATGCATCAGTGCTTTGACATTCTTTCGTTCTCCAAAATATGCAGAATCTAAAGACTTCATCTCAGTGAAGTTGGCCCTCCATTCCTATTTCTGCTTCTCTCCAGAAGGAAGCCTGCAGTGCACATGGCTGTGTGCCTGTCTGACCCTGCCCCTGAGTGTGTGTGCACTTACATCTGCTCCCCATCCCCTCCCCACCTCGGCTGCTGTGTACACATGGCTTTCAGAGTCCGATTCGAGCCCCGTCGCATTTCCAGACTCTCCTGTACTTTGCTTCATATTATCTGTTCTCCATTCTAAGCCCCCTCATCCCCATAACTTTCACTGTATATGTCATTCTTCTTCTAGCCATGCGACCCTGCCTTCGTGTCATTATGCCCCCAGGTCATGAGTCCCCTCAACAGTAACTGTGTCTGGTATATCATGTTTTTTTTTTTTTTTTTTTGTCAATATCTGCATAGTACTGGTGCACAGGTATTAATTTCTGTGGAATTGAATGAGATGTAGGAAATTGATAATGTGACAAAACAATGTCTGTAATACATTTTCTTTAATATTCTTTTAAAGAGTCTCAGGTCATCAGTCAGTGAAGGAATTCGGGCAGTAGATGAACAAATGTGTAAACAAGTGGACATAAAGAAGAAAAAGGTACCCTCCAGTAGATTTCTTATGCTGCATGCCAGTTGAAGCCCTCTCCTCTTGTCTCTGCGAACTTGTCAGCACTATTCAGCTTTTTTTCTTTTTTTTAAAAATTTAGCTTTTTTTCAAAGCTCTCACGCATGTGCATTTTATGCATTATGTCACGTTATCTACCTGAAATAAGAAGACAGAATTTCAGAGGTACCCACATGATCTCAAGATCACCCACTTTTTCCAGAACAAGAAACAGTGATAACTGTTGTCGGTGCAGCACTTGACAGTTAACGACTGTATAAATTGTCAGCGGCCCTGTAAAGAAAATAGGCCTATATTAGAGACTAGGGGAGAAGTGGGCTTTCCAAAGCAAACTCAGGATTCTGCCGTAGGTTTGCTGTTATTTTCTGATCCTGTGTTCTTTATGTTCTGGTGTTCACTTTAATTTTTTCAATTCCCAGTAGTTAGCATGCGATGTTGGCTTAGTTTCAGGTGTGTGACACAGGCAACGGCTCTGTACATCTGAGGGCTCACCCCGGGAGTGTGCCCCTTAGTGCTATCTCCAGTTCCAAGTGTCCCCGATATCATTCATGAGCATAACGATATAGGGGCACAGCGGGCATTGGGAGTCTGGGCATCTGACTCTCGCCTGCTGCTCTGTACAATGTTTTCTATGTGTATTATTAGCATATTTGTTAAAATCTCAGTGGGGAGAAGCCTGTTTGAGGGACCTTCTGTTTAATTCGCCTCTGGATTTCCTCACAGCTTTTGTCCAAAGAATGCTTGTCGTGCGCTTCCAGACAAAACAGTAAGCTTTGTAAGAGCAGGGTGTATTTCTTGCTTTATTTTCTCGTGCCCCCCCACCCCCCGTCGGAATGAATATCGAGCTCCCAGGGGTGTTCATTATTATTATTATTTATTGAATGGATGACTTTGTATTTTTTTGTTCTTTAAGGATGAGAGTTTTCATAATGTCCCTCAACCTCTTTGATAATATTTGTAGTGTAAAAGGTCTTTAATGATTTGGTGCTTGGGCATATAGGTATATGCACATGTAAACTGAGAGGGCCAGTACAATCGGAAGCCAAAGTTAAAACATGAATAAAGGGCCATAAGAAAACAAATGGAGGGGCGCCTGGTGGCTCAGTTGGTTAAACGTCCGACTCTTGATTTTGGCTCAGGTCATGATCTCAGGATCATGAGATTGAGCCCCGCATTGAGCTCTGTGCTCAGCAGGATGTCTGCTCGAGATTCTCTCTCTCCCTCTGCCCCTCCCCTGCTCGCGCACATGCAGTCTCTCTCTCTCTCAAATAAACAAATCTTTTTTAAAAAAATAGGAAAGAAATGCCCATAGAAAGATTCAGGATGGGGAAAAGAAGAAATAAGAGTATAGAATATGAGAAAGCAAAGTCTAGGGTTTTTTTTTTTTCCTCTATAAACTTGCAATAGAATATGGAAGTATGCTTATTCTAGAACTAAGATTTGCATTCTTGAGAATTCTGTGTTTCATAGAAATATTCAAAATATAGCATGCCCTATATATTTGAAGTTAACTTTTGGTCTTATATTTTCCTGCATTTAGCATGGGAAATAAAGATGATTAAGAGTAAAGATGGTGATGTTTTTTGTTTGCTTAATTTTTATTTTTATAGATGTGTGTGTTGAAACTTATACAAGTTATTTGATCAGTGGAAAAGATTGAAAAAATCTTAAATTCACAAAGTTCGAAAGAAACCTCTGCACTAGAAGCAAGCAGGTAAGCATTTTTTTTAAACTAAGTAGCACATAAATTAATATTTCACATCCAATCTAATTAGGCGGGGACGGCTTATTTAGAATTCATTTCTGAAGAAGAAGAAAATCCAGGTTTGTGGCTAGAATGTAGCTCCAGGAGAGTGGAGAGCATGAAATGGTGAAATCTATAACACGTTCCTATAAACGCTTTGGTTATAGACCACAGTTCCAACACGTCATTATGCTTGCAGTGTAAAAGTATATTTGGAATCACCTTCCCTGAGGACTAGCAAAGTCCTGTTGATCTTTAAGGCATACCTACCATTCATCTTGGTTTTTCTCCATCTCATTTTTTTTCCTAGACATGCCCAGAGTATTACCATTGATGTATTTTGCACCAGCATTATATTATTATGAAACAGTATAGGACATATCCAGTTGAAATTTACAAACAGGAAAGGAAAAACTTATGAAATAGGAAAAAGATGATGGCTCTCTTTGTTATACTGTGATTGTCTTGTTCCCTTCCTGGTGTGAATTTTCAATCAGCCAGGGTAGATGAGTGACTCAGAAAATGAATAGTTAGGTCCTGTCAGCACTGTGAGACGCACAGTGGTGCAGTGGGAGTAGCCGGGGCTGGTCCTACACATACCAGCTGGGCTGCCTGCGTCAAGGTCGCCTGGTGCCCTGAGTGCTCTGTTGTGTGACGCTAACAGTCCCTCCCCTTGCAGGTGGAGTTAGGTTTCTAAATTTTAGGAATTAAGGTTTTAGATTTGGAAGGAACTTGAGAGACCATATGCTCCACATGTCTCATGATGGAGATTAAGAACGGACACATCCCAAAGGAAGCGATTCTCTGGTCCTAGGTCTCTGTCCCCTTTCACATCAAGGCATTTAACTAAGTGGTCAGCCTCCACTGTGCTTGTGTCTCTAGCCCGTTGCACTCGTGCTTCTGCCCCGTTCGTCCACACTTAGCAGACAGTCTGCACGCGGCCCTTCTGCAGCCCGTGTGTCTCCAGCGGCTCTGCTTCACTGCGGCCCTTGGCAGCGCCTGCAGCCCCTCCAGCCATGTCCACGTTCGGCCCCTGGGGAGCTGGCCCTCCAGTGTTCTTCCCGTCTTTGCTATTGCTGCTGTGCTCCTCGGATAGAAACACCTCAGTGAGCTCTGTGTCTACAATCCTGTCCCTTTGCAACACTGTCCTTGATAAACAGACATTGTGCGATTTCTTGCTCAGAATTACCTTGGCGGACTTTTTTCTCCAGAAGAGCAGCTCTGAGCTCTAGAGTCAGGAAAGCCAGAGCAGTATCAGCGCACAGTAAATCCATCATGCTCTGCCAGGCCCAGAAATGCCGAGAAAAGGATAAATAGGAAATGCACATGGGATCAGTCAGTAGAGGTTGGGATTAGGCTTCTGCATTGGTCGTGCCAAGCGCTTGCCTTCCCTCCACACCAGTTCTGATGCTCTGGGACGGGGCACACCATGGCAGGTCTCCAGCGATTTTGGGTTTTCTTACAGTGTGTTTCCTCACTACCTGACTGCCCATCCTCAGATGTGGGATGCCTCATAGAGCCCAGCAGGGGCTTTGGGGCCTTTGTTGTGTGTGTTTTTTTCTTTCACTGTTCGACTTCCTTTTGAATGGGGTTGACGCTTTCTAATGTGGGGGGCAAGAGGGAAGTGTATCCAGTCCACTTGATGGCAGATGCACTGTGAGTGATTTCTCACCAGCTCCCGGAGCACCGAGCTTGCTCTTTCTGCCGTTGGGTAAATTTAAACTTGGAGTCCGCTGCTCTGAGCGATTTCCCAGGTTGCTGCTAGGCGGTCAGTTTTAGCTGATTGAGGAGACAGCAGTAGTTGGTACTGGGGAGGTACTTGGGAGGGAGAATGAGGCAGGCAGAGAAGAAGAGGGGGCTTCGGGTATGAACGGTAGGACAGGGCAAGAGAGAGGAGGGGGTTAGAGAATGGGAGAAGAAGGGAGAAGAAGGGCACGAATGGGAGAGCCCGAGGAACGTGGAGGAATCATGCAGTTGTACCCACACTGACCTAAAATAGCTCCATCCCCTTGCCTGGGCCCTGTGGCCCGGGCCAGGCTGCGTCGGTGGCTTCTACGACCTCCCCGCTCCTCACCCCTTGCACTGGGGCCTGCTGCACAGACAGTTTGTCATGAAAATTGATGGCGTTCAGGTGCAGGTGCCTGAGCGCTGTAAGGCATGTGGGGCGGTGGGGGTGGCAGGTTTTTAACTTTGGGAATTACATTTCTCTAATTGTCTCTACTAGCCCTCTCTGGACTAGACAGATTTTGGAGAGAATTGCCACAGAATTTAACCAGTTACACTTTCATGCTGTTCAGAGCAAAGGCATGCCTCTTCTGGACAAAGTAAGACCAGCAAGTGTTGGTTTCGATTTTCAATTTGCTGTTTGCGAATTTCCTGGATGATTTTGGTTTGACCTAGTATTGCCCCTGATAATTGCTACTCTACAGGATTTTGAAGCTAGCTTTGAATTTTTTTTTTCAGTGTCTCCTGCTTGGGACCCTGCTTCCATTATGTCACACTAGATAGATTTTGTGTAAAGACACAAGCGTAGTCTCCAAACTATGCAAGTAAAATTAATTCTGACTTTCATGTAACTTGACACATCATATGATGTAGTCAGAGTTCATTTATCCAAAGCCCTTGACTGGGTTTAAATGCACGTTTGTCAGATTTACTCCGTAGCTTAAGAGGCAAATAACTTTTTGTCATTCCGTAATTGTCTAAACTTCACTTTGATGAAGCCGACTTACTTTCAAAGAAATCATAGGGAGGGGACGCCTCAGTGGCTCAGTCAGTTGAGCCACTGCCTCTGGCTTAGGTCATGATCCCAGGGTCCTGGGATTGAGCCACACCTTGGGCTCCTTGCTTGGCAGGAAGCCTGCTTCTCTTTCCGCCTGTGTCTCCTTGTGTGCTTGTGCTCTCTCTCGACAAATAAATAAATAAAAACCTTAAAAAAAAAAAAAGAAAGAAAGCAATCATGGGGAGAAGAGATTCATTGTTATTCTCTAGGAAATGTTGGGATTTTAATCTTACATATATTCTGGTAGAATTAGAGGCTCGCTGTATATATATAACACATATGTATATAAATTATACACATATATTTGAGCTTTTAGAAACTGTGGTACCTGGACCTTCTTTCCTGGTCTCTCTGTTCTTGCAGCGTATAGCCCACATTACGGCCATGCTGCAGCAGTCCCTGGGAGGCCTGCTGCTAGAAGGGCTTCAGACTTCCAATGTGGACATCATACGGCACTGCCTCCAGACTTACGCTACAATTGACAAGACACGGGATGCAAAGGCGTTAGTCGGTCAAGTACTGGTGAAACCTTACATGGATGAAGTTTGTGCCCCCATGCACCTCATTCCACAAACACAGAGCATCTAATCTGGCTTTATTTCTTGACTGCGTGCGAGAGAGCTCAGGGCTCTTCCTTGAAGATGCTCTTAGTTCCTGCTCTTCTGGTTGTAAGAAAAGGTTGGTCCCGCTTGGTGCCCATCAGCATGGCAGGAATCAGGCATGCGCTCTGGTCTCTTCCAGTGATGCCATAACTCAGGGATCATCTTAATTTAGTAGGGGTGAGGGACTTGCCTAGGAAGAAGGTACGGATCAGAACATTTTCAGGTCAATTTCCATTTCCATAAGTTATACGTTAATGAAGTTGCCGAAAAGTGTGACCCCACCAAGGTGCCCGTGCCCACTGGAGGAGCTGGAAGACAGCTCTGTGCGCAGGGAAAGTCTGTGAGGGGAAGCGTATTCGCAGAATTGATGTGGCCTAAGTCTTGAAGACCATGGGGGAGTTTGCCAGGCTAGGAAGGTGGGAGGGAGGGAATATTCAAAGATAAAGGGCTTTGAAGGGCGAGTTAGCGGGGTAGTACCTTAAGTCCAGAACTTGGTTACCCAGTGTTCTTGACCTATAAGGATATAGTAAAATACAGGGAGTCAGTGTATCCTGCCTCTGAGCGGCCGGAGTATGGGCTGCACCATGTGAGGCCGCCAGCAATCAGCAGCTTCCAACTTAGAGAGCGTCGGTTTCATCTAGTTCAAGCTGACAGAAGTCATGAAGCCAGTCTCAGCGTTTGAGGGCTTTCTTCCAGTCACCTGCCAGTGCGAGTGTTCTTTCTGTCTGGTAAGTATAAAGCTACCCACCATGACTTCAGGATGAAAGGCTTCCAGTTTTAAAACGAGACAGTATCCCAGTGATAGAAGTGAAATTGAAGGATTAATTTCAGTAATCTTCTCAGCTTCATTAAGACTACTAAAAGTAAATGATCTGTCAGTTCTTTGTATGTATCCTATTATAGTTCATAGCTCTCTCTGTGGGGGTGAAAAAGATCACATTATTCTTTGTCACTAAATGAAAATATTTAGTTATTTAATTTATGCCCTTTTCATTGAACTGAGTCTAATATGCTAAATTAGTGAAGTACTTTACGTTTCCATGTCATTAAATGAATTGTGGCCACGTTTGTATTTTAAGTTTGTATGCTTGTCATTCACCTCCTGCAACTCAGCCTCACCAAAAAAAATTAAATACTAAAGCAAAATAAGATGTGTTTTCTTCCATCACTTTCCATCTCAGCCCTTTCCCTGTTCTGGAGACGGTAGAGAATAAGGCCAGGGTGAAGATGATACAGAGCTGTTGTCTGCAGATACAGTATTTTGCTTTTAAGCTCAGAAGGGAAGCAGATGAGTGTGTGTGATGTTTTGGCTTCAGGCCAGTCTCTGTCCCTCAGCCTCTGTGTCCCCCAGGGTTGGAGCAGTATTCCCAAATCCCGGGACCTAGATTTTCATGCCATTGTTACTTACCTCCTGTTTAGAAAGCATACTGAGTGGGGAGGCGGAAGGACGAAGTGCACTTTTAAGGTTTACACGATTCTTTTCTCTGTAGTGTATAGTTCATACTTCTCTTTTAGGTGCTTTAAAAAAAAAACAAATAAATAAATAAAAATAAAACGCTCTTCCTTCTGCTAGGTGATTGTAGAGCAGATCGTTGAGTCTCATCCAGACAGCCTGAAGATCATGTATGCTATTAAGCTCCTGGAGTTTGTTCCTCACCACTGCCACCTTCTTCGAGAGGTCACAAGAGGAGCCATCTCAAGGTGACGTAAAATGCTGTGTATGCACCTGAGCTCAGTTTAGTGACCACCTGTCACCTCCTCATGTGCCGCTGATCCCTGGCTGTCCTGTCTGACCCGGGAACGTGGGAACGTGTGCTCTTCCCTATTTGTTACCAGTGCTGTGAGGCAGGTGTCACTTGCCTGGGTTTACAGGGAAGGGAGTGAAGAGTGGGGACGAATCTTAATGGTGACATTTGTGTGACTCCAGAGCCTCTGCTTTTCTCTTGTCTATACTGTCTCCTTAACCAGGCTCAAAATCAAAATTGGTTTCCTTCCATTATTGTGATGTCATCATTGGTCTAGAAATACCAATTCATTTTAATTCAACACGTTTTATACTGATGGCAATTAAAGTCATGAACGGTTTTCCCTCCCTCTCTTATTTCATTTCCATGGCTTTCCAGTTCTGTTTCATGAATATCCCATTACCTTCCACCATCTCCGTCATCCCAGTCCAGACCTTTGTTGCCTTTTGTTCGAGGGTAGCAAGCTCTCCCCACCTGGTCTCCCAGCTCCACCTGTCCCTCTTCATTGCAGCCCTCAGCTGTTCCACCTGCCCAGAGCTCTTCAGCCTTCCTGAGTCGCTCGTGGCTTCTCATCGCCCACAGAAGAGCATCCAGTCTTCCTGGTGTAACCTGTGACCATTGGTGCTTGAGTCCTAGTGGTTTTCCACTGTAGAACTTTCTACTGTGGAACTTTCCCCCATACCACTATGGTTCCTGGCCAGACAGGAGCACTTGACCTTCCCTAACACACCTGGTACAGAAGATCCCTGACTTCACCTTGGTTCAGTTTATGGTTTTTTGACTTTTTATAATAGTGCAGAAGTGATATGCATTTAGTTTGGATCTTTTCCCAGGCTGGCGATCTACAGTAGGGTCCTCTTTTGTAATGCTGGGCAGGGGCAGCGAGCACAGCCCCCAGGAAAACCACATGATCACGAGGGTCAGCAACCAACACACTTGAACCGTCCTGTTCTGGCTTTCAGTGCAGTGTTCAGTAAGTTACATGAGATACCAGACACTTTATTGTGAAATAGGCTTTGTGTTAGAGGATTTTGCCCAACTGTGCAATACTGTAAGTGTTCTCAAGACATTTAAGTTTGGCGGGGCTAAGCTCTGATGTTCAGTCGCTTAGGTGTTTTCCATGCATTTTCAACTAAAGAGATTTCCAGCTGAACAATGGGTTTATTAGAATCCGCGGCCATCATAAGCCGAGGAACATCTGTCTATACTGTGCGCCTCTGTGTTTTCCTTCATTGCTTCCTGTCTCTCATTCCTTTGTCTTTCTGTTGATCTGTCACTCCAGTCAAATACAACTTCTTTTTTTTTTAAGTTATTTATTTATTTACTTATTAGAGAAAGCATAAGCAGAGGGGGAGGCAAAGAGTGAAGCAGGCTCCCCACTGAGCAGGGAGCCCGATGTGGGACTCAATCCCAGGACCCTGAGATCATGACCTGAGCCACCCAAGCGCCCCCAGGCTATGGTTATTTCAAGAAAAAGTCCTATTTGTGAATTCTTCATCTAGTGAAGATGAATTAAAATCAGAAAGTCAACTCTGCCATCTTTAAAAACCCAGGAACAAAAAAAAATTCCACGAGCAGGTATAACCCTATCCACAATAAATCACTTTCAATCCAGTCCTGAAAATTAATACAGAGTAGGAAGAAAGCATTACAGAAAAATTTTGTTTTTATTAATCAAGCTGGAAAATAACGGGCCTTACATGAATGCCCTTTAGGAAGACAGTTCTTATAGTTTTATGTTGATAGAAACTCACATTACATTCGAAATGCATGTTAAAACCATGACTGTAGATTAACTACCACTTTCAGTTGTCAGAAGATGAAAAATGGTCAAGAGTCACCCAAACTGAATCCTGGTTCCTCCTGGAAAATGTGTTCCTAAATATTTTCCCCCTGAACTACTGTGCTCTTTCTGTATCTTACACAGCAGACACTGCGATGCACAAACACATCCAGAAGGCCTTTGAGGGCTGACAGCCTGCTGGAACAATGAGGAATTCACCTGGGTTTCTGCCTTTCTGCTGGGCCCAGAAAGTTCTGGGTAACCCAGGTGACGTGTCATGAGAATACATGTGTAGCTCACACCATATGTATTATCTCCTCAGGGTAGACACCAAAATCCATGTTCGTATATGAAAATCCGAGATGCATACAGAAATCAAGAGTGATTCTGTCATCTTGAAAGAAAAACACACTGTTGCGCTGCCACATGCCTCGTTTCTCCTTGAGTGACTGCAGGAAGTAGCGATTGCAGTCAGAAATCTCAGAAAGAAAAATTAGAGTAAGGGCAACACCTGAAGTTTATTCCTGAAAATACTTGGAGAACGACTGTGACCAATAAACCAGGGCTTAGTTCATGAGACTGTCAATGAGCTTATAACATCCCATGTCCTGGTCAAACCCTCATGTCTGGGAGATGGAGGGACGTCTTCATCTTCCAGAGCTACTATTAGGGAAAAAGGTGGAGACAATACTGACTGAGTCCCTACTTCAGCAGGAGAGCCAAAAACACCTTTCCCCTCCATAATCCCAAATGAAAATAAAGATCTCGGGGCGCCTGGGTGGTTTAAGCTTCTGCCTTTGGCTGGGATCGAGCCCCACGTCAGGCTCTTTGCTCAGCGGGGAGCCCACTTCCCTCCTTCTCTCTCTGCCTGCCTCTCTGCCTACTTGTAATTTCTGTCTGTCAAATAAATAAAATAAATAAAATCTTTAAAAAAGAAAAGAAAAGAAACATCTCATTTTACTAGTGTGCAGCAGTGACTATGCAGGAGAAATTATTATTATTTTATTATTAGATGATATATTATTATTATTATTATTATTGTACTATATTGTTAACCTTTTGAATTCGAACACCTAAAATTTTTAATAAAATATGAAGGCCTTTTTTTTTAAGATTTTATTTATTTGAAAGACAGAGATCACAAGTAGGCAGAGAGGCAGGCAGAGAGGGGGAAGCAGGCTCCCCACTGAACAGAGAATCCGATGCAGGACTTGATCCCAGGACCCTGGGATCATGACCTGGGCTGAAGGCAAGAGGCTTTAGCCCACTGAGCCACCCAGGCGCCCCATGAAGGCTTTTTTTGTTTTTTGTTTTTTTTAAAGATTTTACCTATTTATTTGACAGAGAGATCACAAGTAGGCAGAGAGGCAGGCAGAGAGAGAGAGAGGAGGAAGCAGGCTCCACGCTGAGCAGAGAGCCCGACATGGGACTTGATCCCAGGACCCTGAGATCATGACCTGAGCCGAAGGCAGCGGCTTAACCCACTGAGCCACCCAGGCGCCCCATGAAGGCTTTGTTTAAAGAACAAAAACTTCAGATTATATCTTTATCCTATCAGTTCCCACTACAACTGGATTCTGTCTTGGCCAACATTTAGCCATTCAGATAAAGTCCGTATTTAGTGCTTCGTGTGTATGCATGTGTAAAATAAGTGGACAGTCATAAATCTTTAAGATTGTGTATAATAACCGTAAAATAAGGATTCTTGATACACAAGGGGAAAACAGCTGGAGAACAGTATGCAGTTTTCAAATGACGAAGGGGAAATACACATTCGGTTATGAGAAAGGAAAGGAGAACAAGACCAAATATTAATAAAAGGGAAAAAAGCTTTTTCTGCCATCTTTCCGTGCCGCAGTAACAGTGTGAACAAATGTCCCACAGATGCCCTCAAGAACATTAACACTGCTGAAAGGGGGGGCGAAGTCCAGGTTCTTAGGAGGCCCTGCACCAAATTCATCGTCCCGTTTCCTCACTGTGATGACAAAGCATGAGTACATTGGCAAATTTGAAATTATTGATGACCACAGAGCTGGGAAAACTGCTGTGAACCTCACGGGCAAGTTAAACAAGTGTGGCATGACCAGCCCTAGACTTGTATAACTGAAAGATCTAGAAAAGTGGCAGAATATTTCCATCCCCTCAGTTTGGTTTCACTGCATGGAAAAATTCTTCTGGCATCATGCACCATGAAGAAGGAAGAATCCAGGCAGGAGGGAAAATCCTGTGATTCCTTTTTTCCTAGAAATATAATATACATGGCACGTGAAATGACTCAATGGGGAAAAAAAAAAAGGAAAATAAATTACAGTCAACTAATGTTTGACAAGGGTGCCAAACAATTCAATGGGGGTAAGAACAGTATTTTACTCCCAAGCAGCCACATGCAAATAATGAAACAGGAGTCCTGCCTCACACCATACAGAGAAAATAACCCCAAATGCATCAAAGACATAAGTGTAAGCATTAAAATGATAAAGTTCGGGATGCCTGGGTAGCTCAGTTGGTTGGACGGCTGCCTTCTGCTCAGGTCATGATCCCGGAGTTCCCGGATTGAGTCCTGCATCAGGCTCCAAGCTCCACAGGGAGTCTGCTTCTCCCTCTGACCTTCTCCTCGCTCATGCTCTCTCTCATTGTCTCTTTCTCAAAAAAATAAAATCTTTTAAAAAATAAAAATAAAGTAAAATGATAAAGTTTTCAGAAGAAAACACAAAGGTAAATGTTAGTGGTCTTGAATCTAACAACGGCTCCTCAGCCAAACACCAAAGTACAAGCAACTTAAAAAAATAATAAACAAATAAATGGGACTCAACCAAAATATCCCAGTTTTGTGCTTCCAAGGACCCCATTGACAAAGTCAAAAGACAAGCCACTAAATGGGAGAAAATATTTGCAGGTCATATATAAGGAACATGCATTCAGACTGTGTGAAGAATTCTTACAACTCAAATAAAAAGACAACCAAGTTAAGAAATGAGCAAAGAGGGGCGCCTGGGTGGCTCAGTGGGTTAAGCTGCTGCCTTCCGCTCAGGTCTTGAACTCAGAGTCCTGGGATCGAGCCCCATGCTTTCTGCTCAGCAGGGAGCCTGCTTCTTCCTCTCTCTCTGCCTGCCTCTCTGCCTGCTTGTGATCTCTCTCAATAAATCTCTCTCAAATAAATAAATAAAATCTCTTAAAAAATGAGCAAAGAACTTGAATATACATTTCTCTAATATTCAAATGTATACATTAATATATAAATGTATATATAAATATATTTTACATGATCATATATTTATATAAACATATTTATGTAAATATATTTACATTCTTAAATATGTATTTAAATATAAATAAAATATGAAATATATAATATATATTTAAAGATACATATAAGGTATATATAAAATATATGGGACAATAAGCACGTGAAAATATGCTCAACATCACTAATCATTCGGGAAATGCAAATCAAAACCATGGTGAGATACCACCTCCCACCCACGTGGATGGCTACTATCAAAAACCCCAAAAGCAGCTGTTGGAAGGATGTGAAGAGCTGGAACCTGTAAATTGCTGGTGGGCTTGGAAAATGGCACAGCCACATTAGAAATGGTTTAGTAGCTCCTCAAAATGCAGAACACAGAGTTGCCATATGACACACCAATATCACTCCTGTGTATAGAGCCAAGAAAAAAACTATGCGCACACAAAAACTTGTGCATGAAGGATTAGGGTTTATTCGTAATAGCAAAAAGGTGAGAACAACCCTGATGTTCATCAACTGATGAAGAGATAAATAAAATGTGATCCATCCAGCCTGTGGAATATTATTCAGCCTTGAAAAGGAATAGAATTTTGATATGTGCCACGACACAGAGGAGCCTTGAAAACATTCTGCTGATTGAGAGAAGTCAGTCACAGAAGACCACGTATTGCATAATTTGATTTATATGGAATTTCCAGAATAGCTAAATCTACAGAGACCAAAAGTAGATTAGCGTTTGCCTAAGACTGGTGGTGATGGCTAAAGTTTTCTTTTGAGGATGATGAAAAAGTGTAGGTAGTTCAGTATAGTATAGTTAAATATAGTGAAAGCCATTAAATTGTCCACATTAGATGGTGAGTGTTATGGCCTGTGAATTATATCTCAATTAAGCTGTCATCGAAAAATGCAAAGAACTTCTCTATTTATCAAGTACAAAAAGAATGAACTTGATTAAAAACATCAAAAATGGGGAAAATAAAAACAAAATAAGATGGGAGGAATAAAATTATGACTGTTTATCATTAATTTAAATGTGTACAGACTGACTTTTTCTATTAATGCGCCTATCAGGAGGTTACAGATCCACGCTGTTCAAGAAACATACTTAAAATGCAAAAGGGATTGAGAATGTATCAGGTGAGGAGATACCATGCAAAAGAGAAAGCCGGAATGGCAAAATTCATCGCAGACAAGTTGGGTCTAAAGTTATAGGTACTAAGATGAAGAGGGACATTTTTAAAGGCAGAGTTTGGAAAGAAGATGTAAAAGGTATAAGCAGGTATACATCTAACAACATACCTGAAGACTCTAAAAATGCAATAACAAGGTAAAATTTTAGCTTTTCAAATGGGAGTATCTACTAGAAGGAGGGAAAAACAAGGAAACACAGAAAATAGACATCCTGGGGCGCCTGGGTGGCTCAGTGGGTTAAAGCCTCTGCCTTCAGCTCAGGTCATGATCCCAGGGTCCTAGGATCGAGCCCCACATTGGTCTCTCTGCTTCGCGGGGAGCCTGCTTCCTCCTCTCTCTCACTCTCTGCCTGCCTCTCTGCCTACTTGTGATCTCTGTCTTTCAAATAAATAAATAAAATCTTTAAAAAAAAAAGAAAATAGACATCCTTATTTCCCTCGGAAAACATTTCTTTCTTACACCTAAGGAAAGCCATATTTGTAAAGATTAATTGCATACTAGGCAACAAAGGAAACCTTTACAAGCCTTCCAAATTAAAGATTTAAAGAACAGTTCTTTGATCACAATCCGGTAGAATCAGAATTAGATAACCTGGTAACAAAAAATTGAAACTACATACAAGTTAAGAAATACAGTCTTCAGTCAAAGAAGAAATCATAAGACGACTGAAGAAAATCTTGAAAGCAATGGAAAGGAGACTATTTCATACCAAAACTTACAGAAGACACCAGAAGTTATACTCTAAGGAGACTTTAGTGTCAAATGTCTTCAATTTCAAACATTTTTTTAAATAAAAGAAAGTACTCATTTAAACCCATCAGAAAAGGGCAGCTCAATCCAAAGAAAGGAAGTAGTTATAATAAAGATAAATTTTTAAAATAATAAAAAATATCAGGGGCAAATAAACTCAAAGTTGTTTCTATGAAAGACTAATGAAATAATAATAATAAAAAAAAACTTCACATGCCCTATTAAGGATAAGAGAGGGGGAAGATGGGGTGTGGGAGGAGGTGGGGAGAGGGAAGGGGAATGGGGAAAGGGGGGTTTCAGGGAGGAGGGGACAGAGAGAGGGAGAGAGTTGCAAAACAGATAAGGATTGGGAACAGAGATATAAAAGCAAATGCATAATATAAAAGAATCACTAAACTGCAAGGCACTTTATACTAATCAATTTGATAACCTAGAAGAAACGATGATTTCCTAGGAAAACAAAATCATCCAAATGATTCAAGAATGGAAAATTAAGAAGATGAGTTCCAAGATCAGACAGGTTTGCAGCTGGATAACTGTCATTCTACTGTTAAATGGCAACAGGCAATTAAACAATAATAAGTCAATTCACTTGATGAAGCTGAGCACAATTTTAATACCCAAACCTGAGAGGGAGGAACGGGGAAGCTATTAACAAATCTGGCTTAGGACAGATTAGTTAACAGAAACTGAACTAATGTTAGCAAATAACAGAAGTCAGGCATCTATCAAAAGACTATATCCTGAGACCAACTTGGATTCATTCCAGGAAAATAAAGGGAGCTCAAGACCAGAAAATCAATAAGATTTACCTCATCACTAAATTAACTGTGAAAAAACTCTTAAGACCATAGCAATAAATGCATTTGATAAAAAAATAAAGGCACCTGATAAAAGGTGAGCAGCCATTCTTTATAAAAATGAAGATTAAAAACAGAAGGACGTTATGCAGGAGGGATTATTAACTGGGAAGCACTAGATCAAGAGGTAGATAAAATGAGCCCATATTTGTTAAACAGTGACAGAGCCCCATGCGTGCGTGGATAGAGGCGAATGAGCTCATGGATGAGCACCAGGCTGTCAACAGGTATTATAGGGACAAAGGCAGCGGTGAGGAGAGGAGAGTCTTAACAACAGGGAAGAAGGTAAAAGGAGGATTGCAGTTAAAAATTGTGCATGATACAAACACATGCAAATAAGACTGGATATTTTCCGGTATATAGTTTTTTAAAACCCTGCACACATTACTGGAACTACCAACTCTTGCTTTCAGCTCCGCAGCCCTCGCGTGCTTTCCCAGTACCAGGATGCAGGGGTAGATCCTCCGTTGGTGACATCCTATGTCATTGTACTCCTAAAGGGACAGGTGAAACAGCGCAGGGGCTCAAGGTCGGAACTTAGGCATCGCTGCGCCCACCCCAGCTCCCTGCTCGCCCAGCCCCCACTCTGAAGCGGCGGGCACTTGGAGCTGTTAAGAAGCAGGGATCTGAGCAGTTCTCTGGTTTCCCCTTGAGCCATCTGCATCCATCATATTTCCCACAGCTCTCCCCGAGTGTTGGTGCTGGCTCCCCCCGAGTGTTCCTTTAACTCCAGGCATACCCTTCTTATGACAGCACCTAGTACTCCCCGTCACAGTGCTCTGTCTGTCACATGCATCCATTGATCAACTTTGTGCTGGTTGAGGGCTAGAGCCCCCTCCTGTTAACTTCTCAAGTCCGTTTCTAATGCAGCAGCACCTGGCACTTAAGCACCCTGTCAGTACCTGCCAAATGAATGAAATGTACTCAAAACATAGTATGAAGTCTGCGTTCTGAAACTCCTTTTTGGAGCTGTTTGCTATCATTTTCCCAGGCAATTAAAAAAATTTCCAGCCTTGCTGCCAATAACCTGAAAAGGTAAAGGAATGCCGGCATGCCCCATGGGACATGTCACTCTGGATGGTCCTTCAGCAGCAGGGACCTTGATAGCGCTCTTCCAAACCCAGCAGGATTGTGGAATGGGTACGTGGCTGAGTGCCTCCCGGGTCTGACCCTTTGTGACGCCACCCAGTGCCTGCAGCTGCCCTCTGGAAGGTGTTGCTTTTGCGGCAGAGCCGGAGGACACCAAGCATGTGTCTGTCTCCAAAGTCCTGGGCACCACATCACAATGCCTTCCTGAGAAGCAGAATCAAGGACAGTTGCTGATCTTCATTCCTTCCCACCAAAGGTATCTCATACACCATCTTTGGAAGTTGGAGCCACGGGGTGCCTGGGTGGCTCAGCGGTTAAGTGTCTGCCTTCAGCTCAGGTCATGATCCCAGGGTCCTGGGATCGAGTCCCACACATTTGCCTCCCTGCTCAGCGGGGAGCCTGCTTCCCCTTCTCCCTCTGCCATTCCCCCCACTTGTGCTTTCTGGCTCTCTGTGTGTCAAATAAGTGAATAAAATTTTTTTAAAAAGTTTGGGCCATACTCTTTAGCCATTCTACTTTCCCTGGGGTAATTTGCCACCTCCCTGAATTTACCTGAATCTTTCCCAAAATCTACTTATCTTCCAGCCTTCTTGACCATAATGAGTCTATAAATTTTCAATAGACCGTGTGAACTTACACTTGCTAATATTTGCATAACATGCACCTCTTTCGATCTCAAAGAAAAGCTTTGCACCGCAATGGTCTCTAATCTCCAATTAGGTTCTGTTCCGGGTTCCCACTGGAATTCTACGCGCCTGTCCCCTAAGATCCCATAAATTGTGGTCCAGTTTCCCAGCCAGCCAAGGAAAGCACATGGGAAATCTTACTAAAGTATGAGTAAGAGCCAACGAAAGGGAACATATTTATCTGCCTCGAATGCTGGGACCTGAGGAAAGCAAGTTTCATTACAGACAAATCAGGAAGGAGGTGCAGATTGCTTTTTATGTCACTCTGGAGTGGAGGTCTGCCATTGATCATTAAGGCCATTTCCTGCAATGCACTCACCAAAGTGATACTCACTTCGGAGTGGACAAAACTTAGGAAATGGCCAAGGGGAGCTCTGCTTACACTTTACACTCTCAGCATTTATTTGTATTATTTTCTTTATAGGGCAGTATAGAGACTTGAGACCACATTGAAAAAGCAAAGCTTGTCATCCTGTGGCCTTGGGTCAAGAATAGAGATAGTGCTGCTCATGTCAGTTTCAACCTCCAGTGGCCAAGGGTTTGATCTGATGCTCTTTCAAGTTTTCACCATAGCCTTTCTCAAGCTCAATGGCCAATAATCCCACAGGAGGAGATTTTAGGGCCCTCTCAAACTTCTGTTTTGCTATCTCTCCCCAGCCTGCTTCTTCTGCAAAAGTCACCACTTTGCCTGTGCATCTACCACCTCTTAGAGCCTTTGGAATCAGCCACGGATTGCAGAGCTGATTCCTTCCATGACCACATATTGTTTACAGGAAAACTCTTCTTCGTTATGCCTTGCCTGTCAGAGTGACGGTTTCATCCCCAACCTGGACCAGGTTCGGGAATGTTCTACACATAAATGTGAGCAAATGTCTTCTGTATTGAGAGACATGTACAATCTGTAAATGGAATCTATTGAAAAACCAATACATAGGGTACACTTATGTCCTGACCCAGCTGGAAGGAGGCAATTCATTACTATCTTTCAGAAAATTGGTGTAACACATTGATTTTCATAACAAAGAAAGCAGTTTTGTGTCCTCTACCAAAAGACTGTCATAGTAAGCAATAAATTGCCTCTTTGGGGTGAACAAATTAATAAGATATTTTCTAAATTTCAAAATAACAAAGACAGAACGATGTCTGTAATGCTAAGTGCATCCCCTTAGTTGCAGGGCACTGTGTCATGGACCACCTGAGCTATGACACATGGCGGCCGGTAGTCTGATTTGTACATCAATTCACCTGGCAACCTGTTAAAAGAAAGTCTTGCACATGACAAGCTTTCAATAAGACACTGACAAGATGGCCAGGAAGCCCCCTTAGCTGGCTTTTTCAGGTGTCCAGACATCTAGTCAACCTACCTCACCAACTCATCACCATGCTTACTGGAGTAAACCCAATCTCTTCCTTCCCCCATGGAGATGGGAGAAGAGCCACTCACACGTTTGTATGGAATTCTCATTCCCCCTCGTTCTGTCCCCACATGGCGCTGTCCGTGTAATAAATAAACAAATCTGTATGTCACCCGGAAGTTCCTGGGTCAAATTACACAACTCGGACAATTTTGGGTCACTACAGCCTTTTGTTTTTCTCTCTACCTTAAGCCTTCTGGGTGACCAACAACTATCTAAAACTCATGTTGCTGCCATATGCTGTTGTTCTGCTTCATCTTCCCAGTAAAGTTCAGTATTTTTCCCTAAAGTTTGGTTTATCAGTATCTCCAGCGTCTATCTCCAGCTAGGGTCATGATCCCAGGTACTGGGATCAAGTCCCACTCTGGACTTCCTGCTCTGCGGGAAGCCTGCTTCTGCCTCTGTCTCCCATCTCTTATGAATAAATAAAGAAAATCTTTAAAAAAAATTTTAAAAAACCATTTCTATCTTCCCACTTTTAAAGATTAATTCTAGGAATTATTGCTATAAATCCAGTGTCCTATCTCTTTCTTAAAAAGTCTTCTCCAGGGCACCTGGATGTCTCAGTTGATTAAATGTCTGACTCAAAATTTTGGCTCAAGTCATGATCTCAGGGTCATGGGATTGAGCCCTTAGTGAGGCCTCTGTGCTCAATGGGGAGTCTGCTTCTCTCCTTTTCCCTTTGCCCCACCCCCCTACTCACATGTGCACACACGTGTTGTCTCTCTCTCTCTCAATAAATAAATAAACAAATCTTTAAAAAGTCTTCTCCAAAGGGAGTTTGACAAATAGTCCAGTAAGAGGCTGGAAGAAAATATTATAAGTTTTATTCATATTTCATGTCATCCATTTAACTCTTTAGCTTTTGCATGCCTTTTATAATAATTTAGTAGAGTAGTAGAGTTTATAATTTATCAAAAATTTGCTTAAATTTGTGCTATGTCCACAAATATTTTTTGTATGTATGTATGTATGTATGTATTTATGTATTTATTTATTTTTGTGAAAGAGAGGTGCACAGTAATAAAAGGAGATCACAGCTCCAGGGACCCAGATATTTCCCCAAGTCCTGTTTCCTTCCATTTCCTCTGGGCTTCATTAGTCCCCCTTAACACCAATCTTGTCCCTAAAACACGCCCTCTGCAGCACCAAGTTCAAATGCTTAACTCGGGCCATCACTGCAGGCTGTACCGGGATGACCTTAGGGAAAAGGGTGGTGGGTCTCACGGGTTAGCTGTGTCACCTCCATGAACAGTCCTTTGTTCTGAACAGCTAGTGCAGCCCACGTTTGCAATCACAGGCTCTGGCACCAGAGTGGGCGTAGATCCCAGCTGGCCCCTCAGTAGCAATATGGCTTTGGAAAGTTGTGTCATTTCTGGCCCAGACTTAAGGCTCATCCATAACGTGGAGGAGAAGACAGTGTGACCCTCAGTGGGCTGTTGAAAGGATCACGAGATGGTTCGACTCAGGTGCTCCGAGGTACCCAGCACACAGTAGGCCCACAGTAGAACAAAAAGTTCTTCTATTGATCTTATAGTTACTATTACTCCTACTAACAAAACTAACTGATCATTTGAGATGATTTTCAAGCGAAGTGTCTTCGCCTGGATTTCTAAGATTAACCTACTTCAAAATGAATTCTGCTCTACTGTGAAAAACGAGCTAACCAGCAGGTTTCTTCTGCATCTTTTCTGAACTTTTTAGGATCCTCTCTAGAGAAAGGTTCTAAAGGAAGGCAAAGTGCAGAAATACTCTTGCTTCAAAGGTTGTGTAGGAAATGATTAATTTTGCCAAAAAACAGTGCCTTGAACATAAAAGATGTTTGACGAAGCTCACTGTAGACAGTGTATCCCTCCAGGATTCATAAGTTGAAAACTCAATGTCCAAAGGGACATAACTAGGAGATGGGGTCCTTGGAAGATGTTTAGGTCATGAGGGTGGAGTCCTCATGGGCGAGATTAGTGTCTCCATAAGAGAGACCCCACAGAGATCCCTCGCCTCCTCCACCTTGGAGGTTATAGGGAGAAGATGGTCATCTGTGACCCAGGAAGTGGGCACTTGAACAGACACGGAATCTTCCAGGGTCTTGATCGTAGACTTCCCAGCTTCCAGAACTGAGAGAAATAAGTATGTCTTTAAAGCACCTAGTTTATGGTGCTCTTGTTACATCAGCCCAAACTAAGATAAAGCTTGTCTCTTATACTGAAAAATAACACAAATGTTAACAACAATTTAAAAAAGGAACATTGTGGCCAATGACATGTAATGAACATCATCTCTCCTCTACAGAGCCAAGAGCTTAATTAGTTTCGGGCAACTAGGTAGAGTATGATTAAACCAAAGAGCAGCAAGATGTCTAAATGCTCAAGTTCTCTGCCTCCTACTTTTCTGCCAAAACAAAAGAAAAGCCCTAGGCTGGTTTTGGTTACCACCAAGCACAAAACAGCCAAATTCCAAATTAAAAAGCTCTGCGGTTTAATTGTGGATGTATGGAATTACATAGAAGCTCTCTTTGATCATTCCAAAGGATGTTTCCCTCAAAGGTTACAAATACATCTCAGCCTACCAACCATCTCAGGCCTACCACAAAAATTATATATATACACTTTTAGCATTTTAAAATGTGTCTAAATTTCAGTTTCGGATCCAGTTTTGACTATTGTTATGGGCTTAGTTGGATGCCCCCAGATTCCTACGTTGACGTCCTAACACCCAGCATCTCAGAATGTGGCAGTATTCAGAGACAGGATTTTTAAAGAGGTGATAAAGGGAAAACGAGCTCACTGGGGGTGGGCACCAAGCCAACAGGACTGGTGTGCATACAGGAAGAAGAGATTAGGACACAGACAGTACAGACTGAAGGACAATCGTTTGAAGACAGAGTGGAGAACACAGCTATCTGCAAGCCAAGGAGAGACGTTTGAAGAATCGAACCCTACTGCCACCTTGATCTTGGACTTCCAGCGCCCAGAACCATGAGAAAATAAATTGTATGTTGCCTAAGCCACCCGGCTGTTATTTTGTTTACGACAGCCCATGACTCAGAAATTTGAGGACCTCCCCCCAGACTTTATCCTGAAGTTCTGTTTCAGCTTCAGGGGCTTGTGTAATACTACTGTATCAAGGAGGGAGGCTCCTGACATTCCCTGCACTGGGTCATTGAGACACTGCACAGCTGTCCCCAGGGCTGGCTACATAATTTACAAGCCCCATGCAAAATAAAGATATAGGGCCCTTTGGGCAAAAACAGGGAGGAATTGTTTGTTAAAGGTAGTAAAATAGAAAGCTCATTTCCTCCATCATCTGTCTTCTGAAGGGGCATGGCTGCTGTTTTCTATTTGCATTTAATGTCATTCCAAGCAAATAAAAATTTTATAATGTGATTATGGGCATGATTTATGCCATTCATCTTCACAGGGTGCAATGTCAGTGTTAAATAATTCACGCAGGGATTCCACAGCTGGGGCACACCCACGTGCCCTCTTCTTATCAGAACCGTAGAAATCCTGCACAAGACCAGCTCTGCCATCTTTACCTCACCTGGGGACTCACACCTGTTCCACCAACCCTGCTGCCCTCGGCTTCCTGATGAGTACGGAACTTGACAGGATCAGGAGCCAGGGGCTGCCTTTCTTTCCCTTCCCTCCTAAGTCACCACTTCCAAGGCTTGGCTAACACAGGGAGGTGACATGAGTGAGAAATGACAAGACAGGGTTCTGGGCTGCTCACAAGAGGCCACCGCCTCCTGCCGGTGCTCAGAGCAAGCTCTGGTCTGTAGGGAAGGCGAGCTCCGGTTGACTCGGTCATAGACATCACGTGGTCAGCGAGTCTCGTTGACCACCACTCACGAGGTGTCCATTTCCATGCTGTGCTCACCGGGCAGGGCGAGCAGTACATGCAAATGAGCAGTACAGGCAAGGAATGGTGGATACCCACAGTGGGCTGTTCCCTTTACTATGTACGTGCTCCACTATCCCACCTGTTATGCCCCAATAATGGGTCCATGATTAAAAGAGCGAGACTGATACAAAGCGAAGGTCAAACAAAGCTTTATTTTGCACCAAGCATCAAGAATCAAACTGACCAGCCAGGGCCGCGTTTCTTACAGAGAAGTCAACCCCTCTCTCCTTTACAGACTAGCTTTTAAGGACATAGGCCATGCGGTTGGGCCTGGTCATGCACAGGTGGCCAATGAAATTGTAACACACAGAGAAAGCTGCACAGTGATGCTAGGTGACCAATTGAATTACAACTTACCTTTTAGTAGATATTTGACCTAGCCTATCACCTTGGTTAGGATTTTCGCCCAAAAGACTCACAAAGGGCGGGACCCATACTCCTTGGTAGCTAGGGAGACAGTATGCAGCCCTCCACTGATCAGATGTCTTACCTGGCCTGACCCACCCTTGTATTTGGGCTTTGTTACCTGAGGTTGATTTCCGGGACTTGTTTTTAAGTAAGTCCCCTGGGAGAAGGGGAGCAGGGACAGCTTAAGGGTTAAACAACAAGGTTATTGTGTAACCTCAAAGGAAGCCTCTGGCTAAAATATAAAAATATAAAGTAGGTCCTTACACCACCCACTTCGCTCAAAAAACACAAAGCCAAAAATAAAACTGAGTAATTCCTAGACATTGAGAGAGAAGCACACTGACTTCACCTTAGAACCCTTCTGAGGGCGGTGCTTGGCAGGGTAGGGGGGTGTGAGGGGGTTGGGGGTGGATAATGGGACCTCTGAGGGTGTGGCCAAAAAGCAGGGCCCTTTGGGAAGGGGCTTTCTGGGGGAGGGGCCCTTCTGGGAGCAAAGCCCTGGGTGGGGGCATTCCCTCTGGGGGCAGGGCTGGGAGCAACCCCAGAAACCTGGCCCACAGAGAAGCTGGTCCTTTCTCTCCCTCTGCCCCCTTTCCCCAGGGACCCCTAGGCTTTGGAGACTAAAGTCAAAATTAAAGCCATATGTCTAAATGGTTCATACTGTGGTTGGGTAGTGTTTTTAACATATTAATTGACTGGTTTTTCTCAGTATTTGTCAAACCTTTCCCAACTCAAGGCTTTCTCTTAAGCAGCAGCGCAAGGCAGGCCGTTCAGTTGGGTCAAGCTGTTTGGTGATTCTTTGTAAAAACCCACCTTCTTGCGCTGCTCAGGAGGGCAATGTTGTGTCCTAGGATAAACATAAATATATATCAAATGTGTTTACAAGTTATATTTATATGTATACATTCAATTCTCTGTTTACATATATATGTATAAAATAAAAATAAAAATATTGTTTAAAAGGCTGTTTTCCGGGGTGCCTGGTGGCTCGGTGGATTAAAGCCTCTGCCTTCAGCTCAGGTCATGATCCCAGGGTCCTGGGATGGAGCCCCTCATCGGGCTCTCTGCTCAGCGGGGAGCCTGCTTCTCCCTCTCTCTCTGCCTGCTTCTCTGCCTACTTGTGATCTCTGTCGGTCAAATTAATAAATAAAAACTTTAAAAAAAATGCTGTTTTGCAGGGAACCTGGGTGGCTCAGTCCTTAAAGCGTCGTTTTTCCACTCAGATCATGATCTTAGGGTCTTGGGATGGAGGCCCACATTGGGCTCCCTGCTCAGCAGGAAGACTTCTTCTCCCTCTCCCACTCCCCTGCTTGTATTCCTGCTCTGTCTCTCTGTCAAATAAATAATTTTTTAAAAAGAAATACTTTATTAAAAAAATATATGTAAAATGCTATTTTGCCCTCTATCCTGGTAAGATTGAACACATTCCTAACAAGAGATCTTTCTTGACTCCTTGATAAAAATTTAACATTGTCTTAATGAATCCTCACAACATCCGCCTCCCCAACCCTTCTCAGATGTTACAATTAAGGTTCAGTGAAGTCCAAACACTGGGCCTGAGGTAATATATCCAGTATGTGGCCTCTTGGCATAGTCTAGCAGCCCAAATTGGGGGCGAGGGTGTTTGAGTGTCGTTGGCCAGGATGAAAAAGCTGAAAGATGAAAAGAAGGGTAGTCTTGCTTTTTGGCCCCAAAAAAGAAGATTTAGAAAGAAAGAGACCTGTCGCCCAAAGGAGGAGGCTCCCCACTGATCCCGGCTGGGCAGGAGTCAGAGCAGAAGGGAAACTCCCATCACCAAGGAGAATGAGCTTCTACTTCATACAAAAGCATAGGATCCCTCTCACCTGATATGTTTCTGTCCCATAGTCATCCCCCTGTGCCTGCCCCATAATAGCATTCACAGGAAATGGCTGAGAGATACATTCAACTTGCAGAATTATAGCAAATAAAGTAATCTTTGACCCATCCTGGGAGCTTCTGATTACTGGGAGGGTCCAAGCTATCCTAGGGCAAGTGCACTCATTTCAAGAACCAGTAAAATGACTCCAAGAGTATCATAAGGGCTAGTGATCATGACTGGTCCAGAAATATTTCTGGGAGTCCCTTTTAACATCCCTCCCATCATTTCTTCTCATCTCCAAGGGAATGGTACTTAGGTATTCTGAAAGAAATATGCATGACTAGTAAACTGTGTGTGACCCCTGCCGCCTAATTTATCCCTCACCAGCAATTAACACTGATGGTTTGAAGGATGGCTACTCCCCTGGCAGGGCAAGAACTGAAGCAGAACGTATGGGGCGAGGCGGCTCTTCCCCCTGGATATAAATAATTAAACCCAGTAGCCACCCTTCCTGCCTGGCCACTGTCATTTAGGTATGGCTGATTATCCCTAAATGGGAATGAGATGGGGGCGGGGGTGGGGGAGGGAAGCAGGTGACGGTCAAAAAAACTACAGTAGCTGCCACTGAGGGTCCAACCTGGCATTAGACTGAGCTCAAGTCCTGATTCCATCATATACGAGCTGTATGAACTTGGAAAACTGAGTTCAACTCTCGAAGCATCTGCTTTGCCCCCCCTTGGAGTGAGAATAGTCAGTAGTGTTGACTTCACAGGGCTTGTTAGGAGGATTAAGTTAGATACTGTTCATTTAGCACAGTTCCTGGCCTATAGAAGGCACACATAAAAGTTGATTATCGTTTTTATGGACCTCCAACTTTAAGCCTTCTATAAAGAACCAAATGATATCTCTGAAAAATACCAACTGCCTACAAGGTTGTAGGGAAAGTGGTATCTATGTTGACCTGATTAGAAAAAAGAGGAAAATCTCTCTTGTTTAAGCCTTGTTGAAAATTTTCTAAACTCTGTCCACTCTTCTGCTTTAGTAATTAGAACAAATGTTGGAGACTCGTGGTTTTCTGATAATTGAGTTGCTCCTTGTAACGCAGGGCAATTCGACATTAGTGTTTATTTAAAAAATTACCGCAAATGAAGATAAATGGTGAAACGTGCACTAAATTTGATGAAAATCCTGACGTGAGTGTTTCTTCTTGGGATTCTCTCTCTCTCTTTTTTCTCCTATGATCTGAGAGCGGATTACATTCTACTTGGGTGATGGCTCAGGTCAAATGTGTGGTTTTGCAGGTGCCTAGCCTTTCACAGACAATCTTGGAAGAACCATCATTGTCTCTGTAAGAAAACGGAGGGAAAGATGTGATTTTAACACTCAGACTACAACAGTTCAACAATCTACCAATGTGAATTTAGAAATGCTGAGCAAGTCCCCCTTCTAGTAACGAATATCTCTCCCATTTTCTTATAATACCTGAGTTTCTACAACTGAGCAATCTACTCTTTTGTGTAAAACAGCTTCCCAGGATTGTTTCTCCTTTAAACGCAAGTGAACTTTGGGGATGGCACTCAGATCCCTTTCTTTTACTGGACAATTGTGGAGCAAGGGTTGGGTGTGTTTCAAGAGGGAAAATATCCACAAGGGGACAGAAAAAGGACATAAATGTACAAAATCCCATTTTCCAAGAATGTAAAAAGCTAACTTCCAGGGGAGCCTGGGTAGCTCAATTGTTAAGCATCTGCTCTTTGGCTCAGGTCATGATCCCAGGGGCCTGAGATTCCAGCCCCGCATTGGGCTCCCTTCTTCGAGGAAAAACCTGCTTCTCCCTCTCCCACTGCTTGTATTCCCTATCTCATTGTGTCTCTGTCAAATAAATAAATAAAATCTTAAAAAAATGCGAACTTCCAATATTTATTTTTTTTCCTTTGCTCTAAATATCTCAATGTTCACTTGTTGAAAGCAATTGATTGAAGCCCTGGGAAGAAGTGGTAGATCGAAGCACTCATCAGAGTTCTTTGTGCTGCTTTGCAGGGGTCTGGCTGCACTAAATTATTTCAAGAAGTATTAATTATCTAAGTCACTCAGAAGAATCCATTTACCTATTTCATTTTCTTTTTTTGAAGAGAATCTTTTTTTTTAAGATTTTATTTATTTGTCAGAGAGAGAGAGGGAGCAAGAGCGAGCACAGGCAGACAGAGTGGCAGGCAGAGACTGAGGGAGAAGCAGGCTCCCTGCTGAGCAAGGAGCCTGATGTGGGACTTGATCCCAGGACACTGGGATCATGGCCTGAGCTGAAGGCAGCTGCTTAACCAACTGAGCCACCCAGGCATCCCCCTATTTCATTTTCTGTGGTTCTTGATCCTTACCCCAAATTCTCACAGGCCTCCACAGCTGGCACAGAGTCCGCTCCCATAACTATAATCCCTGTCCCATACTCTCACCTCCATCATACATCATACATACCTGATAAAACCCTACCCTGGTAAAAACCCAACCTTCTGTCCACCCTATGTCTGCCCCTGGCAGCTGAAGGTGGTTGGTGAGAAAAGCAACAATGCTGGAAGCTTTCACATTAAATTCTTTTTTTTTAAAGATTTTATTTATTTATTTGACAGAGAGAGATCACAGTAGGAGAGAGGAAGGGAAGAGATCACAAAAAGAGGAAGGGAAGCAGGCCCCCTGCTGAGCAGAGAGCCCAATGTGGGACTCGATCCCAGGACCCTGAGATCATGACCTGAGCCGAAAGCAGCGGCTTAACCCACTGAGTCTACCAGGCGCCCCTTTCACATTAAATTCTCAGCCACAAATCCAAGTATGTTTCTCTGACCGACAGAATCTCCATTCTTCTCATGAAATATTTTGACTATTTCACATCTTCTTTCCTCCAACCTTAAGCCAGGGCTTCTCAACACTGGCCACACTTTTGAATCACCTGGAAGACTTTAAAACACAGGAGTGCCCACCTCCAAAGGACCTGATCTAATTGGTGTAGAACCAATTAGATTAATATCCAATTAGGGTCTGGATATAAGTGTGCTTTTAAAATTCTCCCAGTGATTCTAATGTACAGCCATTTTGTTCAGAGTGAGAATTGAACACCTTCCATCAGATACAGCTGATGACCGACCATTCTGATGACTTCACTGAGAAAAGTAAATTGAGGGCACCTGGGTGGCTTCAGCTCAGATCCTGGTCTCAGGGTCTCGTGCTCTCACATCAGGCTCTCTGCTCAGCAGGAAACCTGCTTCTCCCTCTCCCTCTGCCTGCCTCTCTGCCTACTTGTGATCTCTCTCTCTCTCTCTCTCTTTCTCTCTGTGTCAAATAAATAAATGAATAAAATATTTTAAAAAAAGAATGAAAAACAAACTGGGTGGGTGTCTAGGTGGCTAAGTGGTTAAGCGTGTGAATCTTGGCTCAGGTCATGAGCTCAGGGTTATGGAGTCGAGCCCCACGTCAGGCTCCATGCTCAGCGGGGAATCTGATTGAGATTCTCTCCCTCTCCTTCTGTCTCTTCCCCCTGCATGTGTGTGCTCCTGCTCTCTCTCTCTCTCTCAAATAAATCTTGAAAAGAAAAATCGGTAAGGAAAGAAGACCCACAGAATCCCACTAAGTTTACCTGGGTGGAACCCTTACTCCAATCCCTTCTGAGTGAGGACAAGCCCCTCCACTTGGGGTTTCTTCTCATTTCCCTGATCTCTGAGTATGAATGTGCTCCAGGACCCAAGCTCAGACTTCTCCTCTGTCTACACTGAGTCCTTGGTGACTGTCCCTCTTCTACCATCTATCTCCTGATGACTCCACATCTCCACCTCCAGTCCAGACCTGGATTTTGAGCTTTCTTCCACTGCCTGCTTTCCAGATCTACCTAGATGAGTTAAACCCAACATGTTCAAAACCAAGCTCTTATTCTTCTCGAGCTCTGCTGGTCTTGCAATAGCTCAAACAGGAAACTGTAGAGTCATTCTTGATTCATCTCTTTCTTTCACTGCCCACGTTTAATTCTTTGGTAGAAGCTGTGGATTCTATCTTCAAAATATATTCTAAATCTAACCAGTTCTCCACATTTCAGTTACTCCCACTGTGGTCCAAAACACCGTCTTCTATGAATTATTGTAATAGTCTCCTATCTGGTCTTCTGGATTCCATCTTTGCTCTGTTCTAGTTTATTTTCCACTCAGCAGTTAAAGCAATCCGTTTAAGACAAAAGTCAGACCTTGTTATTTCTCTGCTCTAAGATCTCCAATGGCTCCCCACTTCACTCAATACAAAATTCAGTCTTACAAAATTTAACACTCAACTTCCTTCTCAATTCATCTCCTACCTCTTCACTCAGCTGTCTCTGCCTCCGCTCACCAGCCTCCTTAGTGTTTAACAGAGTACAGCAAGTGCGTGCCTTTCTTGGGGCGTTGCACTTGTTTCCTCTTCTTAAATGTACCCGTCTTGTTCTCTGAATCCACTCAAGGATCTGCCAATGTCTTCTTATCAGAGTAATCTCCCCTAACTGCACACACAGCCAGCACCAGCACCATCACAATCAACATAGTTTCTGTCTCTCTCTACTTTTGACTTCTTATCAACAGCTGACATATTATATATTTATTTATTTACTGTCTGTTCTCTCTCTTCTATTTGAATGCATGTGCTATAAAAATGGTATTTGTGGGTTTTTTTCCTGATTTATTCTGTGTTCAGAAGAGGATTTGATACATAATACTCAGTACATAATTGTTGAACGAATGAATGAATGAATGAATCAATGAATCAATGGAAATATCAGGTTATCTCAATCATAAGAGAGATTTCTCTCAAGCATTTTCTATAGTATTGCCCTATTTCATCCTCTGCATCTCTGGGTTGATTAGTAGATAAAATCATCATGTAAAATCAGTTTGAGCAAGGTTGGATCCTTAAGCTTCTATGTCACCTAGGACTCCAAATGTCATGGTGTACCATGCACATTTGCCTCCAGCCTTCTCCCCCATATTTTGGTCATGGTTCAGTAGCTGTGGCATCGTTCAGCTTTCTTTTCCCCTCCCCTGTCTCAGTTCCAGGAGGTCCTCCTTGGCTTTGGGCCCCCTCCCTGTGGGTGATGAAGGCAATGTAGGGAGAAGCAGCAGCTTCCCTGACTCACCCCTGCTTTCTCCATTCATACTGATCCAGTAACGCATAGCCTGTGCAGTACAGGGCTGGCCAGGTCAGTCTCTGCCACCTTAGGACCTCATTTTTGTTCCCTGTGGCAGCTTGGCCATTTGCAAAATCAGAAATTGTAAAAGTACAAACAGGAGACAATATGCCATATTTTATGGATTTTAAGATGCCCCTCCCCTCCCATTTTTCTTTCACATCTCCAATGTCAGGAATTGTCTTATAGTTGGGGCTGAGCAGGTGGAAGTCCCTATAAAGTTACCACAGCTTGACCCTGTGCCATGTGCTTACTGCTCCTAGGGCACAACTGATCATCTACATCCCTTGGCATGCCAAGCCACAGGCCTTTTGAGGACCATTTAAAGAAAGAAAATAAACTGGTTATTATATGAAAATCTCAGATAAGGAAATAAAAAAGAAAAAAGAAAAAGAGAAACCCTACCAGCATCAAACCAAGCAGAATGGTTGACCTCATAATACTTTTATAAGAAGTGTAGCATGCAAAACAATCTTGAGAAAGGAGAACAAAGCTCAAGAGATTTTGAGAACAAAATCTCAGATAAGGAAAAAAAAAAAGAAAAAAGAAAAAGAGAAACCCTACCAGCATCAAACCAAGCAGAATGGATGACCTCAGAATACTTTTATAAGAAGTGTAGCATGCAAAACAATCTTGAGAAAGGAGAACAAAGCTGGAGGTATCAGTTTCTTGGATTTTAAGATATACTACAACGTTATAGTAATCAAAACAGTAGGGTACTGGGAGAAAATATATGCATAAATCAACGGAAACAGGATAGAGAGCCCAGAAATAAATCCACAATTATATGGTCAATTAATCTTTGACAACGGAGGCAAGTATATGTAACAGAAGAAAGTCTCCTCAAAAACAGTGTTGGGAAAACTGGAGACCCATTTGCAAAAGAATGAAACTAGACCACATTCTTTTATCATACACGTAAAGAAACTCAAAATGGATCAAAGATCTAAATGTGAAGTGTGAGGTGTTCCTGTCTTGCTCAGCCTTTACAGCATGTGACTCTTATTCTTGAGGCTGTGAGTTTAGGTCCCACATTCAGTGTAAAGCTTACTTAAAAAAAAAATTAAATGAATAAATGAGAGCCCTGAAACCATAAAACTCCTAAAAGACAATAAGCAGTAATCACTTGGAGATTGGTTTTAGCAACATTATTTGTGGGTATGTCTGCTTAGGCAAGGGAAACAAGAACAAAAATAAATTATTAAGACTACAACAAAATAAAAAGCTTTTGCACAGTAAGGGAAACCCGCAACAAAACCAAAAGGGAACCTACAGAATGGGAGAAGACAGTGGTGAATGATAAATAAAATAAAGAATTAATAACCAAAATATGTAAAGAACACACACACACACCAAACCCCCCAAAAAACCCAAACCCCAACATATAATCCAATTGAAAAATGGGCAGAGGACTTAATAGACATTTTTCCAAAAAATACATACAGACACCCAATAGACATGTGAAAAGATGCTCAATATCACTCATCATCAGGAAAATAAAATCAAAACCACAGGGAGATCTATCACCTTCTACTTGTCAGAATGGCTAGTATTAAAAAGACAAGAAAGAACAAGTGTTGGCCAGGATGTGGAGAAAAAGGAACCTCTGTACATTTTTAGTGGGAATGCAAATTGGTGCAACAACTGTGGAAAACAGTATGGAGGTTCCTCAAAAAATTAAAAATAGATTTACCATATGCTTTAGTAATTCTAGTACTTGATATTTACCCAAAGGAAATAAAAACACTTGATTCAAAAAGATATATGCCCTCCTAGGTTTTCTGCAGCACTATTTATAATAGCCAGTATATGGAAGCAGTTCAGGTGTTTATCAGTAGATGAATGGGTAAAGATATGGTGCATATAGATATATAATGGAATATTATCCAGCTATAAAAAAGAATGAGATCTTGCTATTTGTGACAATATGGCTGGATCTAGAAGGTATTAGGTTAAGAGAAATAAGTCAGACCGAGAAAGGCAAATACCATATGATTTCACTTCCTTTTTTTTTCTTTTTAAGATTTTATTTATTTATTTGAAAGAGAGAGAGATCACAAGTAGGCAGAGAGACAGGTAGAGAGGCAGGTGAAGCAGGGTCCCCACCGAGCAGAGAGCCCGACTCGGGGCTCGATTCCAGGAACATGGTATCATGACCTGAGCCAAAGGCAGAGGCTTTAACCCACTAAGCCACCCAGGGGCCCCTGTAATTTCACGTCTATATGGAATATAAAAAAAGAAACAAGTGAACAGACAAAAAAAAAACAGAAATAGACTCTTAAATACAAAGAACAAACTGGTGGTTATGGGAGGGAAGGTGGATGGGGGATGGGTGAAATAGGTGAAGGGGATTAAGAGGTACAAATTTCCTATTATAAAATAAATAAAATAATTTCTTGTTCTTATCTGGAGATGAAAAGTACAGCATTGGGAATACAGCCAATGATATTATAATAAGTTTATATGGTGACGTGATGATATACTTACTGTGGTGATCACTGAGTAATTATAGAATTGTCAAATTACTATGTTGTACACCTGAAACTAATTTAACATTGAATGTCAGCTATATGTCTAATAATAATTTTTTAAGTGCAGCATGACAAAAGCTCTGGGTGGCTCAGAGAAATATATTGTGAGAAAAATCTGGGCACTGAAATCTCTCAGTTAGAAAGTAAATAAAAGTAGTGAGATTCTTAATGTGAGGTTTGGAAAAACGTTAACCAAAAATTTTAACTTTTATTTTATGTATGCATTAAGGCCATATGTAATAAAAATCTGTCTAAATACTTACCAAAGAGCTTTTTGAATACATTTAAATTAAAATATTAATGAAAAGAAAACATTGTATCATAGTTTGAATGGTAGCATTTTTTGTTTCTTATTAAACTATACCAGGAAAGGAGGCCAAGACTCAATGAAATATGGCTATTATCCCCAGTTTCACAAGAGCATGAACCTCTCTGGCTTAACAAAGCCTAAGGAATCTACTACAGAAATGGGTTGTTCTTACTACCCTGGAGCCTTTTGTGCAGACTATGAACCAAAAGCTCAATATTAATCTTAAAATTAATTATATTACAAAGTTGTATTATTTGGAAGATGTGTTTAAATGACTCAAAGTTAAAAGATCTCAGTATAATGCTGGTTCTATAATTATCCTCCCAGAAAACATTACTTGTAAAACTTAATGATGTAGAACCATAATCATAGCATCGAGTAGGAGGTTGCCAAGCAGATGGGAAAGTTTTTTGGTTTTTGTTTTCCAGTTGTTTTCTTCCCTTTCTTCCCCTCCTTTCACAAGGAGAATCAGCCACCTGTTTTTAAAGGCTGAAGTATTTTTACTGTTCTTGGTCGGAAACATTTGTTTAAACAAAGTAGCACTTGGTTGCTAAACCCTTGATTCTAAATGGACATAGCCATCTCATTTTTGTTGGGCCAGGGTTTGGATAACAATTTGATTTCCCAGTCTGTTTCTTTTGTGACCATATAATCCTCTCCCAGTGTTGCATGCTCTGTGAGCTACAAGCACTTGAGAGCTCATAAGCACAAATACTCCAAGGTTTCTTTGGGATTAGCACCATACAAATGCAGATTTGGCACAATGGAAGACTGATTCCATCCTTGTAACTGTTACTGCTCTACTTCCTGCTTCCTCTGGGTAGCAAAGCTAGCTACTGTTTTTAAAATACTCACTTACTTTAGCTGCTGACTTTTTCATTGGCTGCCTGGAGAAGAGAAGGAGTTCTTGCCTATGTATTTCAGTGTTTTGATCCCTTTCAATTATTTTTTAAAATATATGTCATTAAATTTTACAGGAGTATTACAGAATTCCTAATTGCAGAATTTGAACTTGAGCTACGCAATCTTACTTTTCGTCTTTAATCTATGTGTCAATGACCTTTTTAAGTCTGATTACCTGTATGAACTCTCTTCAGAATCTTTCCCTGGTTAACACAGTATAGAGAAGTGCTGGAAACCAGTTCTTTTCTGTGACACAATTCTTCCAACGGATTTGAAATGCTTTGCAAACAATTTCACGTATATCAGCCAATTCATATACAAAGCAATGTCATGTGAATCCTTTCCTTTTTATATATCATCTTTCAGTGATGATCAGGAATTCATGCTGGTACAGAGACTCTGGTTTGGGAGGAGGAAACAGGGGCTTGCGAGGGGAGGGCGAGAGCAGAAGCTGCTCACCTGCTGTTAGAACGACCTTAGCTGGTGGTACCAACATCTTCACCCTTTATGCATCTGCATCCTTTATGCATGAAATAGCAATATGCCTTTCCCTTTCGTGTAATCCTTATTTAGTTAATACCCAGTAGGATTTGCAAGCCCTTCACATCTCTGTGGATTTATTTTATTTCAGAGTGCAAGTGACTTTATGGCCCAATTACCATCATTGTGACTTATTGCATTATTGTTGGGAGGGAGAGAGGAGCAAGAAACGCCTGATCACGTGTATCGTCATCAATGGAATGAGTGCCACGCACTCCTGGCCAAGGCAGAGGGATGGATGAAACCTTTCTGATCTATTGTTTATCAGAACACTGAAGCCTGGGTGATTGTGCCGTACTTTAACAGACAAGTGTGTCAAATGTATGGGTGAAGATGTTGCAGTGGTGGTGTTAGAGTAATTAATATTTGGAAGGTAATGAATATTTTGAGTTTAAAGATGTCAAAGGTCAAAGACGGAAGGAATGACTAAGATCGGATGTTGACCCCCTGAAATTACAGGGGTATTGAAGCGAGACTGAGTCACCACCTGACCCCAGGAATGAACCAGCGAGGAGGGCTCCTTATTAGAGCAAGGCTCCCGGAAGCCAGATAGCCCTTGTGCTTGCAAGAGCTCAAGGTACAGCCAGCTGTGGAGCACCGAAGCAGCAGCAGCCACAGCAGCCACGGGAATCGTGACCCTCAGGCCCGGCGCCTACCTGGAATTTCCGCAGCGCCTGGTTCAGAACCACCGGGGCGGACAGCTCCCCGCCGCCGCCGGCGCCGACTGCGGAAGGGGACCGAGAGCTTGGGCTTCACGCTCCGTGAGCCGGCTGGGGCGGCGGGAAGACCGGCTGCGTCCCCCCAACCCCCGACACCCACTGGGTTCCTCCCTTCCCCCTGCGGGGCCGCGCGGGGCCTGCGGGTGGCCGTCCCGGGCCACACGTCCCGCAGGCGAGGAAGCCACCGGCCGCCCTCCCCCCTGCCGCCACCGCCGCCGCAGCTGCTCTCCTCGCCCCGCTCCGCCGAGGGGTGTGGGGCGTGCCCCGCGCGGGCCCCGCCCCGGACTGCTCCCCATTGGCTGCGGGCGGGCCTCAGGTGGGAGGAGGCGGGTCCGTCTCTGGCGGCTCGCGCCCGGGAAGGTCGGCCAGGGAGCGCGGGGTGCGGCGGGAGGGCGCGCGGGGACGCAGCGGGCGCCGAGGAGACGCAGCGGCGGCGGTAGCGGCGGCACCTGGGCCCGGCCGCAGCCCCTGCCTCCCGCCCTCGCGCCCTGCGTCCCTCCGCGGCCTGCAGCCTGCGGCGCCCGAGCTCCGAGGGCGCTTCCTCAGGCGCTGGGCCCGAGGCGGCCAAGATGGCGGGCCGGCCGGGCGTGGGGCGGCAGGCGCTGTGCTGCGGGCTGCGCTGGTGGGGGGCGGCGGGCCGCGGCGCGGGCCCGGTGCCCGGCGCGTGCGGCTGGGAGGCGCTCTGGGGCGCGGGCGCGCGGGCGGCGGCCGGGGCCATGGCCCAGGTCGGCGGGAGCGCGCGGAGGAGGGCGCCGGCGCTGCTCGAGGCGGCCCTTGCGCGCCACGAGAGCCTGCACATTTGGGACGAAGTGTTCGGCGAGTCCGGCCCGGCAGCCGCGGGAACGCCTTCTACAGCACGTCCGCGGCCTCGCGCTCCTCCTCCGCCGCCTCCTAGGACGCCGAACACGAGCGCCCCGGCCCCCCGCTGCCTCCCGACGCCCCCGAAGGGCAGGAGTCCCACGACGAGGCCAGCGTGGGTTGGAGTGCCACGCTGCGGGACCGCCCGCCCCCGCGCTTCGTGGACACTGGCGGTAAGGCGCGGCCCGCAGGGGCGGGGGCGGCCTGGGGAGGCATGAGCGCGGGGCTGGGAGAACTCCAGACGCTCCGTGGGCTGGCTGCTTGAGGGCGGCTTTTCAGTCAGCACACAGATGGGGCCCTGGCAGCGGGGATTTGAAGTGCGAGAATCGATCTGGTTGCGTGGTGGTGGTTGGTGGGGGCCGCTCCGACTTCCCCGCGGATGGAGAGGATGAGGCGGAGGCCCAGGTGGCACCCTGCCGCTGGCAAGGACCCAATGGGGGGGCCTTCCCTCCCTTGCTGGGAGTGTCCAACCCAGTCACACCTGTGGGGTTGTTGTTAGGGGTGCGTTTGAGTTAGGTTCCTAAAGCCCGATGCAGCTTGTGTGTGTGTGTGTGTGTCTGTGTCTGTGTGTGTTTGTTTTGTGTGAATGGCCCCAGAGCAGCGTTACCCAGGTGCCAGGGGTGGGGCAGCCAGCCTTAGGAGGGAGGCCTAGTGTGAGCCGGGACGTCTTCACTGGCTCGTGTTTCCTCCAGTGAATCTGACCAACTTTGTCCATCCCTTTCAGGATCACTTGCTGAGAGCAGAGAAGAGTGAGAGGACCAGTTATCAGCGTTAAGCTGTCTTCTCTCGCTCCAGAAGGCACTTGTGTGTTCTGCTTACCGACACGGTCATGGTCAAGCCCCTGATATCTGGAGGTCGCAGGCCTGCTGGTGGTTGTGGCTGCTTGAAATCCTCCTTTACTGCCTACTTTTTGGGAGGTTATTCTGACACGTCTCTGCTTAGCCTGCAGAAGCTCTGCGGCCTCTGCCCTCTGGGAGAGGTGGAGACCAGCCAGCAGTCCCACCTGTCCCCTGATGCTTTCTGTTCCTTGCTCGACAGCCTACTGTGGCAGGCCCTTGTTTCTGCACACCATTTTCTTGTGTTGAAGAGTGTGCAACCAGTGTTGTGGAGGACCAGGGAGTGGTCATACTGGACCCAATGCCGCTCTCCCTGTGGCTCTCCATGATTGTTGTTCAACCATAAGAGGGCGGGCCAAAGGGAACCCTGGCTGGTGCCTAGGCTAGGATCTGGACCTTGTGCCACAGCCTGCTGGTAGGCTGATTGGGTTGGCTGGACTCTCTCAGCAGGGAGTGGTCTGCAGACCTCCCACAGACAGGCTGCAGTGTGGACACCCTGAGCTATAGCTGGGCTCTAGGGTCCGAGTCAACTGTGCTGTGTTTTGGAATGGGTGAATTTAACATATTCTCATTTAGGCTTCAGTTCAGAGTTTGGGAATTTTGAAAGTCACATCACCCTGCATAATCCTTTTAAAGCCCATACATTTCCCAGAATGTCATAAGGGTTTCCAGCCCCAGATGGGTGTTTTCCATTCAATTAGCTCTTTAAGAATTGTAAGTACCCAGAGCTCTGGTTTGGCAGACTTGATGCTGTGAGTGCTGTGATCCAGTTTTTGATCTTGGAACATGAGAGACATGTCCTCTTGTTTCCCTCCCTCTCTGGGGAAAAAAGGGGAATCCTGTTAGCTTAAGCCTGGTTATGACTAAGAGCCCATGAGTGTTGGTCTGAGAAGGATGAGCACACGTAAATACATTTTCAAGCAATATTGTGTTTCTCAGTAACCTATACTTGGGAGTAATTCTGCATCAGAGCAATTTAGTCTAGCCACTGTGGCACTTAAATGGTCATGAAGTTCAGGATCATTTGTCATTTAGCATCAGGTTCAAATTCTGCTTCCTTTGGATGTGCACTGAGCTCACATCTGGACCTGAGAATCACAGGCAGGCAGGTGCTTTAACCAAAGACATTTAGTGGTTATTGGATGGTATTTATACCCAATTTTGTTTTCTGGTTTTTTGTGGAAGCTTGCTTTTAAAATCCAGCCCTAATGAAGAATTTCCTTTTCTTCTTGAAACAGTCTTTCCCTGTGGGAAATTTGGGGTGGTGGCGGAAGGGTGAGGTGGATGGTTTATTAAGCATGAGTTCAGATGGCCTGGAACAATGGGATATGATTTATGGGGCCTGGAAATAGATGCCGGGCAGAGAAAACCCTTGTGCCCCGCGGTGGGGGGAGGAGAGATGGACGGGTTTGGTAAGAGTGAGAGCTGCACCCTGGCCAGTCTGAGAGCAGAGAGGCTCAGGCTCTGAGGTTTATTAAAGTGTCAAATATAACCCCACTTTAGGAAGGCAGCTTGGGCCTGTCTTCCATCTTTGTTCCCTGGTTCACTGACAGACGTCAGCGGGCCGGTGGGGTAGGAAAGGGTGGCAAACAGGATGGTGGCATTTGGATCTGTGATCAACCCTCGAATAGGAAAATCCATAGCAGAAATGGCTGTTGCTGCTAGAAGCAGATGAGGAAAGCAAAGGACTTAGGGAACAGTTTTCATGCCTGCCTTCTGCTGCAAAAGCGTGTGTGTGTGTGTGTGTGTGTGTGTAGATAAGTGTATGTGTATGTGTGCATAGGTGTCTTACACATAAATATGTATTGCTTGTGCTAGATTGGGCTGGTTGGGGATTTTGGTTTTGGTTTTAAATTAGAGATCACAGGTGCTGTCTAGGAGTCCCGCTGATGCCCTAGAGTCCCTGCGCCGGAGAGAGGCATCGGCACTGGGCACCTTTGAGCTTGGATCTGCATCTGGAGTGCAGTAGGGAGGCACCTGGTGCCCAGCCGAGGGGAGGAGGGCAGGGAGGCAGAGGTGTTTCTGTGGTTCAGGTTGAGACTAGTCCACGAACAGCTCTTCTAGTCTTCCAGTCTTTCCAGATTCTTCCTTCTGTTCTGTCCACACATTTAGCTTCCTGGATCAGGCGTTCCAGAAGTGCAGCCAGCAGATAGGAGTGGAGGTACCCTCTCCCTCTCCCCCTTCCCTCTCCTCCCTGGCTTCTGGTTGTGCCTGGAGATATGGGCCCCCTTGAGGTGATTTAAATACAAAGACCATGCTTGCCCTGCTGCCTCTTAAACCCTGTCTGAAGGGAGGGTCAGCTTGGAAGCTGGAGATGCGTGCTGGGACCCCAGGGTCCAGAACCTTCTCCTGATCAGACTTACAGCTCTCCCTCTAAAATAACCCCTTCAAGCTGTCAGCCTCACCTGCCCACTGTGTAAATAACTGACACAGCAGCACAGCAGGCGGGCTCACTCCTTGGAAGCAGCACGAAACTCACGACGCGCTGGTTTCCGGGCTTCTGCCCTTCTCATTTCCCATTCTGAGCAGTCTTGTGACTCGTTTCCTCTGAGGAGGCAAAGGAACAGGCAGATTCCCAGATGCTCAGGGGCCCCTCTGTGTTTGGCTTTGTCGGTGGTTCCTTTGCCGTGGCTGGCTGCATTCTGAGCTGTTTGTTTTTTCTCTTAGAGGCTGGACATCCTAAGAGTTTTTTTTTTTTTTTCTGTGTACCGTGTTAGCATCCCTCGGTAATCATTCAGCAGGGAGGTGTGACCTTGAGAAGCTGAAGACCACCTTAGGCCTTAGGAAGTTAACACGGTTAAATGTTTTATCTTAGGGTTTGTTGTTGGTTTACTCGGCTTAAAGTCTTTTTTGACTGAGAAGTAAGAGGAGAAACATCTTAAAGCTAGAGTTAAATGTATATGCTTGTAATGGGTTTGTGAGCTGAGGTACCTGGGCCCTCGTCATTGGTGTCCACGGTGAGCCACTGCTCCCAGCTTTAGCTCTGTATGGCATTCAGTGGCTCTGGGTGGAGCTGTGCGTCTGGGCGAGCGACAGGGTACGCATTATGCAGTGCTCCCTAATAGTCAGCCACGTGCCCCTACCACACAGAATTCAGAGAAGGGAGCTTCCTGGAGGGATGTGGTGTTCAGGCTGTGGGCATGACGGTGACCACAACCAGCGGGCCCCGGTCATAATGTTCCATTTCATAATCACGCCAAACCTTTGTGAGTACTCCGAGAGAGCCGCGATCACCTCCACTTCACAGAGAAACATGGTTTCGTCTGAGGCGATGAGATTACCTGGGGAAGTGGTAGCCTTCTCTTGAGGGAGACTTGATTAATCAGGGAAGGTCGTGCCTTTTTAGTTTTTTTTTTTCTTTACAGCAATCTGAAAACTTTTGCTGTCAGAAATACTTTCGTATTTTTACAGGGAATTGCTTTACAGGGTCTTTTTCTCAGGGCGTACGCAGTTCAGTGAGATCTAATGCATGTATGGATTTGGATTTGTGTAACCAATCTGCACAGTCGGATAAGAGACAGGAAATCTGCAATGTTATCTCTTTATTTAATCTGTCTCAGCCACTGTGATGAGTGTCGATAGAGCGCTTCTGCAGGCAGCAGGGCTCTGAATCCATGGGGAATCTGGGAGTTGTGTGGGGTCTGGTACTCAGTTTTATTTTATTTATTTAAAGATTTTATTTATTTTATTTGACAGATAGAGATCACAAGTAGGCAGAGAGGCAGGCAGAGAGAGGGATGAGGAAGCAGACTCCCTGCTGAGCAGAGAGCCGGATGCGGGGCTCGATCCCAGGACCCTGAGATCATGACCTGAGCTGAAGGCAGAGGCTTTAACCCACTGAACCACCCAGGCGCCCCTGGTACTCAGTTTTAGAGTTGAAAACTCACCTTTATTTTTAAGAAGTGTGATTGTGTATTTTTTCTTATTAATAAGTAATATATGTACATTTTATGGAAAAATGATAAAATTTTTAAGAAATCCCATAACCCCTCATGACCTTAGCTAATCATAGTTAATCATATTGAGTATATTCTTCATATATCTTAGGTGTCAGCTTGTTGGGTGACCTGCTCTTTAATTGTAATTAATATATTGTAGTCGTTTTCCATTTACATTTTTAAATGTCGATTTTAATGAGTCCGCGGTATCACACAGTTTCCTCTGTGTCCGTGTTGTTGCTGCCTCCCTCTTGTATTTGTTCTGCTGTGATAAATATTCTTGAAACCTAAGTCTGTGTGCACATCTGTAGCACAATCCTTAGCAGAAAATGACCGAAGCAGAATTGAATCAAGGACCCACTGTAAGGTTTTTGGTGTCTGTGGTGAAATAGGTCTCCATAAACATATCTACAATGCTCCTGCCGGCTGTGCACCAAAATCCTTAGAAAGTCATGCTTGGAGGACCTGTTCCAGTGTGTGATTCCTGCCCGCCGGGGCTTAGAGGACCGTTGCCTTTGGTAAGGCTTGCTGAGGTGTAATACACACACACAGCACATGAGTCCTAGCACGCGGCACGCTGTGTGTAACTACTACCCAGATGAGGATCAGGAACATTCTGAGCACACCAGAGGTTCGCTCCTGCTCCTTCCCAGTCAGTCACTCCCTGCCCCCTGCTTCTCTTCCATCACCAGCGATCAAGTTTGCCTGTTACCTTGCTCTGGTGGTTCGGTTCCTCAGGACATCTGTGGATTCCTTCTTGTTGTCGCGTATGTGGCATCTTAAATTTCGTTATCGTCTGTTGTCTTCCATCACGTAGGTACTGTAGTCGGTTATCCGTTCTCCTGTTAATGGTCTTTTACATGGCATCCAGTTTGGGGCTTCCGAGGATAAGCTGCTTTAGACATTCTTGTGGTTTTGATGGACAGATACATTTCCCTTGATCATGTAAACCTAGGAAAAGGTTTTCCAGGTCCTAGATTAGATGCGGGTCTCCCCTGTCGACCTCGTGGACTGGGTGATGTTTTGCTGAGGCCTGTCTTGTGCATGGCCAGATGTTGGCCACCTCCAATTTGGCCTCTCCCCACCAAATGCCCAGTGGCGCCCTTTCCTCCAATTACATCAACCAAACGTTTCTCCAGGCATTGCCATATGTCCCCTGGGGAGCCAAATCACCTGCAGCTTAGAACAACTGCTTAATTTTTTTAAAATTTATTTAAAATTTATTTTTTGAAAAGATTTTATGTATTTATTTGAGAGGGAGGGGAGAAGCAGAGGGAGAGGGAGAAGCCAACTCCCTGTTGAGTAGGGATCCCGGTGCAGGCCTGGATTTCAGGACCTTAGGATCATGACCTGAGCCGAAGGCAGATGCTTCACCGACTGAATCCCCTGGTGCTCTGAGAACCCCTGCTTCAGTACATGCTGCCACACTGTGTTCCAGTTCATCCAGCTGCCAGCGATGTACGGGACATGCCATGTGTTAATTCAGCAACATACTGAACCCTGCTGGGATAAAATGATGAGTGAAACCTGTCTCCTGGGGTCCAGCAGGAGAGACAAAGTAAAGACAAGGAGAAAGAGCCTCTGGGAAGCATTGGGATCAACGTTAACAGGGATTTATATGGAATTCTGGGGAGGGTCACCTGGTCCAGCGGGGTTGGGGAGGAGGTGGCCCCTCGGATGGAGGTGGCCCCCTGAGCTGCTTCTGGAAGCAGAGATAATGATTACTCAGGTGAAGAGGAAGGAACAGGGCATCTCCAACTCGGGCAAAGGCCAGGAGGAGAGAGAAGGTATGCCACTCTGCCCAGGGGTGAACCCACCCTTTTCCTACCCTGAGCATCCCGACCCGAGGCCTTATATACGAAAATGTCCTGAAACGCGACATGATGTCCTTGTTACCACAGCACAAGTAACTGTAGCTGGGATCCAAGGTCCCATGTTCAGGTGCAGATACAGATGTTTCCAGTGTTTCCTGGCGCCCACAGGGAGGGGAATGTGGTCGGCTCGGTGAGATCTATGAACTTAGGATGGAATCTCTGGAGAAGCCCTGAGCTCTGCCCTCGAAAGAAGGAAGAGGGAAAGGGAAAAACTCAACTTCTGTTGGCGGAAAGAGGCACGGTGTTGTCTCGGGGTGGGAGGGATGTCATACTAAAAGGATAACAGGCTCTGAAAACACCCTGTAATGTGACGATGATGTTCCGCCCCGACTGGCACGTGGTGCAGAGAGCCCCTCTCCCCTTTTTGAGTTTCAGAAAAAACTTATTACAAAAGTAGGAACCCCGGGCAATAGTTAGCTGTGTGTTTAATAAGCCACTTTACTAAAAAGTTTAGAACTGCAAATCTTGACACTCTCACTCCTTGGCCAGGATATTGGAAACTTCATCTGCTTCCATTTCCAGCTTCTAGGCTCGTGGACACCCCCACCCCATCCCCATTTCTTCTGTGGAAGAGGAGCGATCTTTTACAAATATAGGCTAATCTGATGATTCCCCGCTTAAACCTTCATGTAGCTTCCGGCTGAAACCAAAGGGAATTCCAGAGTCCTTCGCAAGGCCTCCAATGCCGACAGCTGCTCCGCAGCCTTCCTTTCCAGTGTCCCCTTAGTCCCCTGTCCTGCTGTCTGCACATAATCTATTCATTTCCGCCTTCATGCCTATGGGGCCCATACCTGGAATGTTCTTCATGGCAGGCTCTGCTTGTTAGTTTGGTCTTGATTCAGATGTCACTGCCTTACCCCATCCCTCTTTGCTGCCACATTTGCTAATATGTTTCCTTTGTGGGACGAGATGCTGGATGTCTTGGTCACAGTTAGGACACGGTGAGTCCTCTATGTTTGTTGAATAAAGGAACTAACAGAAGACCAGATGAACACACAGCTAGATTGTTAAAAATGAGGATGGAATCAGCACCAATGGAGATATGTCTAAACGTTTTCTACATCCCAAATAGTGGAAGAGAGGTTGGACCACTCTTGAGGGAACGGATTCCCTACTAGGAAGGCAGCGAAGCAAGTCTGGGATGTGTTTTACAGGTTTTCTGTCCTGCATAGAAAACTGAACTTGGCCTCGGAGGAACTCTACAATCTTGGGCTTCTGCGGCCTCCCTACTTCCTAAGAGCTAGGGACCCCCAGACAGGAGCCTATTAGAAATCGAAGGGAAGCCAGCCTCTTGTACCCTTTTATCTGTTTAACAAGTGCTTGTGTGTCCTGTACTATGTGCATATAGTGTTCTAAGAACTTCGTTTTTTTTAAAGATTTTATTTATATATTTGAGAGAGAGAGAGAGAGGGCAGGAAGTGAAGAGGGAGGGAGAGGGACATGCAGACTCCTCGCTGAGCAAGGAGCCTGACACGGCCCTCTCCCAGGACCATGAGATCATGACCTAAACTGAAGTCAGATGCTGACCCACTGAGCCACCCAGGTGGCTCTAAAAACATTGTAACGTGTGTGCTCCTCAAAACAATCTTGTGATGTATTGTTATCCTCATTTTTAGTATAAGGAAACTGAGTCACCGATTGGTCAAGTGATCTCAGGTGAAAGAGTTCCTTTGGTTAGGGCTCGAGGAAACCCCATCCTTACGGTGTGAATGTGGAACACAGTATATCTGTTCAGATCTGCTACTTAATGGTATTTCCCTTGTGAGGGGCCCTTGAAGGCCAGTGTCATTCTCCAGATCTGTCTGACCTGCTGCCTCTCTTCCTGGTGGCGGCACCTCATTACTCAGCACCCTTTGTAGTGAGACGGGACCACTGCCTGGATTCAGCGCGGTGGAAAATGAGCCCAAGGGTGGGCTCCACTCTCAGGCCTGGCCGCGGGGAGGCCCCTGGGAGCCACACGTCAGGGATGTTGGGGGCCGGCAGGCAAAACGACCTCGTATCGAAATCACCATTTGGAGAAAAGCTGCTCCTGCATCAGCCACAGCTCTCAGGGATTAAAGGCTTGTCGGCCAAAAATGAACTTCTTCCCCCGTTGGTTCTTGGTACGTTTGGTGGGGGGTGTTAGAGGAGCTGGGTTTGCAGACACAGACACTGAAGAAAAGCGGATTCCTCCGGGGAAGTGGATTCAGAGCAGTAGGGCCCACGCGGCATTGCTGCGTGGGGACTCCTGAGGGGCTACGAGGGAAAACAACCCAGAGGATAAAAATCGATTCCCTGTCTCCTTGCTGCGACATTCCCACGGTGATTTTGGGAGCGGCCACGGAAGGGTGCCGGGAAGCCACGTGCATCCTGCGCTCTGGAGATGGGTGCTGAACCGCACGTCAGTGGTTTGAGGCTGTAGACGGTTTGGAAGGGGCTAGGGGGTCAGTTTATGGCTGGAGAGGACCTGGGGCAGGAGGCCTGGGCTGTGCGTGGGCTCCCCCTGTGACTTTGCACCAAGGGGCTCCTTCCCAGGGTTCTGAAGGTCAGGAAAGATGTGCGGGGAAGCCCAGAGCTGCTGGCTCATTCTGGGGAGCTTTATCTTTCTTCCTTTAAACTCCCTCTGTCCCGTGTGGCCAAAATGCACATAATGGCTTTTGTGCTACTTAGGAGATTTTCAGAACTTTGCAGCAACCAGGAACCTTAAAGAGGGCAAACCCAGGGTACCTATATGAGGCAGGGAAAAGCAGGCGCTGTCTTTAAAGTTGGGAGTGGGAGGGCCCCAGAGCCCCCCACCCCACCCCAGGGTGCTTCCACACCCCATCCTGCTCAGTTCCTCATACTCTAATGTGAAGGACCTTTGGCTGGGACCTGGGTCAGGAGGGGAGAGAGGCCTCTGAGAGGCACCCAGTCCTTTTCTGAGATGGTGAAGGAGGACACTGATAAATCCATGAGATTCTGGTGTTTCAAAGCCACCCAAAAGTGTCTATGGCAAAGTGATTAAAAATTGAATTATTTGGGGGCTTCCTGGGTGCCTCAGTTGGTTAAGCATCTGCCTTCGGTTCAGGTCATGGTCTCAGGGTCCTGGGATCAAGCCCCAAATCGGGCTTCCTGCTCAGTGGGAGAGTCTGCTTGTCCCTCTGCATATGTGCTCTGTCTCAACAAATCACAATTTTTTTTTTAAATTTTAAAGATTTTTATTTTATTATTTTGGATGGAACTGGAATGGGAGGACATCTGTTTCCTTCTTTAGGAAACTGTTACAAAAAGAAGATCATGGGTTGGGAGAGAGGATGATTTTCTAGGAAGAAAAAAGGTAAATAAGTGTAATTGCCTAAAAGTGGTGACAGTCTTGCTTGTAGATGTTCCTCCTGCATTTTGGGAAGTTGGAGAATCCGTAATACTTTCTATTAAAGTTTACCTGAGAATCCCCAGCTGACTTTGGGGGTGGGGGGCATTGTCCTTTGTGAAGATTTTGAGCTTCTGTGAGTGAGCATACCTCCACTCCAGAGTGACATAAAAAGCAATCTGCACCTCCTTCCTGATTTGTCTGTAATGAAACTTGCTTTCCTCAGGTCCCAGCATTCAAGGCAGATAAATATGTTCCCTTTCATTGGCTCTTACTCATACTTCAGCAAGATTTCCCATGTGCTTTCCTTGGCTGGCTGGGAAACTGGACCACAATTTATGGGATCTTAGGGGACAGGCGCATAGAATTCCAGTGGGATCCCAGAACAGAAACTAATTGGAGATTAGAGACCATTGTGGTGTGAAGCTTTTCTTTGAGATCGAAAGAGGTGCATGTTATGTAAATATTAGCAAGTGTAAGGTCACACTGTCTATTGAAAATTTATAGACTCATTATGGTCACGAAGGCAGGAAGATAAGTAGATTTTGGAAAAGATGCAGGTAAATTCAGGGAGGTGGCAAATTTGACAGAGAAAAATCACAAGTAGATGGAGAGGCAGTCAGAGAGAGAGAGAGAGGGAAGCAGGCTCCCTGCCGAGCAGAGAGCCCGATGCGGGACTTGATCCCAGGACCCTGAGATCATGACCTGAGCTGAAGGCAGTGGCTTAACCCACTGAGCCACCCAGGCGCCCCCTGGCCCAAACTTTTTAAAAAGATTTTATTCACTTATTTGACACACAGAGAGCCAGAAAGCACAAGTTGGGGGAATGGCAGAGGGAGAAGGAGAAGCAGGCTCAGGGGAGCTGAGCAGGGAGGCAAATGTGTGGGACTCCATCCCAGGAGCCTGGGACCATGACCTGAGCTGAAGAAAGACACTTAACCAACTGAGCCACCCAGGCGCCCCCTGGCTCCAACTTCCAAAGATGGTGTATGAGATACCTTTGGTAGGAAGAAATGAAGATCAGCAACTGTCCTTGATTCTGCTTCTCAGGAAGGCATTGTGATGTGGTACCCAGGACTTTGGAGACACACACACGCTTGGTGCCCTCCGGCTCTGCCACTAAAGCAACACCTTCCAGAGGGCAGCTGCAGGCACCGGGTGGCGTCACACAGGGTCAGACCCGGGAGGCACTCAGCCATGTACCCCTTCCAACATCCTGCTGGGGTTAAAAAAATTACCTATATATATATATAAAAAGAACCAGAATAGTGGGAATGAATGAAAGATAAAAGTGTCCTATGTAGTAGTGGTAGTTCTCTTGTAGTACTTTTTTTCTCTCTCTCTCTCTCTCTTTTTTTTTTTTTTTCTTTCTTGGTTTGTTTTCTGGGGAAGGGGCCTGCCATGTGGGTTTTCAGTCAATGATGTTCCCTGACTTAAGTCCTACCGCCCCCCTCAAGGGGGTGGGCTCTGAGGAAACTTTTTTTTTTTTTTCAGGCTTTTGTTCTCTGGCGGTTTTTTGTTTGTTCACTTTTTTTTTTCTCACTTTGACCGCTTTTGATGGTTTTTGTAGTTTTAGAGGAAAACAAACCGCACCCTGATCTCCCTCTCAGAGAGAAGCCTCAGTCTGGCTGCAGAGCCCAAATAAGTTCCCCCTTGGCCGCTGGCAGAGCAGGTTCCAAGTCGCTGTCCCTGGGGATGGAGGATCTTTTGCTTGTACCCAAAAGCACGGCAGCAGCTTTTGGGCACCTCTAGACCGCTAGAGAGGTTCCAAGCAGCAATCGCACACTGAGATTTTCCCGCTGGGCCGGGCTGGGAGTGCCCAGTCTTTCTGGGTCTAAGAGCGCCCACCTTACATGCACCAATTTCAGGGAAGTCAGAGGTTCGCGCGTGGGTCTCAGGCTCTGAGAATGGGGCACAGGTCCGAGAGCACCAGGCTGGGCCTTCGCGCACCTCTCTGGGGCGAGAGTTTGGTGCATGCTCTGAAACAAAGGCGTGTATCAAAGGGCACCGGCTGGGCCTTTATTCCTCTCTCAGGGGAGTATCTCAGGCTCTATAGCAGGACTCTTGCATTCTGCCGCCTGGTGTGGCTCCCATCCCCTCACAGGAAATGGACCCCATGCATTCTCCTTGCGCTGGCAGCTTAGGGACCAAGAGCTGGTTTCTCTGCTGCACTCTCTCTGACTCAGTGCCAAGGGAGGCTGTCCTGGGACCAGGGACTTAAGCCCCTGTCCCTAGCCGCCCCGATTCCCACAATTTCCCCAGAGATGCTTTGCTCTTTTGGAGTGCTTTCAACCAGTCTCTGAGTTAATGCTGGTCCCCAGACGCAGGGCACTCTCGCTTGTATTGGGGTATTACTTTTCAACTGGTTGCCTCTGGTAGCTCCCTCCCCCTTTTGTTTATCTTCTGATATCAGTTCACAGTTCCCACTCCGCTTTACCTGCCCACTGGCTTCTTCTCCCCCTGTAGAGATCCACATGTGTATAATTCTGATCTCAGGCTGATTTCATGGGTGATTGGAGTTCATGGGTGATTGGTAGGTAATCAGCTCATTTTGGGGTACAAGTTGAAAAGACGCCTCCTACTTCCGTGCCATTTTGTCCCCCCTCTTAACTTTTTTTTTTTTTAATTTTATTTGACAGCACAAGTAGAGGGAGAGGATGAAAGAGAAGCAGGATCTGCACTGAGCAGGGAGCCAGATGCAGGGCTGGATCCCAGGACCCTGGACAGATGCTGCACTGAGGGAGCCACCCAGACACCCTTTTAGACCTAGGATGCAGGTAGGAGAAGCAAGCCAGGGGTTCCTTGGCCCAACACTAATGACCATGGCTCAGACAAATCCATCTTCCACTTCAGGCTTCCAGATACTCTGCGAAGGAGACATTTCCCTTCCTGTCCCTGAATGCTCTGCCAGTTCAAGGCAGATCCATGTTTCTGAGGGTTCCTCTTTGGTCATTCTGTCAGGGACAGCCAAGAGGGCTCCAAGCCTGTGTGGACCCCAGGCCTGGGGATCCCAGCCCTGAACTCTTTGCTCTGCCCTTGATGACCCCAGAATAGATCAATTCAGCAACTGTCAATCCCTGCCAGGCCAGGGAACAAACCCAGCAGTACACAAGATCAACTCGCCTTGGTCCCAGGAGCCTGGATTCCCCAAGGAGGGCTTCACCTGGTCTCTGAAGGGGATTCCAGGGGTTCCAAGATGGCCATGGGTGGAGCCCACCAGGTAGAGAGGCCCCTGGAGTGTGTCCACTGGCACTGAGCAGACGGAAGATCCCCTCAGGCCTTCCCTCGCGGCTCCACTGTGCCCTGGGGAGAGAAATGGGCCAGCCACACCGCACCGGGGCCACAGCTTGGCCGCCCAGGAGCAGCAGCGGGCCTAGCCTGGAGCTCAAGCAGTGGCAGGGAGCAGCAGGGAGGCCAGGACTGGGCAGGGACTGAGTTCCTGGAGTCAGCAGAAGAGCAGCGGGAACCAGCAGGGGGCGCAGTCAGCCCCCTCACCGGACAGGACAGAACAGGAGGCTGGGTGAGGGCTTGTGGGCCTGCAGAGAGGCCTGCACTGCTGTTTGCCGCCCCCCACCCGCCACAGCTCGCCCGCACCTGCCTGCCCCGCCCACCGCCTTCTGTGGGCCCAGCAAACTCACTGCGCAAGTAGCGCCTCCCGGGAAGGCAGGGGTTCTGGGCTGGCTGGGCAAGGCGCGGGGGAGTGCATCGGTGCCCCGCTGACTCAGGTACTGAGGGGCTGGGGAGGGGTAGGGGCGCTAGGCAGAGAGGGAGACTGGGGCCCTGCTGCCCGCTGCCACCTGCTCCTTCGTCCAAGGGAGCGGGAGGGGGGCCTGGCGGACAGGTTCCTGGCGGACTGGTGCTCCTACGCCCCATAGCCCTTGCCCCACAGCCCTTGCTCCACTTCTCGGTATTCAGGGAACCCGTGGGGCCCTACTGACATCAAGGGGCCCAGCACCACTGGGCTCGTCTGGACCCCGGAGAGACGCCTGTGCTGACAGGCTTCTTTTCCAGAACTTGATGGAAAATTTTGTCCCTCAGAATCGCCGGACTCCCCAGCCTGATAGGCGCTGGCTCTGCCCACGCAGCCTGGGCCCCACTGGGCCCCCTCCACCTCAAGTGCCTTTTACCCAGGAGCCTAGAGCACCGAAACCCCACATTCTCAAGCCAGCTGTCTTTGGGCCAAGGACTCAGGTATCCTCAGGGACCCTCCTTTCCAGGGCACATACTCCTCTCTGTGCAGGAGAGACCAGAGAGAGCAGGCTTGGGGATCCTTCACTCCAGCTGGATGGAGGGGCAGAAGCTTGGGTGTGTGTGAGGGGGTGCTCACAGGTGGCCTCCCTGGGTAAGGAGCTTCCAGGAGGAAACTTCAGAGTGAGGCTATGATGTGGAAGCCTCAGGAAGCACTGGCTGCACAGACTCCAGGCTCCTGGCTTGGGCAGTGGGCATTTAGTGGCCAGAGCCCTACAGGACCAACCCTGTCCAAACCCACCCCACCATGGCCGGCTTTTTTGTCTTGAATTTGCACAGCAACCTTTTCTCCAGTAGGAAATTGAAAGCTTTGCTTTGGAAAGTTTTGTGTCCAGGAGGCTCCTGGGCATCCACTTACTTTATTTCCGGAGGCTAGTTGAGGAGGGTGGAGTCTTTGGGACCTTCACAGCACATCTCCTGATCCTTCCTGACTTCCTTTTTTTTTTTTTTTTTTGATTTATTTATTTGAGAGAGAGAGAGAGAGAGATAAAGAGCACACCACAGAACACATGCAGGCACAGGTGAATGGGCCAGGTGAATGGACCTGTGCCAAAACAAAGAGTCAGATGCTCAACCAGCTGAAACCACCACCCCCCCGTCCACCTTTTACAGATGGGTTACATCTTCACACTGTTAGGCGCTTTGCCTGGACCCGGCTAGTCTTACAGCAGTCCTAGGACACTGTCTCTTGCCCAGTGTCTCTGGTCAGTACCAACCCATGCCTCAAGTGTGGGAATGACTTCTTCCTGACTCCTTTTTTTTTTAAAGATTTTTTATTTTATTTTATTTATTTGACAGAGAGAGATCACAAGTAGGCAGAGAGGCAGGCGGAGAGAGAGAGAGGAGGAAGCAGGCTCGCTGCTGAGCAGAGAGCCTGAAGCGGGACTCAATCCCAGGACCCTGAGATCATGACCTGAGCTGAAGGCAGTGGCTTAACCCACTGAGCCACCCAGGCGCCCTTCCTGACTCCTTCTTAACTCCCTGTCCAGCCTGGGTTGCCCACCCCCCTCCAGGCTGTCCTAGTTGTATATATTGGATCTCTGTAGATAGTGGGCACCATCAGATCCTCACCTGTCGTGGCCGGCGCAACAAATCAACCAGGAACATGAGGGTAAGAGGATGAAGAAAAGAACTCGAGAAGCAGAGAGATGGGGGACAGGAGGAGCACTGAGGAGGATGTCCAACAGTGCTAAGTTTATTCAAAGCCTTAAGGCCATATATATAGTGACATTACATCTGTGTTTAGTTAAGCAACTATGGTTCCTCATGACGCCAAATGGCTGATGCCAGTACAAATACAGCAAACCTGAAAGTAAATTATGGGTTGTACTAAGGCAGCAAGGACCAGCAACGAACTTTTTAGCCCAACCGAATTGTTCTCATTTGTTTAGTAAGCGTGTGGGAAGTCACGTAGGCGAGCGCACAACACATAGCACAGACTCTTGCCCAGTGCTACTGAACTTTTCCCGTCCTAAACCTTTTGTTAGGTTATTTGGACTTTAAAGGAGGCACAAGTCAGGGTCTGGTTTGGTTCTCGTCTCAAGCCTTATTGCGGCCTCCCACACTCACCGAAATGAGAACATGGCTCAGGGTTATGGAGTGAATATACCCTTTAGGAAACATTAAAGGACATAGCATAACTGGTCCGGGGTCACCCAGCCTGTGAGAGGCATGGGTGAGATTCAGACTGCACTGGGTGCCACAGCCATTTTCAGCTCACCTTAGTGTCCAACCTGGTCCCAGAAGGTTCCTGCTCAGGACTTTGCTTTGTGCTGAGCTGGGCTTGCTTCCTGACTTTGAAGCCATTTTCACAGTGTATCCCCAGCCCACCCTCTCACATTGAGCATCAGTGCTGCCTTGGCTGGCCTCTGTTAATCGTGCCATTCTTCTCAATCCCTCTCTCACCCCTCCGGCCCACTGTCCTACTGCCCTCTGTCCAGTGGGCCAAGTTCTGAGTTTCTTACCTGCACTTCCTCTTAACTGTGCTCTGTTGAAATCCTCTCTAACAGGGAAGACCTGCTTATCAGAGCAGCTTGATTTGGAATCCATCTCCCCTGGAGGTCAGAGCTTCTGACCATCATGTCCCCAGCCTCAGCACTGGGGATGCCTGCCCAGCCTATTCTGGGTGCTCGTGGAGCTCTGGGATCTTGGAGAAGATTTGCCATGAAAATAAGCATTTATGCATAACACGGAAGAGAAGATTTGAGGAAATTGAGTGAGTGTCATCTGGTAATGTTTGTGTTAGGATGGTTCTGAAATGTCTGGGCCCTGAGTTACCAAGAACCCTAGGTTGCCCAGCTGGAAGGACCTCAGATAGATCAGCTGGGCTCCTCACCTCATTTGACAGATGGGAAGTTGAGGCCCAGAGCTTAGTGCCACAGAACAGGAGTGAGGAGAGATGTTAGTGACAGGAAGAAATCATAAGGTAAGCACAAAGTGGCTGAGCCTGGGCTTTGTTTATGCAAATGAGTTGCTAAAACAGTGGGCCTGAGGCTGCTGACTCTATCTAGTGGCCAGCAAGAAGTAACACCAGCCCACACCTTCTGAGGTTTAACTCATGCCAGGAATGATTCTCAATGTTTTATTCGTAGGCACCTGGGTGGCTCAGTTGTTCAGCTGAGGTTATGCTCCCAGGGTGCAGGGATCTAATCCTCACTAGGCTTCCTTCTCAGTGGGAAGCCTGCTTCTCCCTTTCACACTCCCCCTGTGTGTGTTCCCTCTCACCCTGTCTCTCTCTCTCTGTCAAATAAATAATAAAATCTTAAAACAAGAACAACAACACCAAAATGCTTTATTTGCCTTAGGAGATAGGGTCTGTTATGGCTACCATTTTAATGCATGGAAATATGGGCACAGGGGAGCTAAAGGAGTCCAAGGTCACACAGCTTTCAAGTGGAGGAGCCAAGATTTGAACCCTGGGCAGCCTGCCTCCAGAAACTGTATTATTTTTTCCCCTTGTGTATGTCATTTTTAAAAACCTTTCCCTGAATTCTAACAGAGATGTGTAAAAATTGTTAAGCATGTAGTTTATTGATCATCACAAAGCTTAGGTTCTGAAGCATTGCAGCAAGCTGGGGGGGGGGGGGCTTTGTTGTCAGAACTGGTTGGAATCCAGTTTCTGGTGCTGCATGATGTTAGGTGACTTACTCAGCCTCAGTTTCTGCACTGAGTTTGGCAGCCTTGTGATGAGTAGAGCATGTGACAGTGCCTAGCGGGTTTGGTGCCTGGCGAGTGTTTAATAAATGGTTTTCTCTTCTTAATAATGAAAATTCTAAATTGTGTTGGTTTTGTTAAGCAGTCCGAATACCTTCCTCATCGGTCAGTTGCCTGTCAGTCGCCTTGTAGGTACTTGTGATGAGTCACTTTGGTAAGTCACTATATATAGCTGAAACATTTGGGGGTAGTTGGGGGACACCCCCCCCCCGCCCCCACTGCCCCTGCATTGAAAGTCTGTAATTTAAAATGTTCCACCTGTGCCTTTTTTGTTTTTTTTAAACATAACCACTTTGGGACAGTGAAAGTTCTATGTCTTCTCCTTAGGGTTGTGACGGAGCCTTTGGGGACCTGCAACAGCTTACTTCCAGTTTCTGTCTGGCGTACTGATGGGCCAGAACTTATTTTAACAACATTCCATCACATTCCAGGCACCTGGAAGGAGGAATATGTTGAACTTCTCGGAAATTATTTTTTGGAACTGTTTTTATCCTGAGGAATAACCCATTTAAAAATTGAATGACCTTTATGGTTGACTTTTCCACTCTACATAATGCAAACTGAAAAACTCGTTGTTTTCAGCTGCTTCTGCAGCAGTGGGAAGAGCAAGCCTGTGGGAGTCCTCCCCCGGTTGGCCCCAGCACAGAGCTGCATCATTCTACACACCCGTCATGCCTTGTCTCCTTGTCTGTGAGGTGGTAATGATGGTGCAGGGAGCTCCAGGGGTTGTCGTGAAGGTTACAGAGATGGGGGGTGTAAACTTTGAACAGTGTGCCCCACATAAAATGCAGATCTGGTGAGCAGAGGCAGCTGCTCACATTAATTGTTGATGCCAAGGCACTGGAGTTCCACAATAGCCTAAGCCTTTCTTTCCTGGGTCCTTTTTGTCTCAGCCACCACCTTAGAGAAAGTGACTCAGCAAGGCTGGTGCTTGTGGAGCCCTCTACAAATCCAGCTAATTCACACGGGCGATGCCCTGGAGATAAGGGGGTTTTCCTGGGTGGTAGGACCCCATTTCAGAGGCTTAACTAGCCGGTTTCTCCTAACTGGTCCTGTCCTCCAGGGTCAAGTTGAAGGCCTGCCAGGAGACTGGTGGTCTCACCAGAGTTTTCCACTGGAAGCATGAAGGACCCCATGGGGCCTCGTGCAGAATGACATGGGTGTTGGGGGGAGAACAGGGGGGACACCGCCTGTACCATCATGGGCAGGTCACTATATCTGGCTCACGCCGGCTTTCTTCCCATCTGGGAAATGGCAGAAGACCATGCTTTTTCAAAGGAGGGATGAGGGTTTAGGGAGGTATTTGATGACTGTGTTGGGGCTGCATGTGTAACAGAGTTGACGGAGGGGCCTTGGAGTCACAGACTTGGGTTCAGGCCCCTGCTGCTGCCACATAAAAGTAGATCGCTTGGGTAAGCCATGGACCTCAGTGTCCTCCTCTGTGCACTGTGGATAATACCTAGCATGTAGGTCTGTGAGGGGTACAAAATAGAAGGCCATATTAGGAGCTTAGAGCAGAACCTGGTACTCACTAGATTATAGTTTTATGGAGATACTCTGGCATCACTGGTGTTGCAGACCTGGTCCTACCCTCTGGAAACTTTGGCTGTGTGACAGATGGCTTATGAGGCCGTGGCTGACAGAAAGAAGCGGTGTCTGTCTTTTCTTAAGATTAAGGGTACAGAGGGGTGCCTGGTGGCTCAGTCGTTGAAGCATCCAACTCTTGGTTTCAGCTAAGGTCATGATCTCAGGGTGGTGGGATTGAGCCCTGAGGTGTGCTCTGCTCTCAGTGTAGAATCTGCTGGAGGTTCTATCTCCCTGTATTTGTGTGTGTGTGCTCTCTCTGTATCTCTCTCTCTGTCTATCTCTCCCTAAAATAAATGAAGCTGTAAAAATAAATAAATACATACATGCATAAGTTAATTAATTATGGGTACAGAAATCAGTGATGGAGCTGGGCTGATGGGACACTTGGCAGCAAAGACAGGTGCACCCTGCTTGAAGGCTCGGGGGTAGCTGCAGTGTCACCAGTGGTGATGGGGGTGTGAGGAAGTTGCCTCGTGCAGCATCCAGAGAGGAACTTAGATGGGGGGGGTTCCAGGGAGTAAATGCCCATGGGTAGGAAGCATCTTCAGATGAATGTCAGAGGGTGTCCTCATGGATGGGGAGGCACCCTTTCTCCCTGAAGCTGCCCACGAGTGGAGGTGTGCCTGCTGGGGACATAACTAAATCATTGGGGTTTAGCCTCCTAAGCTGTTAATTTATGAAGATGTGGCCAAGACCTTGTCTCACTGATTTTTAAAGAGAAGTAAATTAAACTGTTGTTTGGGATGGTGTTGTCTTCCAAAGGCTCATTCAGAGTCAGTGGCAGAGCTGCTGTGGGCTTTCCAACTTGTCTTGAAAGCCTGGTCCAGGCAAGGGTGAGGGATATTCCCATCTCTTGGGGTCTCTTGCCCTCTCTGTTTATGGCAGAACGTGGTTTTGTGAATGGTAAATAAACAGGCATCCTGTGCAGATCCTTCAGCTCTTCGTGTGACTGCAGTAGAGGAAATTCCCATTCACTGGGCACAGACTGTAGCTGGTCGGGCGGTGTGGCGGGGCTCTCACTGAGCATTCCCCTTTCACGTAATCCCCGACCAGATATGAATTTTGTGGTGTTGCCACTTTCCTGCTGGCCAGGAGGGAAGTTGAGGCCCAGGAAAGTTACACTTTCTCGCTGTGGTAAGCGGCAGAGCCATGTCAGCCGGTCCAGGCCCTGGCTTTCAGGTCTGTTTGCTGTGAGCATTTTCTCTTGTGTTTCCAGCTTTTGGCCTGTTTGACCTATCAAACTACTGATGGTGTATTGATAATTCTAATACTCTCGACATTGTGAAAGATGAGCTCTTCACTTTGTGCTAGAAATGTTTCTTGCTGTATTTTTCTTTTAAATAAAAAAAAAAAAAGTCAAAGTCCCACGTTTCTGCCCATTTGAATCTCCCTGAGTCTCCCTGTTGTGAAGTGGTTGGGTTTGGGGATTTCTAGGGCAGGGGCCTAGTTGGTGGTGGCTTTGCATGGAGGAGCCCATGGCTCAGGACTTAGAATGAGGACTGGAGCAGTGTGAACTGTGGCCTGAAAATGTGTTCATGTGTGCTGAGGTGGTGCCCAGATTCTTTTGGAGGATGAACTGAGGTTTTGATCAGTAGGTTAGAGAAACACTTGATGGAATAACACTGATAATTTTGTTTTTGTATTCAATCCTAATTTTGTGTTTTCGTTTTCGTGTAGTGCAGTGTGCTCTATGTTCTAAGAAAAAATTGGCAATCAATTCATACAGTATCATGATTTAATAATCCTTCCTCACTCACCGGGTCATATTTCAGGTTTTTATATGTAGTTTTTATATCTGTAGTTCTGTTTCTGAATTCTGCATTTTGATTCATTCCTTCATTTTTAAATTTCTTATTTTAAAGATTTTATTTATTTGAGAGAGAGAGAGAATGAGCTAGGAGCAGGGGCAGAGGGAGAAGGAAAGGGAGACTCCTCACTGAGCATGGAGCCTGATGTGGGTCTCAGATCCCAGGTCTCTGAGATCAGGACCTGACCCAAAGGCAGATGCTTAACAGACTGAGCTACCCAGGTGCAGCCACATTCCTTCATATTTTTATTTTTACTCCAGTGCTGCACTGTTTGGCTGGTTGCTTCAGTTTCTGGGAGGGAGGGAGATGACCCCCTCCCCTGTTCTTCTAACAAGTTTGCTTTTGCTGCGTTGACTGGAGAAGGGGCAGGCTTCCTGAAGATGAGTAGGATGATTCAGTGACACCCAAAAGGCAGTGGCTATCATTGTTCCCACTGTGCTTCAACAACTTCACCCACTGACTCTTTGATGATGGCAGCCACCAGCAAATCTTCTGCAGAGGACTGCTGCCTTGGGATGCTTTTCTTGTGGTGCTGGACTTCATTCCCCCTGGCAGCCAGTACAGCTAGGATTAGAACCTAGGAAAAGTCCCATTAGAACCCAAGAAAGTGGGGTGCCTGGGTGGCTTAATCGATTGTCTGCCTTTGGCTCAGTTCGTGGTCTTAGGGTCCTGAGATCAAACCCTGCACTAGTGTCCGTGCTGGCTGTGGAACCTACTTAAAATCAAACAAATAGAAATCAGCCCCAAAAAGTACCATCCTTTGTGTTGTTCTATACTGTGGATCAGATTTTATTTTTCTTTTCTTTTTTATCTTTCTTCTTTCTTTTTAAAGATTATTTATTTGTCAGTGAGAGAGCACAAGCAGGGGGAGCAACAGGCAGAGGGAGAGGCAGGCTTCTGGTTGGGTAAGGGGTCTGATGTCGGACTTGATCCCAGGACCCTGTGATCATGACCTGAGTCATGTTAGGCTGCTGCCTAACAGACTGAGCCAACCAGGCATCCCCCAGGATCAGACTTCAATAACCCTACCAGATTTCTTTAGCTTTGACATTTTAAAGGACAATGAAAGCTAGCTAAACCTACACCAGGATTCTGCATCTGCTGGGGCTGTGCTGTCCGGGCCTATGTGCCTCCTGTTCTTCTAACCCCATCAATTCCACCCATGTTTTAGCCAGTGAACTGTAGGCAGGTGTGGGTGTGTCACTGAAAGCTTTGACTCATCATTCATATCTTTATTGTAAGCTTATAATCTTTATTTTTTTCTTTTTTTGGGGGGTTAGATTTTATTGATTTGTTTGTTTATGAGAATGAATGGGGAGCAGAGGCAGAGGGAGAAGCAGACTCCCTGCTGAGCAGGAAGTCTGACATAGGGCAAGATCCCAGGATTATTTATGACCTGAGCCCAATGCAGATGCTTAACCGACTGAGCCACCCAGGCGCCTCTTTATTTTTCCTTTATTGATTATCTGCCTTTCTGAGGCAGCGTTCTACCTGGGTTTTCATAACTCCACACTAAGGTATTCTTCCACTAGTGTGGCCTGTTTTGAGGTAATTCCTATACAATCTGGCTATGCTGCTAAATGATGCTATGATCTTGGACTCTTTTTTTTTTTTTAACCTCTCTGAGCCTTGGTTTCCTCTGTGCTAATGTGGATAATATACCCTCTCTTGCAGATGTGTGGAGGGCCATGGCTGACTTGGATGCAGTTGGAGTCATCTCACGGCACATGGAATACACAATTTATCTTGCTTCCTGTCTTGATAACGACATCTTGGTTTTCATGCTGTCTTAGAACAAGTAGAACTTGACTTACATGTAAGTTGTGAATTCACGTACTTTTGTCAGAGGTGTTATTTTAGTTTAGTTTAGTTTAGTTTAAAGCAGGCTCCACACCCAGTGCAGAGCCCAGTGTGGAACTCAAACTCACCACCGTGAGATCAAGATCCGAGCTGAGATCAAGAGTTGGCCGCTCAACGAGCCTAGTCACCCAGGCATCCCTTCTGTTTATCATTTTTCAAAAAATGTGACAAGTAACACTTTCTCTGCTTGGACCTGTCCTCACACCTGCTATGCTTGTCTGGGGGTCAGACGTGTAGCTGGTGTGGTGCTGGTGATGGTGAGCAAGACAGTTGTTAAGTCTTTTTACCCTAATTGCTGTTGTCCTATTATTTCCTTTTTTTTTTTTAAGATTTTATTTTATATCGTGGTGATATATGCTAAAACTGTTGCTTCTGGTCCTGCCTTAAAACTTGAATATGTAGGGCATTTTTTAAGAATTCATCCCTGGAGATACAGTATTTGTTTTTCTCTGTCTGACTTATTTTGCTTAGCACAATACCCTCTAGGTACATCCATACTGTTGTAAATATCAGGATCTCATCCTTTTTGATGGCTGAGTAATATACCATTGTGTGTATGTACCACTTTGTCTTCTGTTGCTGGACACTTGGGCTGCTTCCATATCTCGGCTATGGAAAAAAAAATGCTGCAGTAGGCTTAGGGGTGCCTCTGTGCTTTCAGAATGTCGAGTCTGATGTGTCAACTGCCACAACAGTCGTGGCAACTCAGGAAGGGAGCCAGGTGCAGGAGGTAAGAGGAGGAGTGCAGCTTTAGGCAATCTGAGTTGAGGTGTCTGTTGGACGTGCAGGTGTAGGTTCTGGTTGGACAGTCAAAATGTAGGAATGGGTGCTTGGGGGAAGAGAGATGCAATCATGCTGTTGCCAAGGGATATATTCCTTGTAGAGAGAGTGACAGTTAAGGATTTAGGGTAATTCCTTCTTTTCTTGGGCAGATAAAGGGGAAGAATAAAGGAGTAGTGGATGGAAGGGGAGGGACATGGCTTTGATGCCAGGAAGGCATTTTTGCACAGATGTCTAGAGAAGAGAGATTTCAAGGGATGAAATGTCAGCAATGTTCGATGATGTGAAAAGTTGCAAAGCAGCTTGATTAGGGGTGGGGGTAGATCGAGGAGGTTGTCACTGAGTACTGAAAGAAAATGGGAGGTGAGTAGTGGAGTCCTAAGCCAGACATAGAGATAGAGTGACTGGGCGTGAGACCATGGAGGTCACACACAAGAATAGCCTTTTAGAAAGTTTGATGGTAAAGACACAGACGATCATAACTCCAGACATAGCTTGGACAAGGGTGGGTTTTACAGGCTGTGTTTACCTATTTGCAGGTTGACTGAAGGGAGATGACAGATGGTGCATGCTGCTGGATGTTGTGGGTTGAGATGGGATTAGGTATACAGAAACACACAGAGGAGTGTATGGATGCCCTGACTGCTTCTGTAGAACACAAGGCCAACATTAGGCATGGAGGGAATGGAACGTGGCTCAAGGAGATGTGCAGTCTCAGATACAGACCACATGGCTCAGAGTCTTACAGGGCTCTCCTTGCCTCCGCGTGGCCCTTCTCACAGGGTTTAAGTTTTGAAGAGTCCTTTTGTTTCTCTGGGTTTGGGGTGTGACTGGAGAGACATAGCAGAGAGCAAGGGCTGAGGAAAGATCAAGAGGGCAGGAACTCACAGAGGGGAGTCTACTAACCTCTCTGCCTTTTCTGGTATGGGCTCTCTCCTGATCTGGATGGACGGATGACCTGCCATTACTTCTTTTAAAAATGCATTTGGCTTTACCCTGCCAGAAAGCAACACATGTTTATTGAAGAATAGTGGGAAACCCCAGAGAAACTGAAGGAAGAAAATAAGCACTCAGCTGAAGACAACCATTCAAAAGTTCTGGCACCTTTTCCTCCCAACTTTCACTGAAGTTGAACAGATAAATGTATATATATGAAGTGATTTCTGGGAAAGACCAAAAAAAAAAAAAAAAAAAAGATACCAACAACAAGAAAACAAAAAAGAGAACAAAGCAGAAGAAAACGGTGTTCATTTTCTTCCTGAGGCTGCCCTTCCTCAATACTGCTACTTGGTTTTACTACCTGCTTTTCTCCCTGGGCTTTCTTGACAAAACATGGTTCCACTACTTTTACCTTCTTCAAAGTGTTTGACAGAGTCGTTTGCTCTCAACATGGAGTTTGAGCAAAATGGACTATTGTTTTAAAATATTCTATCATGTGTGCTGTAATATCTCATCCTGGACATGATACAAATGCTATGATAAAAAGAAGAGATGCTTTTAAAGTGATCACCAGAGTTGTGAAATTCATTGGCATGATCCTTCTTTTTTTTTAAAAAAAGATTTTATTTATTTATTTGACAGAGATCACAAGTAGGCAGAGAGGCAGGCAGAGAGAGGAGGAAGCAGGCTCCCTGCAGAGTAGAAAGCCCGATGCGGGGCTCGATCCCAGGACCCTGGGATCATGACCTGAGCTGAGGGCAGAGGCTTAAACCACTGAGCCACCCAGGCACCCCGACATGATCCTTCTTTTGAGGGTCATAATTCATTTAATTTTTTTCTGCTCCACCTTTACCTTCGCAGTCTTCAGTTGTTATGTGCATTAGACACAGTATTAGCAGTAGTGGTAGTAAAAATACTCCTGTCACCCTTTACAGGTACCATTTTACTAGCATCTCCTTACCACTGTAGCAGCTTTAAACCCTGTTTCCACCCTGTTCATTCCTTTAAATGCCTTTTCCTTAAAACCTTTTCTTAGTTTTTGGTGTTCTATAGCTTTACCACAAAATGTTTAATTGAAGATTTCTCATCTTGCTTGGTATCTGTGCATTTCCTGTATTTCTGGATTTATCATTTCTGTAATATCCTCAGCTGTTTTCTTCTGAAATTTTGACTCTGTCCTTCTGCTGTACTTCCCAGGATTCTTATTTAAACCTCCCGTCTGTTGTTCGTGTCTCTCAAGCTGGCGTTCATCCTCTTCTCCTGCCTCCTTGTGTTGCATTCTGGGGAATGTCTTCACTTCTTGGTGCAGTGTTGTGAAGTCCTTCATTCAGGGCTCATCTACTGCCCCACCATTCTGGTGTGTTTTCTGTTGTGTTTTACGTCTCAGTGATTTTTGGTCCCTGTTTAACTTCCTTCAGTTCCATGTTCACACTTGGCCTGTTGCTTTTGATAGGCTCTTGATCCTTCTTCATTTTTAAACCTCTTTTGTGTTCTTAAACAATTAACATGTAATATTTTCTATTCTGTATCTGATCATTCCAGTGTCTAAAGTCTTCATTTTCCCTCAGTCTTCTGTCTCTCACAGTGGCCTCATTTCTTGCATGCTCTGTGAAGGGATTTTGAGACCAGATTTATTGGAACATAGATGTAATCTCTTTTAATTCTGTTTTTTGGTGTGTTTTTGTTTGTTTGTTTGTTTGTCTGTCTGTTTTTTCCTGGAGGGTTTGTCTTTCCTTTGCCAGGAGGCTGGGAGTGTTCTTGGTTGGGATCACTTTGGTTCCATTTGAGGGTCCTGGTTTATTAAGGAAATCTCAGGTTCAGTTCCCCCAACTTACCGTGTGGTGGGAACGGGGTCTGGAGGGCACAGGCCTGTAGAGATCCTGCAGTGAAAATGGCATTTGTTCTCTGGCACCCTGATTTGTTTTTCTTGAGCTTGTTGCTTACAGATCAGGTTTTGGCTCACTTGTTTCTGCCACCTCCCTCTTCCTGCTTCCTTTCCTACAATTTTCTAAGTCCTTTGCTAGTTTTCCAATGTCTTCTAAAGCCCAGAAATGTTTTGTGAATTCCATTTGCCATCACTAATTGCAAGTCTCATCCTGCAGCAGGAAGGCCAGAGCCAGACACTGTAATGCTCTGCCTCCCACAGAGGAGATTTTAATACCCTCTCCTCGTGTTCAGAAATTCTAGATTGGAGATGGAGTTATGGATACATTACCATCTACAGAGGATTAGTTGCCTATATAATAGAACAAGTATGCATTATTCTAATCTTTCTAAAACTTCCATTTTGCATAATAAATATGAATGGATAAGGAACCCGCATTACTTTAGTTTATGCAGATGTTCTCTTTCTGTCTCTGGCTTTAGATGGTAGGTTGTCATTTGTATGGTTCATTCTGAAAATTGGGTAACTTCATTCTTATTTTCTACATGTTGGTGCCATATAAAGTGATGATTTATGGAGATTCAGAGGTAAATATTTATCAACATCTAAATAATTGGGGAAGGCTTCCTTTACAAAAGGTAGAATTATTAAGACCTGTTTAATCACAGAAGGGATATCCTGTAAAGCTAGCCCATAAATAAAAAGTGGATCAGAAGAAAGCAGAGAGAGGAGAGAATTTGGAAGGAGCACGTGGAGGGACACCTACTGCCTATCCCTGTAAGTCAGGGGCAATCTGGAAGGGAAACCTTCTTAAAGGAGGCAGTAGTGTTTAGATGTAATGAGCTACTGGAAACCTCACAGTGTTCTGGTGAAGCAAGTGGTGTGCAATCAAGTCCGCAGACCAGTTGAAGTTGTGGCTTCAGGCAGCAAGCGAGCAGGCCTTTCTGTCTGCCTTTATCTCCAGTGGGAGCGACTTGTCCTCCTTGGAGTCAGCCTCCAGACATCTTTTCCTGTCACTACACATCTGTGCATCACTGAGAATTTCTGTGGTTGCTGCTTCATGGAGATGTTTGTCAGTTTTGGGTTTTGTTTGTTTTGTTTTTTTTTTCACCGAGGTTCACTTGCTAACTTTTCTCTTCTCTTAAAAAAAATTATATTTAATCTAGGGGTGCCTGGGTGGCTCAGTGGGTTAAAGCCTCTGCCTTCGACTCGGCTTGAAGGCATGATCCCAGGGTCCTGGGATTGAGCCCCACATCAGGCTCTCTGTTCAGCAGGGAGCCTGCTTCCCTTCCTCTCTCTCTGCCTGCCTCTCTGCCTATTTGTGATCTCTGTCTGCCAAATAAATAAATAAAATCTTTAAAAAATATATGTGTTTGATCTAGGGGCACCTGGGTGGCTAAGTGGGTGGGTTAAGCCTGTTTCTTCAGCTCAGGTTATGATCTCAGGGTCCTGAGATTGAGTCCTGCATCAGCAGGGAGCCCTCTTTTTCCTCCTCTCTCTCTCTCTGCCTCTCTGCCTACTTTTGATCTCTCTCTGTCAAATAATTAAGTAAGTAAATAAATCTTTTAAAAATATATATATAATCTCTTCCAGGAAGAGATTATGCTGAGTAAAAAAAGTCAAGCAGAGAGAGTCAATTATCATATGGTTTCACTTATTTGTGGAGCATTACAAATAGCATGGTGGACAAGGGGAGATGGAGAGAAGGGAGTTGAGGGAAACTGGAAGGGGAGGTGAACCATGACAGACTATGGACTCTGAAAAATAATCTGAGGGTTTTGAAGGGGTAGGGGGTGGGAGGTTGGGGGAACCAGGTGGTGGGTATTAGAGAGGGCACGGATTGCATGAAGCACTGGGTGTGGTGCAAAAACAACGAATACACTTACACTGAAAAAAAAAAATATATATATATATATATATATATATGTATATATATATATATATATATTTCATCTCTTATTACCATGTATTTCAAATGGTAGTGAGGGATGATGGTGTGGGACCCCATGAAGTGAATTTACACTGCCATCTTGACCACAATATAAGTGTCGTACACAGCCGTCCTGTGTCCCCTTTCATTCTGAAATGGATTCTCTCTAACCAGCTGTTATTAATAGAAGACAGGGGTCTTTGTTCTTGTAGGTGACTTGTCCAAGATCGCCCAACTTTCGAGGTTTAACCTTTGGTCTGATTGTAGGACCCATTTTCTTTAACTCAGTGCCATGCAACCTACCATGTAGGACTCTCAATACTCTCCTGCTTTTGAAGCTGTACTCCACAGGCCACGTCTACCAGTGCATATCTATTTTTGTCTAGTTCTCTCATTTATTGCACACATTTACTGGATGCCAGCTATGTGTTTCAGGCACCTTTCTAGGTGCTGGAGATATGGCAGTGGGCAAGTCAAACACAACCCCCTGCCCTCATTGAGCATGTTCCATTTCCTACTACTGGAAGCATCCACCAGGAACAATGGACTTATGCCAGAAGTCCAGCAATGATATGAGTTCCAGAAATTTCTGAATGGTTCTTTGTGGAAGTGATGATTTGGCGGCAGCCCTCAAGGTAGCTACCTGCACAGGCAAAAAAAAAAAAAAAAAAAAAGGAGGGCTGGTGTAGAAATGCCTGATGAATGGACTTCAAGGTCAAATAACTGAGCCAGGTCTTTAAGGTCTTATTTAGCTCGGAGATTTTTCAAGAACTTTCCATGATACATAAGCATATTATAGAAAAAACCCTATTCAAAGCACACTGTAAATTTGGAGGATGATTGTCTTTGCATTATTTTTGTGATTAAATGACAGTTGATGATACAGGCACTGTTGTAAGTCACTTATCCCTGTGCAAACACTTTGTGGTAAATTCTTTTATCATCCTTATTTTTCAGAGGTAGAGACTGATGCAAAGTGAGAAGTTTGGTGGTTCTCCACTGGCCACAGCTAAGCAAGCAAAAAGCAAAAAGCAGAGCCTGCATTGGAACCAGGCACTGTGGCTCCAGACCCCAACTCTTCACCCTTGGGCTTCTTGCAACACGCCTGATTTCTTGTCACTAAGAACTTGGTGCAGGAGTTTAACGGTACCTTTAACTTATAGTTTTTCTTTCTCAGAACTGAATCTGCATTGCAGTGCATCTCTGCATAAACATGTGTTTAATTTTGTCACCTTTAATTTTGTTTTTAGGTAAGATCTGAAGGAGTCAATGTGTTTCTTCTGTGGCTTCAAGCACTTCAGACAAACTTTGCAGAAGAGCAGGTGCTGATTTTTGCTTGCCTCGTGCCTGGTTTCCCAGCGATCATGTCATCCAGAGGGACCTGCATGGTGGAGACACTCATCAGTCCTAGCCCTGGTGTGGCGGATGGTAAGGAACATTTTAGCCAGCCTTACAGGTTGAAATGACTCTGGAAGTTCTCTTGAGGGATTCCTCAGCTTCTCATGATCCTGAATAGAACCCTTTATTTCGTAGATGGGTTTGGAGGAGGAATTATCCCCTGCTCTTGTTCACAGTAATGTCTTACAGACATTAGAATAGAAAGAATCAGAGCCTTTTTTATATGCAATGAGGATGGGAGACATTTACTGAAGTGGTGGAAACAGGAATGGAAGGGAGGACTCAGATGTTGGAAACAACAGGAAGTGGAGACACATCATGTATCTGGAGTGTTTTCTTGGCTGTGAATGAAATTTAAATCTGCCATCCAAAACTACTGTTTATTGTCCTCAGCATGATTGTTTCACGAGTGGACATTCATCTGCTCACCCAGCCCTGTATTTTCATGCCGCATTCATGGAAAGACAGTAGCTGCTTCCTGGGAAAGTCATGGCAACCATCTGTGTTCCATGAGTTTTTAAGGAACTTGCCAGTTAGGGCCAATGATTGATTAATGCACATCACTTTATTGCCAAAAGACAGGTATTTGATCCTTAGGCTGACCGAAGCAGAATTTGGCAGAGAGAAGAATAGTTTAGAGGGAGAGGTGGCTTCATGGGAGTTTGTACCGTATTTCCAACCCCTTGATGCTCGCTGGCCTGGAGTGTAGCGTGAGCAGGTTCCAAAGGAGGGGCAGATGTATTTTAATGAAGGCCATTTTTTAAAAACCCTTTGAACGTTGGTGAAAGAACTCCTTTTTTTCCCCACTCTGGAGCAAAGATATATCCACAAGAATCACTCCACTCTTGCCAGCCATATCAGGGGAAAGGATCGCTGAGGACCAAACATGCTTTTTCCTTCAAGTCCTATTGAACTGTATGGTTATTCAGGTAAAAGCAAAATCTTGGATAATTCAGGAATGGTCTTTCTCTTGATAGGAAAGAGGAAACATTGCTTATTTTCTCCCAGCTCATCCATATTTTGTATGTTTGCTTGTTTGTTTGTTTGTTTGTTTTTTGAGTTGACTCTTTATGATATTTCACTAGAACTTGAATATGTGCTATATCCCATCAGCAAAGACCTGGCATACATAATATTTTGTGTGAGAGTGTATGTCAAGCAAACATTTCAGTTCTCCCATCGGCTTTTATATTACCATATTCACACAGAACACTTCACTTCTAACACTGTGGCTGAGGCTGTGGATTTTTCCCTCACCAGGCAACTCTGCAACACCAGCTGGGTGTCCTGTAGTTTTACTCAGCTTTGACACTGTCTGCCTTGATATGGCATCTGATCCCACAGGTTAAGGGCTCAGTCCTGTGAGACTGTTCCATCACATTCAGGTGCCAGTCATAAGTAGGAGGAGCCCAGGTTACCCACAACTTCTCTACAACTTGGCTACAAATCAGAGGTTCCTTCAACTCCTCCTCCGGTTCAACTGAGTGGCTCGCAGAACTCTGGGAAACATTTGTTTTCATTTGCAATTTATGAAAGATATGATAAAGGATACAGATGAACAGTCAGATGCAGAGACACAAAGGGCACAGTCTGGGAGGGTCCCAAGCACAGGAATGTCTATTCCTGTGGAGCTGGGTTTTATCCCCCTCCTGGTACCTGGATATGTTGACTTACCTGGAAGTTTCCTGAAACCCCTGCTATGAGGATTTTTTTAAAAGATTTTATTTATTTATCAAAGAGAGAGAGGGGGAGAGAGCGAGCACAGGCAGACAGAATGGCAGGCAGAGGCAGAGGGAGAAGCAGGCTCCCTGCTGAGCAAGGAGCCCGATGTGGGACTCAATCCCAGGACGCTGGGATCATGACCTGAGCCGAAGGCAGCTGCTTAACCAACTGAGCCACCCAGGCGTCCCTGCTATGAGGATTTTTATGGAGGCTTCCTTACATAGATGTGCTCTGCTTTTAGCCCCCTCCCCTCTCTGGGGGAATGTAGGGGTTGGGGTGGGGGTGCCGAAGATTCTAAATTCTAATCATGGTGTGGTCTTCCTGGTGATGTGTCCCCACTGAGGAGCCATCTCGGAGCCCACCCAGAGTTGCGTTATTAGAACAAAATATTAAACTCAAAATGGATGGAAGACCTCAATGTAAGATAGGAATTCTTGCCAGTTTTCTTAAGGTGATTCTTTCTCTCTGCTATCCCTCAAGATTCTGTCCTTGCCTCCCTTCCTGACTGCACTGTCCTATTGGGCAATCTTGCCTATTGGGCAGGTGGAATGGACCAGTAGGGTCAAAATGCACAGCTTCTAGAAGGCAAAGGGATACTCCAGTCTGCTCTCAGGACTTTGGAGTCTTTGTGTTTTTGGTGCTGGTGAAAGGAAATGAGAGAGGAGAGCAGACAAGAAAGAATGCTGTCATTAGAGAGAACTGGTAGGATAAAATACAGGCATGATGAGTAGAATGAGTTTAAAAACATGATACCATTGGGTGATTTTTTTAATACTCAGTAAGAATATTTTTAACAAAGTGAACCATTTAGTTTTGAAATATTCATTCTTAGCATAATTTGAGTTTTAAGATAGGATTACATTACATGATTGTCAACATTATTTGTCACCATGACTTTTTTTTAAATTTCGGATAGGAATTTTAATAAGATAGCATTTTATTTCAGTAGACATTTAAGTTAAAATTTAAATGTATATATGTTCTTTCCCACATATTATCCAAAGGCTACAAATTAGAGTGGAAGAATAAGGAGAATCAAGATACTTGTTTTAAAGTTCTTTTTACACTGTTTTGAAAATATTGTCTTCCTCATTTATTTCCATCATTTACCATGTTAGCAAAATCTACAAACTTGTACTTGGTAAGAACTGATTGGGCTGGGTATAGAGGATGTCCACAGGGAAGCTGCCATTCTCTTTCAAATTGACCTTTGTTTATTTTTAAGCAAAATAGTCACTTTATTCTTATATTTAATGGTAACTTTATTGTAAGAGGTTTAAAGTTTCCTAATAAATGATTTTACCTATTTGTACAAACTATTTATTTGTACCTCAGGAAGACTGTGGCTCCTAAAATAATTCAACATGTGTCATGATTCTTCTTGGTATAATTATATTTAAAATTAAGTTTTAAATTTTTAATTTTTAATTGAAACTGTTTATTGAAGGCAGTGTTTATTTTCTCATGCAAAGATGTTGAAATAAACATTCTCGTTGAAGTCTTCTCTTAACGGTGTTGAGGTATGGTGACCCCAGACCCCAGACCTTGCCCAGTGGTGAGGCAGACCATCCCAGGCCATGCAACTGCCCAGAGTAGCCCTTCCTTATATCCTGGATCTTTCATCCACTACGTGCTACTTACAGCTTCTTATGGAGGGGCCAATATTTTGGCAACTGTGCAACCTAAGGGCAGTAAGCTCCAGAAAGGAAGGAAACATGAGGGAATTTCTAGTTTCACTGCTCAGGGTTTTTTGGGTTTTTGTTTGTTTGTTTGTTTGTTTGTTTTCCCCTATGAAAAATGAAGGCTCACAGGACATAAGTATCCCTTTGATTGGTGCTGGGGTGGGGAAGCAAATTTTCTTCTCCCTATTATTGGAAAGCAGGCAAAATTAGTTAAAGTGAATAATCAGAAACAATTTGGGAGGGAAAGAGATCAAAACAGGCATTAATTCATGTGGTGAATGTGGACTACTAATTCAGTTGTCTTTGGGTGTTTACTTACATACACACAAATGTGCATGCTTGGATCAGGGGAAAGCAGCAAAAACTTAATACATTTTGAAATATGTAGAAGTACTAACCTTTAGAGGTACCGGGCTGTGTATTTGTTAGCTATCTGTATATGGGTATTTTTTTCAGAACTTGATTCTGATTTGATAAATAGTCTATATTCACTGTGGAAAACATAGTATACTTTAATATATTGAATTAAAGTTCTTTATTGAGAACTTGTCTGCCTCATGCAAGTGCCTCCAGGTATATAAAAGGTGGGAGGTCGGGGTACCAGGTGGTGGGTAATATAGAGGGCATGGATTGCATGGAGCACTGGGTGTGGTACAAAAACAATGAATACTGTTATGCTGAAAATAAAAAAAAAAGAAAGTAAGAGAGCTGGACATACAGCAAGTAGTAGCTCAAGTCCAATACCATGTAACTTTTTGTATTGATTATGAAATTTAAAGGAGAAAGGGACTTTTTTTTATTATTCTATTTCTTTTCAGTGTTCCAGAATTCATTGTTTATGCACCACACCCAGTGCTTCATGCAATATGTGCCCTCCATAATACCCATCACCAGGCTCACCCAACCCCCTACCTGCCTCCCTTCTAAAGCCCTCAGTTTGCTTCTCAGAGTCCACAGTCTCTCATGGTTTGTCTCCCCCACCAATTTCCCTCAACTCACTTCTCCCCTCCATCTCCCAATGTCGTCTGTGTTATTCCTTATGCTCCAGAAGTAAGAAACCATATGATAATTGACTCTGCTTGACTTATTTCACTCAGCATAATCTCTTCCAGACCAGTTCTTGTTGATACAAAAGTTGGGTATTCATTCTTTCTGATGGAGGCATAATAATCCATATTGTATATGGACCACATCTTTATCCATTCATCCATGAAAGGGCATCTTGGTTATTTCCACACTTTAGTGACTTTGGCCATTGCTGCTATGAACATTGGTGTACAGATGGCCCTTCTTTTCACTACATCTGTATCTTCTTGGTATATACCGAGTGCAGTTGCAGGGTCATAGGGCAGCTCCATTTTAATTTTTTTGAGGAATTTCCACACTGTTTCCCAATGTGGCTGCACCAAGAAAGGGACTTGTTATTAATTCTGTGGAGCTGGTCAAGTCAAAATTCAAAGATGAATTTTTTCAGACATAAAGTAGTTTATACTGATTCTATTCTTCAGATTCATCTACAAGGAAAAGGCTATAAAACTAAAGTCTCATGGATTTGATTAGGGTAGTATTGGATGTTAAAGTACCTGAAATGATGAAGAATGTCTGTACATTCTTCTAGATTTGTTTCAGTCCTAAAATATTAAATTAGTTATAATGTATGTGAAAATATCCTTACTATTAGAATTGCTTATCCTTTCTCAAATTTTCTAGTGGCTTAGTACTTAGTACTTCCACCACTGTATGCCATAGCTATAATAAGCAAGCAGTAACAGGAGTCACCATCCCACCTTTGTCAGGTCACAAGGCAGAATCAGAAACAAGTCTACCAAAAAATGTCATCCCTAATAATTTCTGGTACTTTAATTTTAAAGTTTTAGTTGATATTCATCCAATCAAATATAGAGCTGAGGTATATGTTTGTGAGAAATTGAACTGTTTAGGGTGGTGGCTTACACTCACTCCCCTAATCATGTATTCTGTTTCCTTCCAGACATCCCCCATTTGAGACCAGCGCCAGTGTATGTACATTACTACAACTCAAGACAATGAAAACATTTATAGTATAAAAATTCTATACATGGCAATTCACATTGTTTTTATTAAATGGATTATAAATTTCTTTTTGGAAAAAAGTATCTAGCTATAATCCAAAACACTCAAAATCGAGTTGCTGTACTGCCCCAAATCATACAGGTATGTCATTCCTCTTTTTCTTATATTTTACATAGGTAAAAGTACACTAACACATACCAAAGTAATTGACTCATAGGGGTTTTGGTTCCTAAAGGATGCTGGTTCTAGGGATTATGTTTATGGGTGGGCTCTCTCTCTGTTGCTGAGGTGTCAGAGGGACTTCTGAGATAGCACTTGCCATGCCCTGCTGACATTGCCATGACAAGGTGATCTTGGGGGCCAGGGAGATGTTCTGAAAACATGATGCTGTGTGCAGTCTCCTGGACCCTCTCATTTTCCTTCCTTTGCTCAAGAGCCAGTGACATCAGAGCATAAGACCAGGGGCCTGTGTTGCCTTCACCCATCCCCAGCACCAGGCAGGCCCTCAATAATCATGTAGGTGGGCTGTGGGAAGGACCTATTTGACTGCCAAGTGCCTCTTGGCATCTCAGAGGGAGCAGTGGAAGAGATCTCAGGATTTTGAGGTGCCATGATGGAATGCCTGGAAGAAAAGGCAGACTCTCTTTAGAAGGCTTTCAGTGAAGACCTCTTTCTGTGTGGGGCCCATGGTATACCTTCCCTCTCTTGTGGTCCTTGGTCATAGAGAAATGGGCTTTCCCAGCAGGTTGAGTTTCTTAGAGACTTTGTGCTGTGTAAGGAAGGACAACTTGGGGAGGTTTGAGAGGGGCTGCTTCATGGCAGGGGCCTGCTTTTATGCACAAAGCATGGTCCCCTTAGAGTAGCTTCGCTGATGCCCCAGAGTTGCCAAAAGTGTGACTAGGCCTGAGCTGCAAGAGTTCACACACCTGAGTGGCAGGTAGCATCTTGGTGGAGGAGCACCAAACTGAGGTCCAGAGCACGTGTCCTCATTGATTAAGAACTGACTACAGAGCTAGACAAACTTATTGTCAAGAAGTCTGAGGGGGATACAGTTACAGTAAAGAGCAGCAAAATACTTACTGAAGATTTTGAAAGGGAGCTTTGGGGTGCGTGGATGGCTCAGTTGGTTAAATGTCTGCCAGAGATCAAACCCTGTGGTGGGGGGTGGGGAGTCCCTGCTAAGTGAGGAGTCTGCTTCTCCCTCTCCCTTTCCCTCTGCCACTCTCCCTGTCTGTGCTCACTTTCTCTCTGTCTCTCTGTGTCAAATAAATTTTATAAGTCTTTTAAAACATAAAAATACAAGAAAGATTTGAAACTTAAATTCACTAGTTGTACCATGTAATAGGAACCCTGTAAACAGTAATGATCACTGCTGAGAACAAAATTGATTTTTTTAAAGATTTTATTTATTTGGCAGAGAGAGATCCCAAGTAGGCAGAAAGGCAAGCAGAGAGAGAGGAGGAAGCAGGCTCCCCACCGAGCAGTGAGCCCAATGCAGGACTCGATCCCAGGACCCTGAGATCATGACCTGAGCTGAAGGCAGTGGCTTAACCCACTGAGCCACCCAGGTGCCCCACAAAATTGATTTTCCAAAGGAATATCCCAGAACACTGAGGAAAATTTCAAAGAGATGGAAATGAGAAACGAATAAGTAAGATCTGAGGTCAGGTCCAAATCTACCTTGCAAGTACCCTGAGGACAAAAGGAGAAAATAACAGAAGTTATAACTGAACTAATGCAGCATTTACTTGAGCTGAAAAACAGTCATGCCTTCAGTTCATAAAGCCTTCAAGTCCCAGGGAGAATTAGCTGAACAGACTCAAACCAAAACAGACGTAAACCTATTTGACTTTCAGGGACTAAGAAAAAATTGTCAGAGTTCCAAACAGAAACCACCAGTTCCTTCTAGAAAATGAGACAGAGTATCATTAAATATTGACTTTAAGCTCTATCCCTCAGAGATGAAAGAACTCTCTTTCTTAGAACTCTTGCTTCCTATCACATATGTAAGCAGATTTCAGGTTGATTAACCTTGTAAATTGGTTTAAGTTCTAACTCTACAAACAAAATGATAAAGAATTTGGAGACAATCTAGGGGCATGTAAAAATTTGGGAAGTGGTAGACTACCTTAGGTAGAGATAAGACCCACAGGCCATAGAAGAAATGACATGCCACTTTATTTTAGAAATTTGAAAAAGATTTGTATATCAAAAAAGAGTAAAGCTGCATATGGGCAACAGGCTGTGAAAAGGGGCAACAGGCTGTGAAAAGCATCTGTAACATCAGCTGTTCAAGGAGTTCATGTCTCTGACGTGCCTACAAATTGAGAAGAAGACAAACAGTCCGATTGAAAAACAGACCAAATGAGAGGAAGGAGAAGTTCATGGAAAAGGAAACAGAAATGACCCTGGATTTCATAGTGAGCCTGGGAACACCATTAGTTCTGGACCATGTTGAGACACCTTTATTCACTCACCCTGTAGACAAAAACTAAAAATCAACAGGTAGACAAAAATTTGCATGAAATCATATATAAGAAACTCAGCCCCACTCTTTGATAAATTTTACAGTCTATTTTGTATGATTGTTAAGTCAATTCAAAACAATCTGTTTAGAGACTCTGACTGTTCCCTACTTGGTTACAAATTTTCAGGGAACCATCACTGTATTTATTGAGAATAATTTCCTCATTCTTGAAAAATACATTTGAGTGATGAAAAATAGCAAGAATAATGGAATAGCCACAAATTCAAGGTTCTAGTTTTCCCCCCGCCCTTAGTGGGAAAGGAAACTTTTCACACATGTGAGTCATCTACTTTTATTATCTGGATTTCTTAATTTCCGTAAAGTCTGACCTCCTGAATCAGTTTGGATGGTTGTCTCATCCTAACTCAAACTGTCTTAAAGATTAAAAAAAAAAAAAAAAACCTTCAATCTCATGAAGAAGCAGCTCATGGCAGTGCTTGCAGAGAATGTGTTTTATTCACACTGTCTCCATGATTTTCTCCATTTTTCCCTACTGTGCCCTTTCCCTCTGGCCAGTTTGTCTTCCACCCCCTGCTGACTGTGTGATGGCTGCCCGCAGTGGGGGCACTGCTTTTCTTGTTCCCATTCAGAGACAACCCAGATATTTCTGTAAAGCCCTTCCCGTTTGTGTGTGTGGGACAACCTAGGTTACTGTCTCTCATAGAACAGTAACAAGGCACTGACTGTCGTGCAGCTGGCTGTGTGAATGGCCCAGGAGGAACATGACTGGCTTCCATGACAGACCCCTTCCCTGTAGTGTGGATGGGGCCAGCTTCCTGTGAGTCACCTGGGCTGCAGTGGAGGAGGCACACAGTGCACTGGGGTTCAGGGAGGGGGAGGGAGGAAGGCTGCTGGCAGTCAACTCTCCAGATCCAGTACTACCACACCCTGAAGATAGTCCTACCTAGAAATGGTCCCTGCCATTGTACAGACTCAATATGTCTCAGTGAGTTCTTCTAGTAGTTTTTAGTGCCACTGTAGCAAATGACAAATTCTCAGTGGCTTGAAACAACACAAATTGATTATCTTGCAGTTCTGGAGGTCAGAAGTTCAAAAATCAGTCTCAGTGTGGTAAAATCGGGGTGTTAGCAGCCTGTGTTCCTTCTGGAGGCTCTAGAGGAGAATCCACTTTCTTGCCTTGTCCTGCTTCTAAAGCTGCCTGCATTCCCTGACTTGTGGCCCTTCATTGCACCACCTTTTATCCCTCTGTTTCCAACTTCACATTGCCTTCTGATTCTGATCCTCCTGTCTCCTTATGGATCCTCATGATTACATTGGGACCACCGAGGTAATCCAGGATAATCTCTCCCCCCTCACACCTTAATTTAATCATGCTTGCTAAATCCCATTTGCCAGGTAAGGTAAAGTACTCAGAGCTTCTTGGGCTCAGGATATGGTCATCTTTGGGGCAGTCGCTATTCAGCTGGTCAGTTGCCTCCTGTGCTCCCTTTTATGCCTCACACCTCATCTCACATGTGTCTGCTGTGTTCCTCTCTTCATCTGCATTGCAAATGAGAAATGCAGCAATTTAAACCATTGAATATTAGATTTTGGAGATAGTTGCAGGAATAAAAGCACATATAATTTTATTTGTGTCCTAAAAGTTTTTGTTTGGAATTTTAAATTTTATCTAATTGTCCCTAGGTAAATTAAATATGATTCAATCAGTTGATCTGAAAAATCTTTTCAAAGAGTATACCGCTGTTGTAAAGGCCCTTCAAAACAGTATTTTGAGTGCTGTTTCCAAATGAAGTTTACACTTTCACCCTTATCACTGTATTAAAGGTCATGTTGGAGGGTTTTGTGTGTGTGTGCTTTTTTCCAAAGTGAACTTGCTTCTCTATCTAAAACTAATACCTCTAACAGTATTTTTCACCAGGGAGGAGAGGAATTAGTGTATCTTCTAGACTAAGTTTTCTTTCCACGTGAAGAATCTGTTAGGACTAATATTCATGGGAGAAGGAAAAGACAATAGCTCTTACACCCCATATACTATGTTGACAACAACAGTATAAGCCTGACCAAAGCTGTACATCTTGGTGCATCATTTCAGCTGAAACGTGTTCAGTGAAGTATGATTTATTCCTTAGTAATTCATTTTTGTGTGAGATAAAAGTACATCAACAGAAATTAGGGAAAGCAGAGTGGTAATTTTAAAATTTCATCATTGACTGTTTTTTTTACCAGTTCTATAAGCACATTAATTGATATTAAAACCCATAAAAGCTCATTTGGGAATGAAAAAGAAAGTTTGAGGTGGTATTGATTTTTTAATGATATTTGTATTTATTTGTATGATTACGCTTAGTTACACTTTGATTGAGTCCGAATGTGCCCTTCAACAATAATCCATGGGCTCTGGGTTTCCTGAAGTTGTATGTCATGGGGTGAACAGTTAGAAAAAGTGAATCCCACCAATTGACAACCCTATGGGGGTTTATATATTACACAAACACATTTGTTTGTTGACTGCCACTCCAGTACTTTCTGTGTCCTCAAGCTCCACCCACGTGGTGCAGGCTGCCCCCATCTGTGCTGGAGAATCATGACGGGGCATTCAGTGGCCTTAGGCATCCCCAGAGAGCTGCAGTTGCATCCTCTCATTTCCCACCTAGTTTGTGGGCATCCCCCTTTAGCTTGACCCTGACAGTGGACAGGTCTCAGTATGAGCTGTCTGTGGGAAGAAACAAGATGTTGGGGGGGCAGCGGTAGTTGTTGATGGGAAGTTTTAAGTGTCAGGTTGTATCTTGCAATTTTCTGAACCCTGGCAGTGCAGGCCTGGGCCAACCTGGTATGTCTGTTTCACCAACCAAATCTTCCTCATGTGCCCAAGAAGTGAAACCATATTTGCATTTGCCACCAGAATCAACTAGTACTAAATAATAGTTGAGAATTCCAGCTTGATTATAGTGAGTGGAAAATGGACCTCTCTCTGGTTAATTCTTACATATGATTTTACTGTTCATCTTCATAAAAAGGATAAGAAATGAGGAAACGTGGATTATCAGTTTGTTTTCACTCTCATCACTCACTGCAGTTATAATTTTCAAAATACCAAGATGTTTTTCAAAAGTAGTTGTTTTTTTGTTTTTTGTTTTTTTTGTTTTGTTTTGTTTTGTTTTTGTGGAGGGAGTAGGGACTAAGACTAAGGAAAGCATTGTTCTATCAAGAGAAGTCGTTTTCAATTTATGGTATGATGGGAAATCCATCTCGTATGTCCTATTTGGATAACAGAGCTCACTCTTAATTTTTTTAAACTTCCTTTGATTTTTTAATTGAATTATAGCTGACCCACAATGTTGCATTCGTTTCAGATATAAAACAACAAGATTTGACAAGTCTGTATGTTATGCTGTGCTCGCCGTACTGTACCACCAACCATATTCCCTATGCTGTGCCTTTCGTCCTGCAACTTATTAATTTTGTAACTGGAAGCCTGTTATCTCCCACTGTATTTCACGCATTTTGCCTGTCCACCCGCTGCCTCCTCTTTGGAAACGATCAATTTGTTCTCTGTAGTTATGGGTCTCTTTCTGTTTTTCTGTGTGTTCAGAGAACTTTTTAAGATAACTTGGTGCCTTTAAACATATTCCTTGATTTCCATTAGTTTGGATATGTATTTGCCATGTTACCCAATTAGTTATGTAATGACTTCAAAATTTGGGGGCTTAAAACAACCCTTTTGTCATATTACATATGTTTTGGGGGTCAGAAATTAGGGCAGGATCTCATGGGGCAATTTTTATGCTTAATACGGCATTAACTGAGGTCAGTGGGTGGTGGCCTTCAGCAGGCGGCTGCTTGGTCTAGAGGATTCAGGATGACTTTATGCACATGCCTGTCACTTTGATGGGTACAGTTGGGAGATGAGGCTCAGATGGCCCTCCACTTGCGTGCAGTCTTTGTAACAAGGTTGTTGGACTTATTTCCTGTCCACTCAGAGCTCCAATAGCAAATGTTCCAAGAGAGGGGTTCCTTTTGGACTTGGGCCTGAAACTGACACGTTTATTTCACTGTTTAACACAGTCACATAGTCCATGTGAATCAAAGGGAATGGGGAGTCATAGGATTTGTGATCATTTTTTAACGTGCTACATATGTTCATATGTGCATTTTTTCCCATTTCTCTGACCTGTGGGAAAATGGAAGTTATTGCTCAAAGAGTCACAGGTTATCAAGCTGTATGAGAGACTTCAGACTTAATCCAACCTCCATACTTTATAGATTAAAGAATATATATGTAGGTGCACATGTACATCTCCATATCAGTTATTATATATACACTTGTATATCACTAAAAATGGTATCTGTGGATTAGCCAATTCTTCTATCTTCATAAGAATGAAAAGGACTCGTCATTCCCCGGCAAATCTGAAGAAAGAAGCCAGAGCAAGAGTAAGGGAGAAAGAGAGTGAGAGGAGCATCTGATGGGATAGGATTTCTTACAAAAGGACTCCTGAAGTGACCAGAGAAAACAGACCAACAGAAAAGGGCAGACTTTGACCAAGCGGTGCTCAACGACGTGAATATCCACATGGAACAGAAGAGGTTTTAACGCTATTCCCTACTGATGTAGCCTACATACTAAAGAGGACATCAGAAGTTTTCTGGAAGATACCATAGAAAACCATTTTGAGGACCTGGGGGCGGTGGCAGAGATGAGTGGAACAGAACACCAAAAACAGGAAGCCCAAGAAAACTTGGGTGCCGCTTCCAGATGGCGATGAGAGAAGAATTAGGCACGAACCAGTCAGCTGGAAAAGACTGGGAGCAGGGGACAACAGTTGAAAAGGACGTCTGCCAAGAGCAACTCGACAGTCTCACTTTTATTGGATAGAAAACAATAGCCAATAGAAGGATTGAGGAAGGTCAAATGTTAATCCCATCTTGCTGACAAGCAAGAAGGAGGATAAAGTTTATAGTTAAACAAGCACATTGAAAGAACTCTTCTAACTAGCAACAGGCACTTCTGGGAAGAGAAAGGCTCTATGGCGGATAAGGGAGGCAGGCGCTTTTCATTCCACCCTGAGCTAACCTGTCGTTCCCCGGTGCTCCGCTTTCCTGAAGCAGGCGGCATTCCGCCCTGAGCCGGCCGGGCTTCCAGCCAGCGCAGCTTCTGTGAGGGGGCTGCATTCCGCCATGAGCAAGCGAGGTATCCCCCGCTGCCCAGCTTCTGTGAAGGGGCGGTGTTCCGCCCTAAGCAATCTGGGCATCCCCAACTATAAGTGCTACCATTTTACTTAAAACTGTGAAATTGGGTCAGATTTAAATTTCAATTTATGTTAAAACATTCTGTAAACTGTGTTAAACTTTGACATTTGTTCCCTCTGTTCAGTGAATAACACTATATCATATTCTGAAAAATACGCTAATTTTCATTTTGAAAAATATCCCTTTTTCCTCTTATGGTAATTATTAATATGAATTAATAGTAGAATTTGATATGGTTCCATATGCCCATAAATACTTTATTGTATATTATCAAATTTAATAATGAATATAATGTACTTCTTTGGACAATTTTTAAAGACCAGTCTACTCTTAAAACAAAAAAATGGAGACGCACTTCTTTAGTTCACACAAATTTCATTTTATTATATATAACCTCAGATAAATTTCAACAAATCATAATTTATTAAAATTATGTCTACTTAAAAATCTCATAGAAGAGTAAAACCATCAAAAATAATAATAAACACACACAACACACACACATCACCCATGTATTGGCAAATTACAATTGCTGTAACAATACATTAGGCATTCCACTGTTAAGGGCTATCAAAATTTCCATCAGTGACAAAAAGATTTGTATCCAAATGGACTGATTTTCCAGAATCCAAGAAAAAGTCTCCTAGGGTTTATTTAAAGATAAATATTTGAACAAATACTTCTTAAATTTAGGAAATTCAGAACATACGATTAAAGAATATTTGCAGTGCAGACTATATTCAATCCTTCCTTCAAAATGTGCCTTTGAGTACATAATTCTCTTTTCTCTATCTAAATTGAGCTGTCCTCCAAGGAAGTTTTCTAAAATGTGTGTCTCTGTGTGATAAATGTTCTAAGACCTAACATGCTTCATTGTATTTTTACTGTGCTCTCAAATTTAATCAATAATTTGGCTTGATGTATAATATCTAGTTTCAAATATCTTTTCCATCTATACAAACCCCCAGCTGTCTCCTTTATATGCTATTACTATTGAGAATTCTGCTGTCAGTATTATTCTTGTACATTTTAGGTGATCTGTTCTTCTCTTGGGCATCATTTATGCTCTTCTATGTTTTTGATATTCTTAAAACTCACCACAATGTATATGAGTGGTTTTGTGTGTGTGTGGATTTTGTTTTGTTTTGTTTCTGATTTCTCATGTTTGGCATCATTTTAAGTCTGGTAATTTTTATCTTTCTTTAATTCTCCAAAATTTATCTCAGTACTTATTTAAATATTTTCTTTATTTCTTTTTCTTTTCTGCTGCATTTGGGCAGAAGTCATTAATTTGTTTGTTTGTTTGTTTGTTTTTCCCAACTCATTTATTCATTTTACAGCTATATTCATCTTAGTCTCCATTTATTGTATTCTTTATTTCAACAATTTTCACTTAATTTATATTCACAGTATAGTATCTTTTCTTTGTATATGTATATCATTATTTTATCATATACTTTTAAGCTATTTTTAAAAATATTTTACTTATTTATTTGACAGTGAGAGATCACAAGTAGGCAGAGAGGCGAGCAGAGAGAGAGGAAGGGAAGCAGGCTACCTGCTGAGCAGAAAGCCCGATGTGGGGCTTGATTCCAGGACCCTGAGATCATGACCTGAACAGAAGGCAGCGGCTTAATCCACTGCGCCACCTAGGCGCCCCTAAGCTATTTTTTTAATTCCTGTTCCAATAACACTTGGATTGCCATATAAAGTTAACCACATCATCTTTTTTAGGTAAGTAATTGTACTTTTTATATGCATAGTTATTTTGGTCCATGAGTTCAGCTCTTCTTCGGATCATCAAATCTCTGTAAAGTCTGGGTATGCTAGGATTTTCTAAGCAACAATAAAATACATTGAAACCTGGTAGCTTAATTATAATAATGTTTTCTTTCTCAATCATTCACAATAGTATTACATTCTGAGTAGCTTCCTTCTATTTTGCAGCTATAGTGTTTGGAAAAACTTGAATTGTGATATCACTGTGATAATGTGAATTAGTCAGGGTTTTTCAGAGAATCGGGAAGAGAAAAAAAGGAAGATATTCTCCAGGGCCAACTCTAGAAGTGACTATTAAAACAGCTGTCCAAATTCAATTGAACAAAACTCAGAAATGCCATCTCCAGCGAAATACAAAGAAGATTATATATAGTTCTGGGCACACACATCTCATTTGACCCAATGATGTACATCAATGAAAGACTGAAGGCCAATCACCACTCCATGGGAGAATTTAAAAATAAATTTACTAATGAGGCCAAGAATTCAGAATCACAAATACTTCAAAACTAATAATAACTGCCTTCACTTGATGTTATTCTATAAGATAAATCCTACGATCAAGTTTCAATTTTAAATTCTTACAATTTTAAATTCTTAAATCCTTATGAAGAAGCATCATTTGGAGGGAGCAGTTTTCATAATTTATCATCCATCAGCCTTTTTTTTAAAGATTTTATTTATTTATTGGACACAGAGAGAGATAAAGAGAGAGAGAGAGAGAGAGATCACAAGTAAGCAGAGAGGCAGGCAAGCAGGGAGGGAAGCAGGCTTCCTTTTGAGCAGAGCCCGATGTGGGGCTGGATCCCAGGACCCAGAGACCATGACTTGAGATGAAGGCAGAGGCTTAACCCACCACCCACGTGATGAGAGAGCCACTCAGGTGCCCCTCATCCATCAGTCTTAATTGATTGGAGGAAAATGTGTGTAGGAATAATGCCTTAGGGAGCTAATCTCTCTAAAGAATTTTCAAGTCTTTACCCCTTCAAGGTTTTTGTACAGTTCTGATAGCCTCTAAACATCCAGCTGATTTCTACAGTGACAGGCCTGTTAAAACCTGTCTTCAAACCAGGAATAGAGCTTGAAACATACCAGTCAAGAGCAACTTTGAGTCTTTTAAGGAATTTATCATCATTTCTTTGTTTTTGGTTAATATCTGAAATAGTTCCATATTACACTTGCATAATTTCTCCAGAGCTGACTTTGAAGGAGGCATTCAGTTCCAGCTAGTTCCATATTTTGGCAAGAACTATAATTCTATATATTAAAAAAAAGAAACATATTTTAGGGCGCCTGGGTGGCTCAGTGGGATAAAATCTCTGCCTTCGGCTCAGGTCATGATTCCCAGTTCCTGGGATTGAGTGCCACAGTGGGCTCTCTTCTCAGCAGGGAGCCTGCTTCCATTCCTCTCTCTCTGGCTGCCTCTCTGCCTTCCTGTGATCTCTGTCAAGTAAATAAATAAAACTTTTTAAAAAACATATTTTATACCAGTTATTCATGTTTATTAACTAAGATATCACAATACAAATAATACAAACAGTTGCTCTTTATTAATACCTTCAACCAAGATCAAAAAATATGTCATATTTTCTCCAAAAATTTTATATCATCTGATAGGTCAGATATATATAAAATTACATTTAAAGTTTTAAAAATATCATCAAATATTTTCATTTAAATGCAAATTTGAAAAAAATCTACTTTTCCAAACACGACTTTTTATCCTATTTTTTTTGAATTTTGTCGACAACTGATAAAATGTTTAGCGAGACTATAAATGTTAGATCGAAAAAAATGATTAATACATGTAGGTTCAAATTATTATGTTCCATTAAAAATGATTTAGTCTTTGATGAACATCTGTTTGGTAATATGTTGTATCCAGATATAGTAAATTAATGATATATATAAAATTATAGGGAAATGACACCTTCCGTTCCATTATGAGTAGAGCTTTTAAAATGCTATTTGTCACAACCTGTCATCTTGTCATTATGTAGCATTATGTAGCATTTAAAAAATGTATACTCTTCACTTCGAAGTCTTTTAGAAATCTAAAATATGACTTTCTATGGTTTGTGTTTCCATATTCCTTTATTGCCAGTTTGAACAAATCCACATGCTTGGATTCAAAAGTAATAAATTCCTCTTATTTGGAAAAATGATGTTTATTTTTGTTCTCTCACCCTTCGCAGGTGGTTTCATTTTAGCACACTTCAGAGTTATAATTTCATGCTTATTAAAAACATTTATTATGATCTACATAGATGAATGAAACTTTTATTTTATTAAATTATTTGACAAAAAATCTGTTATTTTTAAAAATGTATTTCCTTTGAAGGGTTAATTTAGAACGTTCAGAGAGGATCTAGGAGTGCGGTATTATGCAGTTTTTAAGTAGGTATGAAATGGTTATTTATATGATTGTTTCTTTAAGGCTTATGTATATTGTCCATTATATGCTATAAAATATTTTGAAAGTAAATTTAAGGTATGTTTTACATAGTTTATATTTTGGAAAAAAATTATTGAAATGACTTATGAAATTCAGTATACTCTCAAGATTAATTTATTCTGAAATTTACCAATTGTCTATTGAACCTATTATATGGCAGATATTACTTCAGACTACACTGGTAAATGAAATACTTGGCTTTGTAGAACTTTTATTTTCATGGGTGAGACAATTAAATGCTATAAACCTTAATAAAAATTGCATAGTGCATTCAAAATTGATGAGTATAATGGGGAAAAAGAAAAATTCGATCAGGGTGAGAAAAATCAAGGTTGCTAGGCAGGGGATGGGGAGTTAAAATTTTTAATAGGAAGATCAGGGTAGTTACAATGAAGCTGACAATTGAACAAAGGTATGGAAAGGTGATGAATTTGCCCAGAACTATCAGCAATAAGGTCACTCCAGACAAAGGAATTGGCTATCTTGAAGGCCATAAGGTTGGATCATGCCTGGCATATCTGAGGAATAGCAAGGAGGCCACTGTGAGTGACTGAAGAGTAGCAGGGAAAGAGGTCACAGAGGTTAAATGAGTGGCTAGATCATGTAAAAGCTTAGAAGTCATTGTAAAACTCTGGCTTTTATATTTGGAAACTTACTGTGTGATAGAATTTCTGCTAATAACTGAGAGTTCAAATGTCCATAAAATTTCAAGGATTCTTATTGTAGTAAGACAGAATAAAGAAAAAGAGTTCATATTTTCACATGGTGTAACAAATGCTCGGAGATCCAAGTGTAGGAAGCTATGGGAGCACAGAAGAAGGCACTAAAATCTCACCAATATATTTGGTGACTGTGACTATATATAAATTTGTATTTTCTAGATTTTTTATAGTCATGGAATCACACAGTATATATTATTCGTTGCCTGGCTTTTCTTTTCTCAGCATCATTATTTTGAGAATCTCCAACTGTAAATAGTTCATTTTGATGTTGAATAGTAATCTCTTTAATGAATAGATCATAATTTGTCTTTGCTCTATTGATGGACATTGATGAACATTTCCATTGTTTTCAATTCTTAAAAATAAAGCTGCTATGAAATTCATATACAAGTCCTTGTATGAACATAGGGTTTGTTTCTCTTGGTTAAATGCCTAGAAGTAAAATGGCTATTTGTGTAACTGCAACATATTTTGCATTTAAAAAAATTTTCAGACTATTTTCCAAAGGGGTTGTATCATGATATATGCCAACAACAGTTTAGATTTTTTGTTGCTTCTCAATCTAGCTCAGACGAAGTACAATTAGCCTTTATAATTTTAGCCATTCTAATAGATATGTAAGCATGTCTCATTATGATTTTAATTTGTATTTCTTTAATGTCTAAATGTTGAGAAATTTGTCATGTGCTTATAAGCCATCCATATCCTTTTGGTGACACGTCTCTTCCATTATTTCCTTCACATGTAAAATTGGATACTCAGTTTCGTTATTAGTAAGGTTTTTTATTTTTATTCATTTTTTAATAATCAGAGTAGATGTCCATTATCAGATATATAATTTGCAAATCCCTTCTCCATCTTTCCGGTTTCTCAATGGAGCTTTGATAGCTGTGTCTTTCAAGAAATATGCTACTTCTTTCCTGGTACACGGAGGTATGACTAGAACATTATCAATGTTGACCTTTGCAAAGAAAATCATGGCTTAAGATATATGTAGTCTGCAGTTGTTGGGAGTGTTCACCATCCTTGCCTCTAACTCATCTCTCACTGCCCACACATTCAGATATAGGGGAATATTGATTGACAAAATATTAATTGCCAAATAACACTAGTTGGAGAATAAGAAAAATGCAGGCACCTGATTATATAATATTCCTTAAATAAAATATGTTTTTATAAGTGCTATTGGAAGTAAATTCCTCAATACTTTAATCACACAGAATGATGGAATCCTAGATTTTTTTTCTTGTATTTACTAAGAAAATGATCATGCCTCAAGTATATTAAAATGGAATAGGGAAAATTAAAAATTGTTTTAAGTTGATTTGCGTGTGTTGTGCGTATGTGAGAGAGAAAGTGAGAGAGAAATAGAAAGAGAGAAAAAGAGAAAGGGAAAGACAGAGAGGTGGCTGCAGTGAATTATGAGTTGCAGGATAGATTTTAAAGTTTTGTCTTTTGCTTTCTACATTTCCTTTTCCTTAGGTTCAAGAGAACAATCAGTAATATCTCAGATGCCTGCTGGTAACATCAGCAGAAAGAGTTAGAGGTTCCCAGAAAATTAAAGATGAGATATAGTTTTCCTGACATAAGAAAAGTCATTTTTTGTCCCCAGCTATTTTCAATGATCTATACCCCACCTGTGTACTTGCCCAAGCACACTTCTTCCAAAATTTCATGGGAGGCTCTTACAAAGAAATGCAAAAACCTCACTAGTTAAGGATTTTGAGGGAACAAGGCAATGGGAAAACTAACAGTCACCACCAGACCAGGAAATAGCCTAAGCTATTGAGACAATAAATCAGTGGTAAAACTCCTAGTGCTATTTCAAAAGTAATCAAGGCCTTGCATTCCTTGCCCCAGAAAATGAGCCCAAGACCCCATCTAGTTTATATCTGCTCTTGAAGCCTGCAGAGTCCCTTTCCCTTGTCCAACAGTTACCTCTGCTTTATTCTAACGTTGAAGTTTCTGCCCTCGGTGGAATACAAGCTTCATTCAGGTGAACATGCAATACATATTGCACAAATACATATGTGGATGTGCATGCATCCACAACCTTATGACCAACCATACACGGGATAATAAAACTCTCCCTTCTGAGTATACATCTTAAATACTAAATAAAAATCTCTCTCCTGTTCAAACAGTCAAGGCTTTGGAACTTATTCCCTGTGATCTCCTTGTATGTTGTAAACAAAGATTCCTTTGTTTGACAACTCCACCTGTTTCTGTGATTCACCAAAGACTGACCTCACTTAGTTCCGTTACTGTAATGGCTTTCACTACTCTGATTCTACCTCTGCAAGTCTCCAAATTTAACTATTTTTTTCTCCCAATTCCGCATGTTCTTGGCTTTAAACTGCAACTCTGAAGAGATGCTTTGCTTGTTTTAAAAAAAAATCAAGAAAAGGGAGTAGTAGTCAACATTGTTACTTTGAACTTCCTGCCCTAAGGGGCTCTCCTGTTGTTTCTCTTGGACTTCCTGGACTGAAACGACAGAAATTTGGCAATACATCACTCCCCAATCCAGATTACTGACAGAACAGTTTAGACTCTTAGAAAATTATTAGTTTAAAAGATCACATAATTAAATACTTAAGCATGTAGGGTAATATAGTGGTTTACAAGAAATATATTTTGGTCATCTGAATATTTGGTTTTCAACCATGGCTACTGACTCACAGCTCCTAAAACTCTTGGAATTTCCTGTGATAAGGGTGAGAGAGGTGTGTTTTGTTATGTTAATGAAGTGACCTTCAGACCTCACTCAAGGCAAGGGCTGTTTGCCTGAAGGACCAACCACTTGGTGAAAGCCTTCATAACTTTTTGCCCAACATGCCTCCCCTTCCTCCCAATTCAGGATTATTTGGGGAGGGAAGAGGAGCTGGAGATTAGATCAGCAAATGACAATGATTTAGTCAGTCATGACTATGTCATGAAGCCTCCACAGAAAACCTGAAAGGACTGGGTTCAGAAAGCTTTTAGTTTGTTAAATGTATAAAAAGGCAGGAAGAGTGGCAGTCTTACAGAAGGTAATAGAAGCTCTGTGCCCATTCTCCATACCTTGCCCTGTGCACTTCTTTATCTATCTATTGATTTAAATCTTCTATTATATCTTTTAATAAGCTGGCAAACATAAAGTAAGTATTTTTCTGAGTTTTGTGAGCCCCTGTAGCAAATTAAAAGAACGTAAGAAGTAGGCCATTGGGACCTCCAACCTGTAGTTGCTCAGTCACAAACACAGGTGATAACCTGGGGCCTACAGTGAGACTGGCATCTGAGATGGGGTTGGAGATAGTCTTGGAGGACTGATCCCTTAACTGATGAAATCTTACGCTATGTTCAGGTAGATAGTGTCAGAATTTAGTTGAATTCTTGGATATCCTGCTGTTGTCTGAAAATTATTTGGCATTGTTGGTATGATGTCCTTGAAAGACACCCCCCCCCCCCCGGGCGTTAAGTAATTAACTGCTCTTTTGTTGTGTAAAAGTACCCCTCCTCCCCTTGCAATGAAAAGACCCTTCCCCCAGGGTTGAATTCAATGTAACTGCTCTTTTGCCTTTCTGTAACCGCTTGGCTTTTAGGGCATGACACTTGACTCCTGTTTGAACAAGATACCCTCTCCTAATAGCCGGGGCATGGTCCCGTAGGTCACGTAGGCAAGGGGGCTGCATGGTCCCCTAGATCACGTAGGCAAGGGGGCTGCATGGTCACATAGGTCACATAGACAGGATGCCTTTCTGCCCAGTAATAAGGTCAATCTTCCCCTCTTTGTTTCCCCTTCCCGCTTTTCTCTTCCCACGAGGGGGGTCTTCCAGGGCCAATCCACTAACACCAAGTATGCCTTTTTCAAATGTTCGAACTGTCCACCAATCAGTTGCGCCCCACCCAAAACTTGTTTGTACCTTCCTATAAAAGACCCCGCTTCACTCCGGTCGGTGTGCTCGGTTAGCTGGAGCTGCCGACCACCCGCCGGTACCTGCGTGACAATAAACCTCTTGCTGTTTGCATCCAGTGGCAGTTTTGGATTCTTGGGTAAGGGGATCCGCGGTTCTTTCATCCTAAAACCCAAAAAGATATAGCTACCTCAAAATAAGAATAAGGTTGACAGCTTATATATAATAAGTGAGTATATCAGGGATTTAAAATATACCCAATAAATAATGTAAGGAATTAAGGAAAGATTTTGAAATAATAACAAGAATAAGAACCTAGTGGTACTAATAGATTAAATATATGTAATCTAGTTGAATTAAGAATACAATGGATAGAATACGTAATGGATTCAATAGAGATAAGAAGTCACTTAAGGACATAGTCATCTGGATACCAGCAAAGCATTAAAATTATCAATATAAAAGAGGTGTAAGATGTAGGTGATACGTGTGGAACAAAAGCTAGAGAAAAAATTAGATTTCCTTACTACTCATAGCTTGTTGACAAGTCCTTGAAGTTCCTCTGGGGACTCAGCTGCTTCCATGAGGACACATCTACTCAGGGCAAAAAGCATTCTTAGTCCACCCCCCCCAGGATACTGAAAATCTACTTTCACATGTAAAAATTACTTTGGAAACTTCTTTATCTCTATTCCCCACCCCTGCCCTCAAGGTATACATTGGCAATCATCTCCCAAGCATATACCCACTGATACACATCAGAAGAGTCTCTTCCCTGAGTTTTTACTAAATAGTAATAAATGACCTTTCCCTAACAATAGCTAGCCCCCTCAAGGTCCTGGAAGCCTTGTTTATAAAATACCTTGGAGGCTTGTGCTATCCCTAACCTCCTCCCAAATTGAAAGTATATAATCAGCCACTCTTCATGACCCTCTCTCTCTACTCCAAATAAATGAATACATATTTTTTAAATAAAATAAAATAAATGACTTTTTTTTAAATGAAAGAAGAAAAAGGAAAGAAATATTTGAATATTAATGTACATCTATTTCTCAAGCATAAAATAGTCAAGAAACTGGATTAAAACTTACATACAAAAAAAGAAAGAAAATATTCATAACTATAGTTGACTCTATGAATCCCAAACTAGGGCATACATACCAAAGACAAAAAAAAATCATAAGTGTTAGAGAGAAAAAAAATAATTCATTAATAAAGAAACAAGAATCCGACTGACAGAAATTTTTTAAATAACATCAGATATAAAAAAGAATGAAGTAATAGCTTTATTATTTTGAAAAAAATAATCACAAATGTAAACATTTAGATCCTTATAAAATGTCATTGGAATAGGAAGGCATAATAAAAAAAAATATTTTCAGGTATACAGACCACAGATAATTTGCCTTAATTTGTGTAGGCAGCACTTAAATACTAATATTTTAACAGTTAAAATGTACTCTGACCTATGGGGTGGGGTAAAAGAGGATGACCAAGTCATCTTGAAATAATTCAGTTTTATGAAAAAAGTAAAAAAGTAAAAAGATCGAAAAAAAGACTTGAAGAAAAGAGAGATAAAACATATGCATAATAAAAATAAATAAATAAATAAACAACTGGAGTGCCTGGATGACTTAGTCGGTTCAAGTTGTCTGCCTTCAGCTCAGGTGATGATCCCAGGGTCCTGGTATTGAGCCCTGCATCAGGCTCCCTGCTCAGTGGAGAGTCTGCTTCTCCCTCCCATTGAGGAAAATAATTTGACTTATTTATTTGAGAGAGATAATCTTTAAATTTTACTTATTTATTTGAGAGAGAGTGAGAAAAGAAAAACATGCACACAGGAGGGGGAATAACAGAGGGAGAGGGAGAAGCACCCCACTGAGCAGGGAACCCCCTGCGGGGCTCTATCCCAGGACCCGGGTATTATGCCTGAGCTATAGGTAGACACTTAACTGACTGAACCACTCAGGTACCCCAATCAATACAATCTTTAAAAATAATAATAATAATAAGTAATATTTCATATAGTATGATTTTTTTTAATGTAAGACTTGGTATAAAAACAGGATGACATACTTGTCTAATAATAGCAAAAGACTTTGATAAGTTTAGATGCAGTAGTACATAAAAAATTTAACTTCTTTCATTAACTGATAATTTAATTAGATTAAATTAAGAGACATCAAAATTTAGAGAATCTAATAGTCCTGATCTATTAATAAATGTAGCCATCCTGACCCCAAAACAATAGTCTTCAGTAAGTATATAAGCATAAGTTGAACATTTACACAAACAGGCCATTATTTAGGCCAGAAGTATATGCCAATAAATTCCTAGAGTTAAATATCAGGCTATATTTTCCAAGAATAAGGCAATAAAATTAGAAAACAATGACCAAAATATTAAATTCATATAATTGGAAGTTAACTTCATACCTAAAAAGAAATAATACAGCTAATTCAGAAATTTTTAGAATTACAGTACTTTGGTAATATCAACTCTCAAAATGAGTAACGGACAGGTGGGGCTAGGGAGGAAGAGATCCATAGGGAACTTTGTGAACAGGCTCTCAGAAATTCCCAAAATGTGATGTGGTAAAGAGATAAATTGGACCACCCTACCCCGGGAAGAGCACCCTGATCTAGGCATGTGGGATGGAGGACCACCCTGCCTTAGGTGTATGGAGTGGGTCATGTGGGGTGGGTGTCTCTATGATAAACACCTGTAACCAAAAAAGAATAATCAGACCCTCAAAAGGAGGTAAGCCATTGCAGGAGTTATTGATAGAGATGTTAAAAGGATTAAAGTTGCCTGGTTACCTTTTTATAAAAAATAAACCCTGAAGGCACTCATTGTTAACTGTGTGGGGACCCCTCTTAGTTGTGAGAGCTTTTTCTATATATTCACTTGATGAACTTCTGTCACTTCCTCACTCTCCATTGCCCACGAGATTCCTTCTTTGACTCCAAGAGACAAGAACCTAGCTCTCCCACATCATTCCCTAGAGTTAAGTATCAGGCTATATTTTCCAATGATAAGGCAATAAAACTAGAATAGAATGACCAAAATATTAAGTCCATGTAACTGGAAGTTAACTTTATACCTAAAAAGAAATAATACAGCTAATTCAGAAATATTTAGAATTACTGTACTACGGTAATATCATTTGTGAAAATAAGTGACAATAATTAAAGGTATGAAAGAAATCTAAAGGTTTAATTGTATTAATTCAAAAGAAAAACAAAACAATACAACAAAAACACCAAAGCATAAAACAACAAAACAAAACAAAAAGAATATAAAGGCAAAACCTAAGAACGACAGCAGTCATAACAAAATATTATAGAAACAAATTTTTGGAATAGATTAATAAGAAAGATTTGACCAATGAGTACTGGTCAGGAATACTCAGAGATGATGAAGATAAAATAAAATACTAAGTGAAATGTATAAAAACTAAATTATAGACCTAAGAGACTGATTAAAAATGCTTCTAGAAAAAGAATCTCATTTGAAGACAATAAAATTAATAGCACCATAGAGAAAACTGTATTTGTGACATAGGGGATCAATTAGAGATGATAAAGTATTTCCTTAAATATCAAAGATAACAATTAGACTCAGTGGCTCAGTCAGCTAAGCCTCTGCCTTCACCTCAGATCATGATCCCAAGGCCCTGAGACTGAGCTTGACTCCCTGCTTGGTGGGGAACCTGCTTCTTCTTTTCCCTCTCCCTCTGCAGCTTCCCCTGCTTGTGCTTGTTCTCTCTCTCTCTCACTCTCTCTCTCAATAAATAAAATTTTAAAAGTTAAAAAAAATAAGAAATAAGCATCAAAGATTAATCCATAAGGTAAAAATATTTATTAAAGTGATTAATTAATTTATATTAAAATTAAATATTTCCTTGCAATTAAGTGCAGTGTGGAGAAAAAGTTACTAGACAACTGACATAGGAATGAACAATACTTAAAATATTTAAAACTGACAAGGAATTATTAGATTTAGACTCCATGATGATCTCTATGTGTGTGCATATAAAACACCTTAAAATACTTTGTAGGAATGTGCTACAGGAAATTAAAGAGACAGGGAGATAAAGGGGGGAAAATAGCTCAACTTGAAATGACTAGTTGGCTGCCACTGTGTTTTATTTACATTTTCCACCACTTTTTTGGTCAATGAAATTATTTTACATGTATCTATTATTATCTTGTAGGACATGTTACACTAATATCATTATTAATGAAGTTGAGAATAAGAATATGATGCCTCATTTCATCATAATTGTTAAAAATGATCCCTAAGCTGGTAAATGCAGGAAGCCAGAAACAAACAAATAATAATTAGCACCAGTTCAAAAGCTTGTCCACCTGGAACCTGTAAGAAAATCCAACTAGATCCTGAAAATAATGAGTGATTTGAGGAAACTGGACAGGGATATAAATTTCCAGATGCTTTTTACTTATAATGGCAATAGCAACTTAGACAAGGAAATGGAAAAAAATCTATTTATTGGCAGTAGGAAAATTATTAAAAAAATATAAACCATAAGCCAATGAACTTGGGAAAATTATGAAGAATCTACATAAACATAAAATGAAACAATATATATTTGCCAAGGCACATTCACATTTAAAAAAATAAGTTGAAAGGGGAACAATATGCCATAATACATATATCAATGTTTTTCATAGAAGTTTAGTATAAAAAATAAACATTTTAAATAATTTATTTGGAAATTGATATCACATATCTGAAAAACTTGGAAGACGAAATGGATAACCATGACTAAACAAATGTAGCAGAAAAATGATTTACAATAATAGATAAAAGCTATTCAAAAATACAGTGAATATTGGCCAAAGCTTAGAAAAATCAATAAAATATAAAATGTAAAATGAATTCATGAATGAAAAACAGAATCCCATTAAATCTAATTTGGAAAGAACTAATATATATATATATATATTAGGCATATATAGAATATGAGGCATCATATTCTTATTATATATATATAGCCTGAATCTGCTCTGCCTTTCATTAGGTGGGACACTGACCAAGCCCACTCAGCTCCTCTCTCATGCCCAGTAATAGAAAATTCAGGGACATTAATTACTTCTGGGATGAATTTTAACCACTATGGATAGGATGCAGAAGCCAGTGGGTTAAACAGATTCTTTCTTGTTTCAGGAAAATAATTCTGAGATGTATTCTGTGCATTAGGATTGATGCTCAGTTGTCCACAATCATAATCCACTCAGTCTGAACTCATATATGTTTCTCCTGGACCACTTAGCTCTTCTCATTCTCTCCTCTTCCACATGATCAAATCCCAAAATAATTATTTAGGTTGTGTATGCAAGTCCTGATTTTGAAGGGAAACTCAGTTACAGAAAGAGATGAAAATAAAGATACAGGGAAAAAAATGGTGCACTTGGGTGACTCAATTAGATAAGCATCTGACTCTTGATTTCAGCTCAGGTTGTTATCTCAGGGTGATGAGATGAAGCCCCTTTAGGCTCTGTGCTGGGCAAGGAGGTTGCTTAAGATTCTCTCTTCTTATCCCTTTCCTTCCACCCCTCACCTCCCATGCTGTCTTTCTCTTAAATAATAAGCACTGCTGAACTATCTTAGATTCTGTACCTTCTCTCCAGCCATGAACCTATCACTGTCTTTAACTCTTGAAAACTTCATTAGACAAATTAATGTGTTGAAGGAAGCAATATGAGAAAGCCTATTAATCTGATGAGCATGGAACTGAACAAACCCTATAGATACTTTCCCTTTGATTTCTAGCCTATCAATACCTACAGTGAGTCACATACACTCAAGATTATTGTTTTTATTGTATACTTCATATATTCATTAATTTTTGACTCATTATCATTTTGTTGAAGTGTTAAACTATGGTAATAAACAAACTTTTAATTAACTTTTCCTCCTAGGATACAAATATAACTTGCACTTGAGCTTTAGCTAATTTTAGGTTCTAAAATTGCCAAAACACAATGATCAAGGTTTCTAGATTATTTACTGTATTTTCTAATATATAATATTGTTCTATCTCTTCTGTATAAAGAAAATGAATGCTTGGGGCTCTTGGGTGGCTCAGTGCGTTAAAGCCTCTGCCTTCTGCTCAGGTCATGATCCCAGAGTCCTGGGATAGAGCCCCACATCAGGCTCTCTGCTCAGCAGGGACCCTGCTTCCCTTCCTTTCTCTCTGCCTGCCTCTCTGTCTACTTGTGCTGTCTGTCAAATAAATAAATAAAATCTTTAAAAAAAGCAAATGAATGCTTGATAACTAAATGAATGCTTTTCTGAATAAATTAAATATGGCAATAGCATTTTATTTTATCATGCTTTATATATTAAACTATAATATTATATCACTAGTCTACAAATAATCTACTCATATAGTGATTTAGAAGCTTTTAGCAAAAGAATTCTTCCTCCTGATTGTAGTATAAAAGCCACAGAAATATACAGAAGACTCCCAGGATAGAAAGTTAAATCCAGTTATCCGTGATGCCTTGAGTAAGACCTGACCTATGTATGTCCTGGGATGCACTAGTAACTGTTACATGTGATAGGATTATATTTAATATATACAGTTTCATTTACTTCACAAAAGAGATATAAATTTGAGAATAAAATATTTGATGAATCTATAAAGTCTATATCTATTTGTAACCAATGTGGTAGAATTAAGATGTTAATTTGAAAAAAAAAATTTCATTGAACACATACACATATTCAATTGTTTATATATATATAAACAGCATTATTTATTTATGTAAATAAATGCATTGTCAGTAAAATCCATTTACTTATCAATCATAAGGGTAATTTTAAGTACTAAGAATAAGAAATATGTGAAAAGATAAGTGTTCAAGAGTGCAGTTTGTGGTAATTAATACAATATGATAGGCTCATAAAAAAGATATATTACTTGAACTTAAAAGCTTCTATAATTAAGCAATGACCACTTGAAATTTGTAATTAGTCTTGCTGCAGTTTTTCCTTGCACTTATTGCCCTTCCCCAGAAGTTCATTAAGAATTTCTGTGAATGTCCTTAAGTTTAATCTCATTCATAGATTCCACTGCTGCTCACAAAACAAAGCCAAAAAGAGAGGTGACTCTATGTGGCACTCCATCCACAAGCAATACATTCATAAATAATTAAAAAGCTCTCTACTTCATTTGTTAACCATTCAGCTGATAATTTAAATGAGTAACTGAGGCCATTTTATCAGCACTTTTAATAGAATGCGACTCAGAAACTTCACAGTGTTATTTAAGAAGAAATGCTCATGTGTTAAGGTTTTTATTTTTTTTAAATCAACAAAATAATTTTCAAATATTAAAAGCAAATGTCTCCTTTTCCTCCAAGTTTCCTTGCTACATCAAAGTTATAAATAAATACATTACAATCGTATTTTGAGTAGTAGATAAAAACAAATGTTTTGAGGGGCGCCTGGGTGGCTCAGTGGGTTAAGCCACTGCCTTCGGCTCAGGTCATGATCTCAGGGTCCTGGGATCGAGTCCCGCATCAGGCTCTCTGCTCCACAGGGAGCCTGCTTCCTCCTCTCTCTCTCTGCCTGCCTCTCTGCCTACTTGTGATCTCTCTCTGTCAAATAAAAAAATAAAATCTTTAAAAAAAACAAATGTTTTGAAACTGTCTGTGGGTTGAGTGTCTGGGTGAACTTGTATAAATATCTGATCTCAATGTATTTAGACTTTATTAGATGGTTGTTTTTAGACTATTTAAAAATACATGCTCAGATAATGACAACATTATTTTATTCATTTTAATAAATAAATTATTTTATTTAATTATGTTTAGATATTTATTTATTAAATTAATGATTTAATATTTAACAATCTAAATTTGAAATATTTTAAATTCTAAAAAATAGTTATTTAACTAAATCGATATATTTAATATAAATATTTAATAAATCATTTAATCATTATTATAATTATGCAATGCATTATGTATTGTGTAATAATTGCATTTTAATAAATAAATAAATGTATTATTTACATTATTTTATTTTACTTTATTTTATTTAGTTGACAAAGAGAGGGAGAACGCAAGCAAAGGGAGCTGCAGGCAGAGGGAGAGGGAGAAGTAGGCTCCCAGCTGAGCAGAAAGTTCAAACTGGGGTTCCATCCCACGACCCTGGGATCACCATCTGAGTCAAAGGCAGATGCTTAACTGACTGAGCCATCCAGATGCCCAAGGCTTTGTATTCTTCGCTTCTAAATATTGATGCTGCTTCATCTCTGGAGTTAGTAAATTGATGCTGAGAATTCATATCAAAGAATTGATAGTAGCTGTTAAGCAGAAACATGTAATTTACGGGAAAAAAAAAAGAACAGAATGAAGAGAAAGGCCAAAAGTCAAAAGCATATTAATATAAAATTTAATTAGATAAATAAAGCTGGTATTCCTGAAGGGGGCTAATAAAAGAGCTGCAAAGAGCTGATAGGATTAGGAAAATTGTCCACTCCTGGTCATTTCATAATGTTAAACTATTCCTTATTAATAAATATACTTAGTTCCAGAAACACAACCACATAAGGACATTTCCACCAAGTTTCCTCTAACAGCATTTACAAATTAGACGTTCAAACAATGTAGTTTTTTACATGTTGCATCTGTATCTTAAAGTTTAAACACTTTCTGTGACACATTTTCTAACAATGAAAATTTTTGTATATATATTGGAAAAATATATATATATATATAGAAACCTTATCCCTAAATGAAACCTTTCTTTGTTTATTAGCTTAAATAGGTAAATTAGCAACAACAACAACAACAAACAGCTAATATTATAGAGGTAGGTACAATTTACCTTTTCATTCATTGCTACTTTCTAAAAACTCCTATTTTATTTTTTCTCGTCTGTCATAATAATTTTCTAAATCTCCTGCCTTATTCAATTTTTTTCTTTTAGTGGAAATCTCTATTTCATATTTATTTTCTCTTCCTCCACTCTTTGCTCTAATAATTCAATGTATTATTAGATTTTCTGTTTTTCTCTTTATCCAGATATATCTTTTCTTTCTTTCTTTCTTTTCTAAATAATTTGATTTGCTGGCATTTTACATCAGTACATGCTTTCTTATGGATGTTAGAAATGTCTGTGGAACTTCTAGAAGAATAAACTTTTTTACCTTTAAGAAGTTTACAGTCTAGAGTGCCTGGGTGGCTCAGTTGGTTAAGTGTCTTCCTTCAGCTTAGGCCATGATGCCAGGGTACTAGGATCCAGTCCTGCATCAGCTGCCTGCTCAGCAAGGAGTCTGGTTCTTCCTCTCCCTCTGCCCCTCCCTCTCTCTCTCTCTAATAAATAAATAAAATCATTAAAAAAAAGACTTACTGAAATCTGAGACTGAATTACTAAATTCAGTCTTAATATAAGACAGCTAAACAAAGCAATGATCACAACTGGAAAATTTATTCAGATCATGGTTTAACATTTTTGGTTGACACAGGACCTCTTTCAGTAACAACTTTCCCTAAATATCAATTTCTTTTTAAGGCAAAAAATTTTGACAAGAAATCCAGATCCTTCTCATCATTTTCATATCAATTTAATGTGACATCCTCGGAGTATATAATCAAATATGTAATTATTCTATCTGTTGCCTTGTATATTGCCTGTATCTTTTTCAGACTCAAAGTTCCATTGAGGTAGAGTTTTTTTGTTCTGTTTTTAAAGCAGAGATTTTTAAAGTGTTTGATATCTACAAGATGCTTAATAAGTGTTTACAAAACCTATGTATTTCAGAAGCCTTAAACAGGCTTTAAAATAATGTAGGTGATATTAGTAGTCATATCAAACAATTTGTAGGTTTCAGTCATGTAAATAACTACATTTCTCAGAGACAGAGAAACATACAAATGATCTGGGTCCAGTAGGATAATGCTAGCATGTGTTGTAAATTCTCTTATATGACCTTATTCTTGCAAGAATTGGTTATGTGGCAGAAAAATGGTATCACTATCATACACTTTATGATTTAAATAGATTTATGGAAGTTGTTAATTTCTTACACTACCCCTTTGTTTCAGTGGACCCAATTTCTGTGGTAATGGTGAGAGGAAAGTAGGCAATTTAGGCAGCAGCAAAAATCTCCTACAAGGCACTACAAAATAAGGCTTGTTCTAGATCATGGGTCTGTCCAAAGGGGAATGTTAAGGGGTAGAATGGATGATGGATGCATTGTGGACTTATAACTATAAGATTAATACTGTTATGCCCCAATAATGGGTCTATGATTAAAGGAGCGAGACTGATGTAAAGCGAAGGTCAAGCAAAGCCTTATTTCATGCCAAGCATCAAGAATCTCACCGAATGTTCAGAGCCACACCTCTTATGAGAGAAGGCAACCCTTCACTGTTTCACAGTCTAGCTTTTAAGGGCAAAGGCCATGAAGTCAGGCCTGGCCACGCACAGGTGACCAATGAGATTTTAACACACACAGGAAACTCCACAGTGAGGCTAGGTGACCAATTGAGGTTCAATTTACCCTAGTATAGACATTTGACCCAGCCTATTACACCTTGATTAGGATTGGTGCCAAAACGGTTCCCAAAGGGCAGAGGAGTGGGGCATACTCCTTAGTATCTAGGGAGACAATATGCAAACACCGCCCCCCCCTTCCGCTGATTGATGTCTCCACCTGGCCTGACCCACCCTTGTATATGGGCTTTGTTACCTGGAGCTGATTTCCAGGTCTTGTTTTTAAGTGAATCCCCTGGGGGAAGGGGAGCAAGGACAGTTTCAGGGTTAACCTCAATGGAAGCCTCTTGCTAAAATATAAAAATATAAAGTAGGTCCTTACATTACAACAACTCAGTAGGGAAAGTCCCTGTGTGGTGATAAAAGAAGTGATGTAACTTGCATTGCACATTTTATTTTTAAAACGTGTAAGTTGTATTTTTCCCTGCCATGAGATCATACTTTATCTTCATCTCTGTCTACTAGTTTAAAACTAGTTAAACAAACTCAACAATTTTTTTAAAAAATATTTTATTTATTTATTTAAGAGCAAAAGCCAGAGAGAGAGAGAGAGAGAGAGAGAGAGAGAGAGCGCATGAGCAATATGGGGCTCGATCCCAGGACTCTTGAGATCATGATCTGAGCCAAAGGCAGACACTTAACTGACTGAGCAAATGAGACTCCCACAAACTCAACAATTTTATAAAATTTTTATTTGTTGGGGTGCCTGGCTGGATCAGTCAGTAAAATATGTAACTCTTGATCTTGGGGTTGTACTTTTGAAATCCACCTTGGGTTTAGAGGTTTTTAAAAATAAAATCTTTAAAAAATTTTTTTTCATTTTTTTATTTAAGCCGTTGTATGGCAGTGTTGATCACTATATTGTACACCTGAAACTAATATTAACCTTATTTTAACTAACTGGAATTTAAATAAAAACTTTAAAAATAAAATAAAAATAATAATCATAAAAATAAAAAAGAGGAAAAATTATTTGGCAGGCAATTTTCTTAATTGCATTATTATTTATTATTATCATAGTCTGTGTGTGTCGGTGGGAAGTGGCTGGTATTCCAGTGAGTTCCATATCTGTGTTACACTGAGGTCCATGTCTGTAGTCAGTCTTTTTTTTTCTTTTAATTTATTTTCAGTGATCCAAAATTCATTGTTTATGCACCACACCCAGTGCTTCATGTAATAAATTCCCTCCTTAATACCCACCACTGGGCTCACCCAACCACCTGCCACCGTCCTCTTCAAAACCCTCAGTTTGTTTCTCAGAGTCCACAGTCTCTCATGGTTTGTCTCTCCCTCCGATTTCCCCCAGCACACTTCTCTCCATCTCCCAGTGTCCTCCACGTTATTCCTTATGTATTGAGTCTTATAAAAACTTTTATTTCTTTCCCTATTCTGCTTTGCATATGCTTACCTTAGATGTTAAAATGTTATAAACCCTCCTGCCTGGTCCATTTTCTCTCTCTTCTCTCATGATTTCTCATGCTCTCCCTGCCAACCCCACATGCCTTACAATATCTGGATATGACTAATTTCTTCCTGAGCTACTTTATTCTACTCTGCCATATGGTTGCCCTTCCCTCTTCTGTACCATAACTTCTATCCCCTGCACTTGTGCTTTAACAATACCTAATTCTTTTCACTACATCTGTATCTTTGAGGTCAATACTCAGTAGTGCAATCGCTGGGTCATAGGCTAGCTCTATTTTACTGGAAAGAAGGGCCATATGCACCCCAGTGTTCATAGCAGCAATGTCCACAATAGCCATTCTGTTGAAAGAGCCAAGATCCCCTTCAACAGACAAACGGATAAAGAAGATGTGATCTATGGATACAATGGAATATCACTCAGCCATCAGAAAGGATGAATACCCAACTTTTGCATCAACATGGATGGGACTGGAGGAGATTATGTTAAGTGAAATAAGTCAAGCAGAGAAAGTCAATCATCATATGGTTTCACTTATTTGTGGAACCTAAGGAATAGCATGGAGGACATTAGGAGAAGGAAAGGAAAAATGAAGTGGGGGCATTGGAGGGGGAAATGAAACATGAAAAACTATGGACTCCAAGAAACAAACTGAGGGTTTTAAAGATGAGAAGGATGTGGGGATGGGTGAGCCTGGTGATGGGTATTAAGGAGGGCACATATTGCATGGGGCACTGGGTGTTTTACACAAACAATGAATCATGGAACACTACTTCAAAAACTAATGATGTATTGTATGGTAACTAACATAACATAATTTTAAAAAAAAGGAGAGGGGGACAATACCTAACACTCAATCTTTGCTAGTTTCTTGTTTACCTCCTTTTAAGAGTAAGCTCATTAGTGGTTTTTTGTTTGTTTGTTTGTTTTTGTCTCAACTAAAAGAAGAAAAATAATACACATTATTTTGAAAACTTTTTGAACAGTGTACAAACGTTAGTCAAGTCCACAATGTCTCATCTCTTCTTCCTCCTAACATGGCTAAGTTGAAAAACCCTTTATCTGGGAAAAGATCATTCTCCTGCCACCTTGTGTAAGATTTTGGCTTTAGCTTAGATTATCCTTTCTTTCCTTTTCTGAAAATAAGTTGAAAATATTAATAGCCTCAGTTTCTTCTTCCAAAATATGACTGCTTCTTTACCAAGTGCAAAAGCAACTCATTTTGACCATAGTAAACAGCTTGGATCTACTTTTTTTGGCTCACTGTTTTAGTGAGACAAGTGGAGTGAAGATGACACACCATTTCCAAATGTATTCATAATTGGTAGACCATACTTCTAACTTGAAGTTTTGTTGCCATTAAACTACGACCAGAATCACTATAATTACAGAGGTAAATTCTTTATATTTACTATATATGAAATTACCATATAATACCAAAATAAAATTATGATTATGTGAAGAGTCTGTAATACTAAGAAGATGACTTTGAAATTATTGCTTATCTAAATGAAATTTCCAATTTTATAATCTTGTATAAGCTTCCGTTGTCATTTCCTATTTAAAATCTATTGGAAGGCACTCTTATTTTCCCTTAAGTGGGAAGTCAAATGTGGAACAAATTCATCCCAAAGGAACTGATTCTATATTCCACTGAAGACCAGGTGGCTTCCATGTGGCAATTTGCCTCTTGCATATTGTTCCTCTCCTACAACAAATGGGGGTATGCTCTTTAGTAAACTAATTCAACTCAATTAGAGACATTGTCTTCAAGGGATAACATCATAGAGACTAGAATCAGAATCATACTTTTGGGAAAATAGGGCCCAGGTTTTTTGTTTTGTTTTGTTTTGTTTTGTTTTAAGATTTTATTTATTTATTTGACAGACAGAGACCACAAGTAGGCAGAGAGGCAGAGGGCGGGGGGGGGGGGGAAGCAGGCTCCCTGCTGAACAGAGAGCCTGATGCAGAGCTCGATCCCAGGACCCTGAGATCATGGCCTGAGCCAAAGGCAGAGGCTTAACCCACTGAGCTACCCAGGCGCCCCTGGGCCCACGTTTTGATGGCTTCTTTCCTCAATCTTATAAAACCTATTTGAACTCTACTGGATGCCAGAACTGCTTAAAAATATTTGGTCCCTTGTAATTTTAACCTTCCAGTATTCAATGCACCTGATTCATGTAATATCCTATAGTATTTTTGTCAAAGGAAGACTCTCAAAGTGTGTTTCTTGGGAGACACTTTTCAATTGGTTGCTTACATTTCTGCATTTATTATTTGTTCTAGGCCATCCTTTGAAGATGGTTGTATTGAATAGACTTGGAGGACAGAAATAGTATCTTTTTTTTTTTACTTAACCTGTTGTGTTTGCAAATATTATCTGCCTCTGTTTTGATTCTTCTTGTGGGAACTGAGGCTCAGAACTGATATATAACTCCCACCCCTACACACACACACACACACACACACACAGAAACACACACACACACAAATACTGTTAATATTCTGGCTACCTCTAATGCTGTGAATAATAAACTATATTATTTCTGAACCATGAGTCTGCGTCTTCTATCAACACCCAAGAAACCACGGCAGACTCATACACCAGCTTTCAAATAAGGGAAAATAATCTCAGATGCTTTATATTTTTTGATAGTGTTACCTACTTCTGAACATATGACTGAGCACATATAAAGCTGGAGCCATGACCATTTAGAGCTTCTTCTGTGGAAGAACTATGCATTCACTAGTAAACAAAAGTAGTTTTATCTTTTTTTTTTCCTCCTGGACACCATTTCCTCTCTCACACTGTTGCTCAAATTGGATGGAGTCTAAGGTCCTTTGAGGAAATTTTTGTTTAATGACTCAAAATAAAATAGGAAGAGTCTAAAGTGCTAAAATTAATTCTAGATAAAAGGTATAAGTCATGCCAGAAAGGATAGTAATTTTATCTAACAACTGCCTGTTCACCCCTTATTTGTTCATTAACTAATCTCCAAATTCCTGACTAAATCCCTTTTGTAAGCCAGAATGTGAGCTAAAAACTGGGATTTTAAAAAAATTTTCATTTGAAATCCAGTTAGTTCACATATATGGTTGTATTAGTTTCATGTGTACAATATAACATATAGCACTCGGTGCTCATCATGACAAGTGCTCTAATTAACCCCCATCACTTATTTAATCCATCACTCCTTTCAGATCCCCTCAAGTAACCATCAGTTTGTTCTCCGTTATGAAATGTCTGTTTCTAGCTTTGTTTCTCTTTCTATGTGTTATTATTTTCCCCTTTGCTTGTTTGTTTTGTTACTTTTATTCCATATAAGAGTAAAGGTATTTGTCTTTCTCTGACTGACTTATTTCACTTTTAGCATTATACTGTCTAGTTCCAGCCATGTTATTGCAAATGGCAAGATTTCAGTCTTTTTTATGGCAGAATAATATTCCATTGTATATACATACCACTTATTCTTTATTTATTCATCAATTGATGGATACTTCGCTCTTTCCATATCTTAGCTTTACAAATAATGCTGCTATAAACATAGGGGTGCTAGCATCCCTTTGAATAAGTTTTCTTAAATTCATTGGGTAAATACACACCAACAGGATTGTTGGATCACAAAGGACTTCTATTTTTAAATTTTATGGAAATTCCATACTGTTTTCAAATATGGCTGTATCAGTTTGCATCACCACCAACAGTTCACAATTGTTACTTTTTCTTTTTTTTAAGATTTTATTCATTTGACAGAGAGAGATCACAAGTAGAGAGAGAGAGGAGGGAGCAGGCTCCATGCCTGGCAGAGAGCCCAATGTGGGACTTGATCCCAGGACCCTGAGATCATGACCTGAGCTGAAGGCAGAGGCTTAACCCACTGAGCCACCCAGGCAGCCCCCACAAGTGTTACTTTTTCACATCCTCTCCAACCCCTTTTGTTTCTTGTAGTGTTGATGTTAGCCATTCTGACAGGTGTGAGGTGGTATCTCTTTCTAGTTTTGCTTTGCAATTTCCTGATGATACATGATGATGGACATCTTTTCATGTATCTACTGAACATTTGAATGTGTTCTTTGGGGAAACACTTGTTCATGTCTTCTATCCATGTTTTTATTGGATTATTTGGTTTTGGATGTTGACTAAAAACTGGATATTAAGTAACACACAAGACAGGTTTCCTTGAGCTTAAATTTTATTTGCATGAGTATCATTAACAGGAAAAAATATGCATATGTGTATGTACAAGTGTGTTTATGTATACATCTATCTATCTATCCTCTATCCCCTGTCTTCTAATTGTGGTAAATCCTGTAAGGTGGGGAATGGGATAGTCTGAAGAAATATGCTGCTGGATATGTTGGGTAAGCAGATTTAATTGCACTCAGATGCATTGGATATAAGTGAATCACTCAAATGAGTTATTTAATATTATATAGAAACAAATTAAAATTTTATGTAGTTGAAAATAATAGGTAGTTAAAATAATTTTTGTTGTTTGTTGTTTTTGTGTCTCTTTTGTTTATATATACTATGGTGTGAATGTTTATGTCTCCCAAAATCATATTACAAAATCTAACTGTGGAAGTGATAGTATTAAAACATAGGGGCCTTTGGGAGGTGATTAGGTTATAAGTGGGATTACAGTCCTTTTAAAGGAGACCCCAGAGAGTTCTCTTGATTCATTCATCATGTACGTTTACAGTGAGAAGATAGCCATCTATGAGGAAGTGGGCTCTCCCTGGATCTACCCATTCGTTAATCTTGAACTTCTCAGTTCTAGAACTGTGAGAAATAAATTCCTGTTCTTTATAAGCTATTCAGTCTATATCATGTCCGTTATAGCAGCCTGCATGCAGAAGGACACTATGACCTAAAATGAGAGCAATAAATATAAAGTTTCAGTAAAGTCAGTTGGTACAATGTTTTTTTACTTAGAGAAGACATGCTGCTTCATGTTAAACCTTGATATTGTATATGTTTCTTGAAGGGCCACTTCTTACTCCTTTGTGTGTTTTCCACAAAGTCCAGGATGATGCCTTACATAAAGGTAATATTTTATAAATACTGTTGGAAATATATACTTCTCTAAAATCTTATTTTGCCTACAGATTACTTGGATCAACTTTGCCTTGTGTAGAATATTTGAAATATATTAAGAACAGAATGTCTCTCTAAATAACATTTAGAATCATCATTAAAAGATTGGTAGCAGACTGAAGGAAAAGTCCAAGAAGCTGGCAGAAGCAAAGGACCAAATTTTTGACCTGGCAGAAAAGGATTGGTAAATAAGGAAACAAATCATAAGAAAGAAGGAAGAATGATGAAACATGACAATGAGCTTAGGAAAGTCATTGACTCCAAGGAATAGAAAGAGGTGCTTATTGTAGGAGAAGTAGGAGTGAGAGAAAAAAAAGAGGGCTGAACATGGATTTGAGAATTCAGAGCTAAAACTGTCCCTCATCTGGGAGCAGAAACAGAGATCCAGATTCAGAGGCAAGGAGGACTCACATCACCATCCACAGAAGCATAGAACAACAAGACATAGTTTCATTCCCTCTGCAAAAGCTATCAATGGAGGAATTCTCTTTACCTAAATATGCGTGGGAGTGTAGTTTGTACATAGCCAAGTCACTTACCTCAAGAGGACAAACTATACCAGCTCTCGAAGCAGGCCAGATAGCTCAAGCAACACCAGCCCAAGCCTAAATCCATTTCCCCTGCATTTGTGAACAATGACAGAGCAGTGGTTCACGTCTAGAACTAGGACGTATTCAGAAGTCAAAGATTGTGTCATGGATTGTGCCTATCAGTTCAGAGGCGGCCTTCAGCTCAACTCATAATCCCAGGGTCTTGGCATCGACTCTGTTCTCAGGTTCCCTGCTCAGGGGTAAGTCAGCTTTTCCCTCTCCAGCTCTACACCCTGATTGTGATCTCTCTGTCTCTCTGTCAAATATGTGCATGTGCATTGTTTGACAAAAAGACAAAAACATAACCGGGGTACAAGGATTGACTGTGGCCAGAGGATGTTTTCTTTAATTTGGACCTAGATCTCTATGGAAGGCAGCCAGGTTCAGAGAACCTCCCACCATCCTCAAATGCCAGACCTTCGCTCAGAGCTCCAATGTTCATTCTCCAGTTCCTTGTCTTCCTGAATATCCTCACCAACCTGTAGCATACGCTGTCTGTGGCTCTCTAATGGACCTTTGTTGTCCCACTGTTCATCTTCTGCTGCCTCCATTAGAACACGCCCATCTTCCACAATAGGCACTGTTTGCTTATCCCATGAAACCATTTGGGGGATGTTCATGAGAGGGTGAAGGCAGGCTTGTGCTGTCACATCTACATGTACTCCTCCAGAGGGTATCTGCAGGACCCTGTGGGAATGCTCCAGGTTCTTTGACATTTGAATCCTCTTCAATGCGTCCTTTTGAAGATACAAGTTGTCTTCCTGAAACGGGCATGGAAGTCTTTCAGATGGCTTCACTTGGGCTATGGGTCTTTTCCAACATGCTCCATGCTTGCTCCTGTGGACTCCAAGTACATGAGTCCATTCTGGACCTAAGGTTCTAGGATGTAGAATCTGCCTTTGGTACATCGTCAGTTTTGAAGATTTGGAAGACATTTTGGCTCGATTTCTAGAGACGCTACAAGTACTCGTTATAAGGGCTGCTAGGCCAGAGGGAGTCATTTTGTCTTTCAGCAGTAAACTTATATTGAACCCATGCAGTAAACTAAATTGACCCTACTCCTCCCAGAGGAGCTTACTCTCAAAGCCTAGATACAAGGGTGAATCAGGCCAGGAGAAGACATCCCATTAGAGGGGCACGCATATATCTACTAGGGTAAATTGAGATCCAATTGTCCACCCATGTGTTACCTAGCATTTTTGTTTATGTGGTGTAGCAGACTTAGCACGACTGTGCAGTTTTTTTCTGTATTGTTATCTCATTGGCCAACTCTGTATAGTCTGGCTAAACTACCGCTATAAATGTTAGTCTGTGAGGCTGGGAGTGGTCGCCTCTTTGCAAGAGAAGGCCCTGACCGGTCAATATGATTCTCGATGCTTTGTGCAAAATTAACGTTTGCTTGAACTTCACTTTGTATCAGTCTCGCTCCTTTGAATAAGGACCCTATCTTTGGAGGGCCACCCGAATTCAAATGATGAGAACTGAAACAGCATTGGAATTTTTGGAAAAGCCTCTGGAGGTAAGATCATGGGATCCTGCATGGAGCTGCAGGGTATGGCCCACTGGTAGAAGTTGGCAGCAGCCATGCTCCCCAGAGCTGGTGTGGATGCGGAGATGCCCCATCCTCTGCTGGTAGATCGTATGGGGGTTCAAGTCCCCCTGGGTGGTCAGGGGGTTCGAGTCCCCCTAGATGGTCAGGGGGCTCGAGTTCCCCTTTGCGGTTAGAGGGGGTTCAAATACCCCTAGGTAAACTCCAGGGGGTTCGAGTCCCCCTGGATAGTCAGGGGGGTTCGAGTACCCCTAGACATTCAGGGGGTTCAAGTCCCCCTGGGCGGTTTGGGGGTTCGAGTCCTCCTAGGCGATCAGGGGATAAAGAAAGCCCCCACCAGTGGCAGGTTATGGGTAAGAATCGTTTGGCCTACGGTTGTCTTTGCCTGGTCCTTTTGTTGTCTGTTGTATTGTTTGTTATGATTGAAGGAGTGGGGCAAGCAGAGAGTAAAGGGACTCTGACTTTCATCTCTCTGTTCTTCATAATAGATGTGAGGCTTCTCACTCACTCATTTCGTGTGTTAAGGGCTATGACTGTAGCCAACTGGGGTTAGTCTAAGAATGAGTTAAGGTGCCCATGCTGATGCTCATTGGAGCTGAGCATGGAATATGAGTGCCTAATGGACCACTTTTGGTAAGCAGAACTGGCACTGTGGGATGAACCGACCTTGAGCCAAAGACTTTAAAAAATATTCCCCAGCAGCTGCCGAAACCCCCTTTGTTTTGGGGAATTCTTTGCCTTCTCTGGCCTGATGTGGACTGCCTAGCCCCTCCCCCTTGTTGGCGGGAGAGCATGGCATCTGAAGTGGAGATAGTTATTTGTCTGTCTCAAGGTTTTAATGGGCAATTGTTAAAGTGGCTTCCAAAGTCTTTGGTAACCTGAAACTGTGAAGGGTTGCTTGAATGACAAATGGAATTAAATTTGTTGGACATGTAGTACTTAACCAAATGAGATATAATGCTAGACCATTAGGTCAAAATCTCATCTTGACCACCACACACGCTATCGCGGACCTTCGTAGACTCCAACTGACTGATGGATGGTGAACACCCGAGTGACAGGGTATCAGGCCCTCCTCCTCAACAAACCAAGAGTGATCTCACAGCCACAAGTGGTGCTAAATCCAGCCACACTGCTCCCAGAGGAGCTGGCCGAACATCCACACAACTGTGCGGAGGTCCTAAACCAAGTCACAGGAATAAGACTGGATCTCAGAGACATGCCCTTCCCAGATGCAGACATGACTCTGTTCATGGAAAGAGGTATGTGAGGTATGTGAGGGCTGTGGTAGTTTATCCTGAGCAGGAATTCTGGGCAGCACCCTGCCACATGGAACTTCGGCACAACAAGCAGAACTGATTGAAATCACTAAGGCACTGCAGATGGCTAAAGGTAAAACCACCAACATCAATACGGACCACAGGTATGTCTTTGCTACTCTCCATATACATGGAGCTACTTACAAAGTAAGGAGCCTATTAACAGCAGAAGGAAAAGGAATTAAAACAGAAGAGAAATATTGGGACCCAAAAGAGGTGGCTGTTATGCATGTCTTGCGACACCAAAAGGGGACTGATCTGATTTCAAAAGGAAACCAATTATCAGATCGAGATTTAAAGCAAGCAGCCTGAGAAACAATGCAAGAGCTGGTTACACACCTGGATCTATCCCTACCAAATAAACTGGAGTATTCAGAGGAAGATTTAAAGTATTTACAAAAATGGCTAAATTATATTATAAAGGAGACTGGGCTAAGACTAAAAGAGGAAATTTAATTCTTCTTCGAAGACTAGGCAAGAAATTAGTAGACCAGATACATCAGGGTACTCACCTGGGGTCACTCAAACTCAAGGAACTTCCAGGCTTCTAAATTACGGTGTATGGTTCAGGATATAGTTGATAGATGTGCTCAGTGCCAGGCAGTTAATGTGGGAGGAACTAGAATTGGAAGAGGGAAAAGAGAAAGAGGTAGGGTACCAGGAATTTATTGGAAAATAGATATTACAGAAATAAAACCCGGAAAATATGGGGACAAGTATATGTTAGTTTTTGTAGATACCATTTCAGGCCAGGTTGAGGCTTTTTCCGAGAAACATGAGACGGCAGGAGTGATAGCCAGAAAGCTACAAGAAAAATAATTCCTAGGTCTGGGCTGCCTCTCACGGTTGAGTCAGACAATGGCCTTGCATTTTGAGTTCAGTCTCACAGGAATTGGCCAAGGCCCTGGGCACAAATTGGAAACTACATTGTGCCTATCAGACCTAGAGTTCTGGGCATGTAGAGAAAATGAACCGGACTCTTAAAGAGACCTTGACAAAACTAACCCTGGAGACGGGCAGTGGATGGGTGGATCTGCTTTCTTTCACCCTACTCAGGGCAAGATGTACACACTATTTAAACAGGGTGACCCCATTTGAAATGTTTGGGAGAACCCCTTCTCCCGCTCTGTTTTCGGCTACAAAAGGTTGCCCTAGCAGAAATGACTGATCAGTCTGTACTCCAGTCACTGCAGGCATTACAGTCTGTATTAAAAAAAAAAAAATGCAGGGATCCAGACTGCCCACACTGGTATGGAGACGGAGGTGGAACCACTTCCTTTCCAACCCAATCACTTGGTTTGGATATGACATTATCAAGTGGGAAGCTTGGAGCCTCGCTGGATGGGACCTTTTACTGTTACCCTGACCACACCACAGCAGTAAAAGGAGAACGCATCAGGGCCTGGATTCACGCATGTCACATCAAACGAGCCAAGGATGAAGATGACCCCAAAAGGTGGAAGCCACAGCCAAAGATCCCGTTCACTGTGGAATAAATCTAAGACTGAAAAGACTATGAGTTTGTTGTTGCTCCTATTTTTACCTGTTTATGTAAAGTATAGGTAGTTAATTAGATAAAGGAAATTAGAAAAAAAAATGGAAAGAGTTCTATGAAGCGGTAAATGGGTAAGTCATCAGCCGACTGTGCACTAGTGTCATGTACAAAAGAAAATGAGAGCGATAAAAATGTTAGAATTACATGCTCAATAAACCCTTTATAACCAGAGAATGTAGAACTGGATGAAAAGTCAAGGATTGGACTAATCTCCAAAGAATAGGGAGGAATGTAAGAGCCTGGGTGGCCAGAGGGAATCATTTTGTGTTTATGCAGTATACATAGATTGACCTCATGCAGTAAATTTAGATTGATACTGCCCCTTCCAAAGGTATTTACTCTCAAAGCCTAGATATAAGGGCAGGTCAGGGCAGATGAAGATATCCAGTCAGTGGGGAGCTTATATCTACTAGGTAAATTGAGATTCAATTGTCCATCCGTGTGTTACTAGCAGTTTTTTTCTATGTCTGGCAGACCTAGCACCACTGTGCAGTTTTCTCTGTGTATTGTAATCTCAAGGCCACCTGTGTATAGCCCAGCTAAACTACATCTATACATGTTAGTCTGTGATGCTGGAGGGGGTCGAATTTGGAAGAGAAGGCCCTGACCAGTCAGTATGATTCTCGATGTTTGGAATGAAATTAAGCTTTGCTTGACCTTCGCTTTGTATCAGTCTTGCTCCTTTGATTAAAAACCCTAACACTTGTGTCTGCACTGTGGAAGACTCCAGACATGTCTATGTCATGATTGGGGGTGTTCCCTTTGAGCTTTCCTTGGGTGGCCCTTCTCCTGTTCAGAAGATTGGTGAATGGGTGGGAGGGCCTAACCCTTGTGCAGGGCTCAGATTCCCTCCCCTGAGGTTTGCTTGAGGCCTGATTGTTACTTGACCTTTCCTGGCTAAGATGGAATGGTGGATTCTTGCCTTTCTCTGAAATCCAGAGGGCTGGTGCTGACAGTCAGGACCAAACACTACGAATTGGGCCATGGAGATGGTGATACCGACTCGCTTCACAAATTGCCTTGGTGAGAGACCCAGGCGGCTCCAGCGGTTTGGGATGGCTAGGGGTCCTATTGGCACACCCATGAATACTCCAACCAAGTGTAGTGATCAGGCATGGGTTTATGAGGATTGGTTGCTATGACCTCAAAGCGTTGTGACATCACAGATGCTGGCTTCACTGAAGCAGCTGTCCCTCTCCCATGACCTTGGTATCCTATGGCTTTAGGTAGGAATCCCCGGGAAGGATAGAACAAGAGCCCTCTGAGCCTGATCAGGAACTCAGGTTGTCTTGTGGGTTAATGTCCCATTTCCCCTTTCTAGATAAATAGGAAAAAAATGATGTTTATTATACCTTCCTTTAGGCCAACAATTCTCCAGAGACAGCAAGGTGTCCTATTTCCACTACAATTTCTAGATCTCAAGAAACAGTGAGGCATCTTGGGTACCAACAGCTCTCCATGGGGTTTGTCATCCTGTGGGTGAGCAAGTCCATTGTCAGTGTCTTTTCCCAACGGGTCAGTGATGACTAACGGACAGAAAGTCCCTTTTTGAGGAAAAAGGTGAGGGCATGGATACATGCTACTGCCTTTGTCCTCATCTCCTAGAGTTCTGAAACACAAGGTTAAGGGATTAGGGCTCTGTCTACCTGGTTTTCCCATAACTTTGCAAAGTCTTCGAGGAAAGTGACGTTCTGATCAGAGCTAACTCTTCAGGAAGAGGCCTGGACCGCACCTGTTGTCATCATTAGTTAACTGTACTTGTAATGGAACGGGTATAGACATGTTGACCAAGTCTCTTTAGTCAAAAGGAAAGGGATGGCCTATATCGACGGCTTGCAAAGCCCACTTGAGCAGAACTGTGGACTGAGCCTCAAGGTCCTTGCAGACTAGTGATGAAGAAGGTGTGGTCCATCTTGGTAACAGAGTATTCCTCAGCCATCGGGGAGGATAAACCCCTGGACCTTACATTGACATGAACTTCCCATGTCTGGGTGATGGGAAATGGAAAAGACAGGCAGAACAATGGAAATATCATATAGCTTTCCACAATATGTTCCTCAGGAGGAATACCTTGGCTCTTAGTAAAGGAAAGGAAAATTGAATGGGAAGAATGCAGAGAAGGAGACCCACCAAGAGTGACTCAGGACTCTGAGAACCAAGCTTGAGTGTTACAGAGAAGAGACACATGCAGGGAATAAGTGAAATGCTTAATGGGTGTTCAGGAGCTGTGGCATATATTAGGAAAAGCACTAGGTCGCATATGAAACTAAAAGATCCGTGAATACTGTGTCAAAAAAAAAATGACAAAAAAATTCCAAGAAGAATTCTAAGATTTTCAACAAAAAAATTCAGAGAAAAACAATGTGACCCTTTCAAAACCTAAAGAAGGCACAGGGAGAAAAGGAAAGAATTATAATTTTTATTATCTTTCCTTATTGAAATGGCATGGGATTTGTTTCCTAAAATGTCCTTATCTGAATTGGGTCTTTATCCTTGTAAATTAGAGTCTACCCACCTCTTCCATTTCTGAAATTGATGAGAGGACATGACATTGCCTTCTCTAAATACCTAGAAGAGTGGCCCAGGAAAATGACTTGGACCTGGCCTTCTGTGTGCTGGCAGGTGTTTGATTACTGCTTCAAACGCTTCAGTCACTACTAGAGAGCTGAGATTTTGTAGGTTTCCTGACCTAATCGTGGGGGTTTCTATGTGTCTGGGAATTTAACCTTTTCTCTCCAGTCTTGGATTTGCTAGCATAAATGTGTGTATGTGCCTCTTAGGTTATTCTTTTTTCCTTTCTACCAGTTGTCATGTGGTTTCATACTTTCAGCTGTGAGCTTGTCTCCCTGCTGTATCCCAGTAATGGCTTCTGCAGTTTGTTCATGTTTTCAGAACTGAAGTGTGAGATCTCCGGATTTTTTTTCTATTGGTTTGTTTGTATTTTCTTTATTTTTATAATCATATATATGATTTCATTTTTTCTGTTAACTTTGGAGTTAGGCTCTTCTTCTACTTGCTCCTTCAGGCGTCCAGTTAGGTTCCTTTTTTTTTTTTTTTTTCGTTTTTTTTAAATTTTGGAAATGCATGCGTTTAACCCTTTATGGTTTCCCAATAAAATGTTTTTGCATCACCCCATAAGTTTCTTGACATTCCTTTGTTCATGGCTATTTCTGCATTTCCTTTGGATTTTCTTTGTTGATTCATTGCTAGGTCATGAGTGTGTTGTGTTTTCCAACCTTTAGGGTATGGCTGTATTTCCAATTTGAAAGTGATATCTTCCCGTTTTCATACCTTCATGATCATAAGAGCCCAGGATAGGTTTTGACCTCTCTTCCATGAATTACGACTGGATTTGGACTCGAGCTCATGACCTGCGATAGACAAAGTTAGGTCCGCCGCTGGGAAGAACATATCTTATTGTCCTCAGAGACGCAATCTTACTCATGGATCCCCAAAGTTCAGGTGGTCTCCAGAGCCCATGTGGACATCTGTTATTCCTTACCACCATTCCACCAAATGATCTGTGCTGTGCTTAACGCGGATATCATAGTCCCCAACAATATTGGATTAAAGTCCCCATCTCCCTTCCTCTCTGATCATATGCTTCCAACGTTTAGATACAGCCATGTTCTGGTATATATGTTGGCAGTTCTTCCAGGTTTCTGATGTTTTGATGCTCCATTATGACAAAACACCTTCTGCTCTCTTTTGTCTCTGAAAGGCATAAAATCACTCTAGATGACTTAGGCACAATCACTTTGGCTCTCTTCTCCTTGGCAAGAGCATAACGTACGTTTCCAAATTTCTTCACTTTCAAGCTATGTGTATTTTATAGTCAAAGGAAATCTCCTATGGGCAACAGGGGTCGAGCTTGTTTAATATTTGTTGTTTTTTGATGGATCCTTTCTGGGTTTTTTTTGTTTGTTTGTTTTATTTTATTTTATTTTATTTTTTCTAATTTCAACCACACCTACAAAATGTTTGTATTGACGGGAGACTTTCGTCCTGAATGCTGAATGAATTATTGTTAGGTAAGAAGTTCACTTTCTCATTTTGGTTGAATTCTGACTTGAATTCTCTGTGCCTTTCCCTTTTATGGTATTTTCTTTGGGGATGCTTCATTCGTGCGATTTCTCACTTCCTCCCCCTCTTTCTCGTGTCTTCTCTGTGTGTGTGTTCGTCTATGTGTGCATGTGCATGTCTTAATGTGTGCGTGGTCTGTGTGTGTTTCACAAAAAACTTATAATTAAATTCCAGAGGTAGGAATTGGGTCTCTTAAGGTTAGCAATTCAATGTGACATGCCTTAGAAACTCACATTCCATCCGTTTCAAGAACATCTTCTGCAAGCAATGTCATCATTTGTACTCTTCCATAAACACGTATTCTCACAAAACTGCCTTCAAACAAACACCACATTTTGTGTGCCTCATTAGAATCGTATTGTTTGTCCCTATACCCCTTGATTTTTCATATGTTTCTTGACTGTCTTGAGGGAGTGAAATCGTCTGTTTGTTTTCTTTCTGAGAATGATAGATATGACAGAGCCCAAAGCTCTCTGCAAGCCTGTCACATGAGACATATGGAATAATTCATTCTTGCTTAAGTCTCAGTAAGAATTTTCGGTGACATGGAGGACAGTGAGATGGTAGTAGTGTCTAATAACCTCATGCTTGTCTTCAGCCATGAAAGCAAAAGGAAGATGACAACAATAATGGGGGCGGGGTGGAAATTGACCTGAAGCCTACACAGTAAACTCCACAGAGTAAGAGATCGGAGGTCGCAGAAACTATGGGAGAAGTTTGGAGACATGGCTCATGGGAGATTTGGGTGGTTCGTGCATCAGAGGGCAGTGATACCATGCAAAGGACAAAGGCACAGGAGAACAGGGCCCACTGGGAACCCACAAGGAACCTGTTTTCCAGTGCAATTGGCTGTGATGAACAGAGGGTCTGAGTTCTTGACAACACAATTCTTGAGGGGTGGAGTTTTTAGATCAGCGGGCTTGGCAGAAATTGACTCAAAAGAACACCGTGTTTTCTTGTAGGGGACACGAACAAGCAACCAGGTGCAGACAGCCTGGAGACCATGATCAGAAATAATACCAGGAGATGTAGTTGGAGGAGAGTGGGTCCTGGCAGTGCATCCGTGAGAGGCAGTGTTTGTGGAAATGATTCAATGGGTGCACAAGAAATAATCGGCTCTCAAACCAGTAGCAACAGGACTGAGCACTGGCCAAGACAGGATGGTGAGACATTTGCTGCCTACCCTGCCGACACAAAAACCCAACCGTGGAACACTTGGAGGACTGCCTTCCTCAGTCCAAGATGCTTAGTCCAAGGAGAACACATTCTCCCATAGGGGACAAGAAGAATGCCTTGACCACATGCTCTCTTTTGAACACAGCATTCTGGAGGCCTGCATTCTATTTGCTTGTGTAAGGTCTCCTTTCACACTCACACTAGACCCTACTAAGTGAAACCTCAGCATATTTAGCCCGGGCCCTAACACACCAAACGCCCGGCAAGGAGGGCCTTTACAGTTGACTGGTCTCAAGGACAGGGTCAGCCATAACACAACAGCAGATGGCATGCATCACACCCACACACACACACTCACACACACACACCCATCATCCCTTAAATGCCAGCACTTGGTCACTCCTGATTTCCTCTTCTTAAAGACATTAACCTCAGGATGGAAAAAGAATGAGCATTCAGAATATGGAGAGGTAGACAGAGACTTATATCCAAGGAAAAGATGGAAGAATCCACTGACGCCAAGGTAAAAGAACAAGAAATGATCACGGCTAGGCAATCAGAGAGAACCTTCTACATAGAACACGCCTGATGGGGTATAGAAAGCAGCGGCCTGGATATTTCCTGTACATCAGAAAACATAGAAGATATCAGAGAGTCTTGAACCACAGAGATAAACTGATAAAGATAAATGAACATAAATAGCTCCTGAAGAGAAGATTGGTAGGAGACTGAATGCAAAGTCTGGGAACATGGCAGAAGTAGAGGATCCAATGAGTGACCTGGAAGAACAAGTCTAGACAATAAGAAAGCAAATTCTAAAAGAGAAGGAAGAATGACGGGACATGACAATGAGCTTAGGGAATCATCATCTCCAGGAATTGAAAGAGGTGCCTCTTGTAGGAGAAGTAAGAGTGAGTGAAAAAAAGAGGGCTGAACATAGATTTGAGATATCGGGGCTGAAAATGACCCTCATCTGGTAGCACAAACAGAGGTCCACAATCAGAGGCACAGAGGACTCCCATCACCTTCCATAGAAGCAGAGCACCAAAAGACATAGTGCCATTTACCCCTGGAAAATCTAGGCATGGAGGAATTCACTTTAGCAAATAGGTATGGGAGAATAGTTTGTCCATAGCCCAGTCACTGACTTCAAGAGGAAATGCTATACCAGCTCTCGAAAAAATCCGGATAGCTCAAGCAACACCAGCCCAGGCCAAAACCCTTATCCCCTGCATTTCTGAACAATGACTGAGCAGCAGGTCTTGTCTAGAACTACGAGGTTCTCAGAAGTCAACGGTTGGGCCCCAGGATGGGTCAATCAGTTCAGAGGCACCCTTCAGATCAACTCATGATTCCACGGTCTTGGCAATGACTGTGGTCTCAGATTCTCTGCTCAGGGGAAAGTAAGCTTCTCCCTCGCCAGCTCTACCCCTTGATTGTGAACTCTCGGCCTCTCTGTCTAATAAGTGCAAGCGCATCGTTTGACAAGATAACAAAAACAAAACCAGGCACAATAATTGACTGGGGGCAGAGGATGATTTATTGAATTTGGACCAAGGTTCCTATGGAGGGCAGCTAGGTACAGAGAACCTCCCACCATCCTAAAATACCATACCTTTGCTCGGAGCTCCAATGTTCATTCTGCTGTTCTTTCTCTTCCTGGGTCTCCTCACCAACCTGAAGCATCCGCTGTGTGTCACGCTATACTGACCCCTTGTTGACACATGTTCATTCTCTTCTGGCTCCATTATAACATGCCCATCTTCTACTACAGGCACTGTTTGCTTATCACATGACATCATTTGGCTGGGGGTCATGAGAGTTAGAAGGCAGGCTTGTGCTGCCACATCTCCATGCAGTTCCACAGGGGTAGCTGCTCCACCCTGAGGGAGTACTCAAGATTCTTCCACATTCGAATCCTCTTCAATGCGTCCTTTTGGACATAAAAGTTGTCTTCCTGAAACGGGCAGGGAAGACTGTCAGATGGCTTCACTTGGGCTATGGGACTCTTCCAACATGCTCTCCGTTTGCTCCTATGGACTCCAAGTACATGAGTCCAACCTGGACCTAAGGTTAAGGGTGTAGAGTGTGCCTTGATGCATGGTCATTTTTGAAGATTGGGAGGCATTGTTGGCACGGTGTCTGGAGATGCTCGAGGTACTCATGTCCTCGCTGTGGAAGACTCCAGACATGTCTTTGGCACGGTTGCGGGGGTTCATTTTGAGCTCTCCTTGAGTGGCCATTTTTCTGTTCAGAAGCACTGTGATAGGGTGGGAGGGCCTGACCCTTGTGCCGGGCTCAGATTTCCTCCCCTGAGGCTTTGCTTGAGGCATGATTGTTTCTTGGCCTGTCGTGGTTAAGATAGAATGGTGGATGCTTGTCTTTCTCTGGAATCCAGAGGGCTGGTGCTGATAATCACGACCAAACACTATGAATTGGGTCATGTAGTAGGTGACACCGACTCGCTTCGCAAACTGCCTTGGTGAGAGACCCAGAGAGCTCTGGCAGTTCGGGACGGCCTGGGGTGCTCTTGGCCCACCCACGACTACTCTAGCCAATTGTAGTGATCAGGCGTGATGTAATGAGGAGTGTTTGCTATGAACTCAAAGCATTGTGACATCACAATTGCTGGCTTCACTGAAGCAGCTGTCCTTCTCCCATGACCTTGGTGTCCTAAGGCTTTAGGTAGGAAGCCCCCAAAGGACAGAACAAGAGCCCTCTGATTCTGATCAAGAACTCAGGTTGTCTTGTGGGTTAGTGTCCCACTTCCCCATTCTGGAAAAAGGGGAAAGAAAATGATGTTTAGTATACCTTCCTATAGGCCAACATTTTCCCAGAGACGGCAAGGTGTCCTATTTTCACTATAATTTCTAGAGATCTCAAAAAACGGTGAGGCCTCATGGGTATCAACAACTCTCCATGGGTTTGGAAATCCTGTGTGTGAGAGCGTCCTTTCTCAGCTTCTTTTGCCTATGGCTCAGTGATGACTAAGGGACAGAAAGTCCCCTTTCGAGGAAAAAGGTGAGGGCATAGATATATGGTGCTATCTGTGGTCTCATCTCTTAGTTTTCTGAAAACAGGGCTAATGGTTTAAGGCTCTGACTACCTGGCTTTCCCTTACACACCTTTGCAAAGTCTTAGAGGAGAGTGTCATTCTGCATCAGGGCTAAACCTAAGGAAGAGGCCTGGACAGCACCCGTTGTCATCATTAGTTGTCCTTGTTGCGGTAACGGGTATAATCATGTTGACCATGTCTCTTTAGTCAGAAGGATAGGTACGGCTAATATCGAAGGCTTGCAAGGCCCATTCGAGCAGACCTTTGCAGTGAGCTGCAATGCCCTTGCAAGGACTAGTGGATAAGGAAGGCTTGGTCCATTTTGGCAAGACAGTATTCCTCGGCCGTCGAAGAGAATGAACGCCCTGGACCTTGCCTTGACATGAATGTCCCATGCCTGGCTGATGTGAAATGAAAAGGCAAGCAGAAAAAGGGAAATATCATATGGCTTCCCACAATATGTGCCTCATTAGGAATACCTTGGCGCTTTGTCCTCTTCAATAAACACGTATTCTCATAAAACTGCCTTCACACAATCACCACGATTGGGTGCCTCATTAGTGTCGTATTGTTTGTCCCTATACCCCTTCCTTTTTCATATGTTTCTTGACTGTCATGACGGAGTGAAATCATCTGTTTGTTGTCTTTCTGAGAATGATAGATGTGACGAAGCCCAATGCTCTACGCAACACTGCCACATGAGGCAAGTGGAAGAATTCATTCTTTCTTATGTTTCAGTAAGAATTTGTGGTGACATGGAGGACAGTGAGATGGTAGTAGTATCTAATAACCTCGTGCTTGTATTCAGCCAAGAAGGCAACAGGAAGATGACCACAACAACTGCAACGGAGTGGACATTGACCGGAAGCCTACAAGGGAAACTCAACAAGAAGAAAGGTAGTCGCAGAGACTAAGGGAGAAGGTTGGAGACATGGCTTATAGGAGATTTCGTTGGTTCATGCATCAGATGGCAGTGATCCCTTGCAAAGGACAAAGGCACAGGATAGCAGGGCATGCTGGAAAACCACAAGGCACCTGTTTCCCAGTGCCATTGGCTGTGACGAGAAGAGGGTCTGAAGGGCACGAGTTCATGACAACACAAGTGTTGAGTGCTGGAGTTTTCAGATTAGCAGGCTTGGCAGATATAACGTCGAAAGAACTCCGTGTTTTTCCTGCATAGGTCACCAACAAGCAACCATGTGCAGACAACCTGGAGACCATGATCAGCGACAATACCAGGACACACAGTGGGATGATGGCGGGTCCTGGCAGTGCATCCATGAGAGGCAGTTTTCGTGGAGTTGTCTCAATGGGGGCATAAGGAATATTGGGCTCCCACACGAGGAGCATCAAGACAGAGCTACTGGACAATACAGGATGGTGAGGAGCATCCTCACCTCATTCAGAGAACCAAAAGACTGCCTACTCTGCCCACACGAAATCCCAACCGTGGAACACTTGAGGGACAGCCTTCCTCAATCCAAGTTGTTTACTCCAAGGAGATCAGACTATCCCAAAGGGGATGAGAAGAATGCCTTGAACACATGATCTCTTCTGAACACAGCATTCTGTAGGTCTGCGTTCTGATGATTTTGTGGAATGTCTCCTTTCACAGGCACACCAGAGCCCACCAAGGTCAACCTCAGCATATTCAGCCCAGGCCCCAAACACACCAAACGGCAGGCAAGGAGATCCACTGCAGATGGCTGGTCTCAAGGACAGCGTCAGCCACAAAACAAACATCAGATGGCATGTATGCCACACACACACACACACACACACACACACACACAGACACACAAGCACACACACTAGACAAACCTTAAGGGCCCGCCCTTGGTCACTCAATGATCTCTTCTATTTAAATAAATTACCCACAGGATAGAAAACAGAATAAGCATTTCGAATACAGAGAGGATACAGAGATCTAGATCTAATACAAGATGGAAGAATCAATAGATGCCAAGGAAAAAGAACAAGAAAGGATCACGGCTAGGAAATCAGAGTGAAGCTTCTACATAAAACACGCCCGATGTGGGTTTGATAGCAGCGGCATGGATCCTCCCTATACATCAGAAAACATAGAAAATATCAGAGAGTTTCAAACCACAGAGATAAAACTGATAAAGATAAAAGAACCTAAAGAGCTCCTGAAGAAAAGATTGGTAGGAGACTGGATGCAAAGACTGGGAACAAGGCAGAAGTAGAGGATCCAATTAGTGACCCTGAAGAACAAGCCTAGAAAATAAGTAAGCAAATTCTAAAGGAGAAGGAAGAATGATAGAACATGACAATGAGCTTAGGGAATCACCATCCAAAAAGAAAGGTAATAGGTGCCTATTGTAGGATAAGTAAGAGTGAGAGAAAGAAAAGAGGGCTGAACATGGATTTGAGAATCAGGGCTGTCAATGACCCTCATCTGGGAGCTGAAACAGAGGTCCAGAATCAGAGGCACAGAGGACTCCCATCACCTTCCACAGAAGCAGAGCACCAAAAGACATAGTGCCATTTACCCCTGGAAAATCTAGGCATGGAGGAATTCACTTTAGCCAATAGGTATGGGAGAATAGTTTGTCCATAGCCCAGTCACTGACTTCAAGAAGAAATGCTATACCAGCTCTCGAAGAAAGCCAGATAGCTCAAGCAACACCAGCCCAGGCCAAAACCCTTATCCCCTGCATTTCTGAACAATGACTGAGCAGCGGGTCTTGTCTAGAACCAGGAGGTTCTCAGAAGTCAACGGTTGGGCCCCAGGATGGGTCAATCAGTTCAGAGGCACCCTTCAGATCAACTCATGATTCCACGGTCTTGGCAATGACTGTGGTCTCAGGTTCTCTGCTCAGGGGAAAGTAAGCTTCTCCCTGGCCAGCTCTATCCCTTGATTGTGAACTCTCGGTCTCTCTGTCTAATAAGTGCAAAAGCATCGTTTGACAAGAAAACAAAAACAAAACCAGACACAATAATTGACTGGGGGCAGAGGATAATTTATTGTATTTGGACCAAGGTTCCTATGGAGGGCAGCTAGGTACAGAGAACCTCCCACCATCCTAAAATACCATACCTTTGCTCGGAGCTCCAATGTTCATTCTGCTGTTCTTTCTCTTCCTGGATCTCCTCACCAACCTGAAGCATCCGCTGTGTGTCACGCTGTACTGACCCCTTGTTGACACATGTTCTTTCTCTTCTGGCTCCATTATAACATGCTCATCTTCTACTACAGGCACTCTTTGCTTCTCACATGACATCATTTGGCTGAGGGTCTTGAGAGGTAGAAAGCAGGCTTGTGCTGCCACATCTCCATGCATTTCCACAGGGGTAGCTGCTCCACCCTGAGGGTGTTCTCAAGGTTCTTCCACATTCGAATCCTCTTCAATGCGTCCTTTTGTACATATAAGTTGTCTACCTGAATCAGGCACAGAAGTCGTTCAGATGGCTTCACTTGGGCTATGGGTCTCTTCCAAAATGCTTTCCATTTGCTCCTGTGGACTCCAAGTACATGAGTCCATCCTGGACCTAAGGTTCTACACCTAAGGTGTAGAGACTGCCTTTGATGCATGGTCATTTTTGAAGATGGGGAGGCCTTGTTGGCAGCATTCCTGGAGAGGCTCGAGGTACTTGTGTTGTCCCTTTGAAGACTCCAGACATGTCTTTTGCACCGTTGCGGGTGTTCAGTTTTCTTTGCTTGGGTGGGCCTTTTCCTGTTCAGAAGCTCCGTGATTGTGTGGGAGGGCCTTATCCTTGTGCAGGGCTCAGATTTCCTCCCCTGAGGCTTTACTTGAGGCCTGATTGTTTCTTGGCATGTCGTGGTTAAGATGGACTGGTGGATGCTTGTCTTTCTCTGTAATCCAGAGTGCTGGTGCTGATAATCACGACCAAACACTATGAATTGGGCCATGTGGAAGGTGACACCGACTCGCTTCGCAAACTGCCTTGGTGAGAGACCCAGAGAGCTCCGGCGGTTCGGGACGGCCTGGGGTGCTCTTGGCCCACCCACGACTACTCTAGCCAATTGTAGTGATCAGGCGTGATGTAATGAGGAGTGTTTGCTATGAACTCAAAGCATTGTGACATCACAATTGCTGGCTTCACTGAAGCAGCTGTCCTTCTCCCATGACCTTGGTGTCCTAAGGCTTTAGGTAGGAAGCCCCCAAAGGACAGAACAAGAGCCCTCTGATTCTGATCAAGAACTCAGGTTGTCTTGTGGGTTAGTGTCCCACTTCCCCATTCTGGAAAAAGGGGAAAGAAAATGATGTTTAGTATACCTTCCTATAGGCCAACATTTTCCCAGAGACGGCAAGGTGTCCTATTTTCACTATAATTTCTAGAGATCTCAAAAAACGGTGAGGCCTCATGGGTATCAACAACTCTCCATGGGTTTGGAAATCCTGTGTGTGAGAGCGTCCTTTCTCAGCTTCTTTTGCCTATGGCTCAGTGATGACTAAGGGACAGAAAGTCCCCTTTCGAGGAAAAAGGTGAGGGCATAGATATATGGTGCTATCTGTGGTCTCATCTCTTAGTTTTCTGAAAACAGGGCTAATGGTTTAAGGCTCTGACTACCTGGCTTTCCCTTACACACCTTTGCAAAGTCTTAGAGGAGAGTGTCATTCTGCATCAGGGCTAAACCTAAGGAAGAGGCCTGGACAGCACCCGTTGTCATCATTAGTTGTCCTTGTTGCGGTAACGGGTATAATCATGTTGACCATGTCTCTTTAGTCAGAAGGATAGGTACGGCTAATATCGAAGGCTTGCAAGGCCCATTCGAGCAGACCTTTGCAGTGAGCTGCAATGCCCTTGCAAGGACTAGTGGATAAGGAAGGCTTGGTCCATTTTGGCAAGACAGTATTCCTCGGCCGTCGAAGAGAATGAACGCCCTGGACCTTGCCTTGACATGAATGTCCCATGCCTGGCTGATGTGAAATGAAAAGGCAAGCAGAAAAAGGGAAATATCATATGGCTTCCCACAATATGTGCCTCATTAGGAATACCTTGGCGCTTTGTCCTCTTCAATAAACACGTATTCTCATAAAACTGCCTTCACACAATCACCACGATTGGGTGCCTCATTAGTGTCGTATTGTTTGTCCCTATACCCCTTCCTTTTTCATATGTTTCTTGACTGTCATGACGGAGTGAAATCATCTGTTTGTTGTCTTTCTGAGAATGATAGATGTGACGAAGCCCAATGCTCTACGCAACACTGCCACATGAGGCAAGTGGAAGAATTCATTCTTTCTTATGTTTCAGTAAGAATTTGTGGTGACATGGAGGACAGTGAGATGGTAGTAGTATCTAATAACCTCGTGCTTGTATTCAGCCAAGAAGGCAACAGGAAGATGACCACAACAACTGCAACGGAGTGGACATTGACCGGAAGCCTACAAGGGAAACTCAACAAGAAGAAAGGTAGTCGCAGAGACTAAGGGAGAAGGTTGGAGACATGGCTTATAGGAGATTTCGTTGGTTCATGCATCAGATGGCAGTGATCCCTTGCAAAGGACAAAGGCACAGGATAGCAGGGCATGCTGGAAAACCACAAGGCACCTGTTTCCCAGTGCCATTGGCTGTGACGAGAAGAGGGTCTGAAGGGCACGAGTTCATGACAACACAAGTGTTGAGTGCTGGAGTTTTCAGATTAGCAGGCTTGGCAGATATAACGTCGAAAGAACTCCGTGTTTTTCCTGCATAGGTCACCAACAAGCAACCATGTGCAGACAACCTGGAGACCATGATCAGCGACAATACCAGGACACACAGTGGGATGATGGTGGGTCCTGGCAGTGCATCCATGAGAGGCAGTTTTCGTGGAGTTGTCTCAATGGGGGCATAAGGAATATTGGGCTCCCACACGAGGAGCATCAAGACAGAGCTACTGGACAATACAGGATGGTGAGGAGCATCCTCACCTCATTCAGAGAACCAAAAGACTGCCTACTCTGCCCACACGAAATCCCAACCGTGGAACACTTGAGGGACAGCCTTCCTCAATCCAAGTTGTTTACTCCAAGGAGATCAGACTATCCCAAAGGGGATGAGAAGAATGCCTTGAACACATGATCTCTTCTGAACACAGCATTCTGTAGGTCTGCGTTCTGATGATTTTGTGGAATGTCTCCTTTCACAGGCACACCAGAGCCCACCAAGGTCAACCTCAGCATATTCAGCCCAGGCCCCAAACACACCAAACGGCAGGCAAGGAGATCCACTGCAGATGGCTGGTCTCAAGGACAGCGTCAGCCACAAAACAAACATCAGATGGCATGTATGCCACACACACACACACACACACACACACACACACACAAGCACACACACACTAGACAAACCTTAAGGGCCCGCCCTTGGTCACTCAATGATCTCTTCTATTTAAATAAATTACCCACAGGATAGAAAACAGAATAAGCATTTCGAATACAGAGAGGATACAGAGATCTAGATCTAATACAAGATGGAAGAATCAATAGATGCCAAGGAAAAAGAACAAGAAAGGATCACGGCTAGGAAATCAGAGTGAAGCTTCTACATAAAACACGCCCGATGTGGGTTTGATAGCAGCGGCATGGATCCTCCCTATACATCAGAAAACATAGAAAATATCAGAGAGTTTCAAACCACAGAGATAAAACTGATAAAGATAAAAGAACCTAAAGAGCTCCTGAAGAAAAGATTGGTAGGAGACTGGATGCAAAGACTGGGAACAAGGCAGAAGTAGAGGATCCAATTAGTGACCCTGAAGAACAAGCCTAGAAAATAAGTAAGCAAATTCTAAAGGAGAAGGAAGAATGATAGAACATGACAATGAGCTTAGGGAATCACCATCCAAAAAGAAAGGTAATAGGTGCCTATTGTAGGATAAGTAAGAGTGAGAGAAAGAAAAGAGGGCTGAACATGGATTTGAGAATCAGGGCTGTCAATGACCCTCATCTGGGAGCTGAAACAGAGGTCCAGAATCAGAGGCACAGAGGACTCCCATCACCTTCCACAGAAGCAGAGCACCAAAAGACATAGTGCCATTTACCCCTGGAAAATCTAGGCATGGAGGAATTCACTTTAGCCAATAGGTATGGGAGAATAGTTTGTCCATAGCCCAGTCACTGACTTCAAGAGGAAATGCTATACCAGCTCTCGAAGAAAGCCAGATAGCTCAAGCAACACCAGCCCAGGCCAAAACCCTTATCCCCTGCATTTCTGAACAATGACTGAGCAGCGGGTCTTGTCTAGAACCAGGAGGTTCTCAGAAGTCAACGGTTGGGCCCCAGGATGGGTCAATCAGTTCAGAGGCACCCTTCAGATCAACTCATGATTCCACGGTCTTGGCAATGACTGTGGTCTCAGGTTCTCTGCTCAGGGGAAAGTAAGCTTCTCCCTGGCCAGCTCTATCCCTTGATTGTGAACTCTCGGTCTCTCTGTCTAATAAGTGCAAAAGCATCGTTTGACAAGAAAACAAAAACAAAACCAGACACAATAATTGACTGGGGGCAGAGGATAATTTATTGTATTTGGACCAAGGTTCCTATGGAGGGCAGCTAGGTACAGAGAACCTCCCACCATCCTAAAATACCATACCTTTGCTCGGAGCTCCAATGTTCATTCTGCTGTTCTTTCTCTTCCTGGATCTCCTCACCAACCTGAAGCATCCGCTGTGTGTCACGCTGTACTGACCCCTTGTTGACACATGTTCTTTCTCTTCTGGCTCCATTATAACATGCTCATCTTCTACTACAGGCACTCTTTGCTTCTCACATGACATCATTTGGCTGAGGGTCTTGAGAGGTAGAAAGCAGGCTTGTGCTGCCACATCTCCATGCATTTCCACAGGGGTAGCTGCTCCACCCTGAGGGTGTTCTCAAGGTTCTTCCACATTCGAATCCTCTTCAATGCGTCCTTTTGTACATATAAGTTGTCTACCTGAATCAGGCACAGAAGTCGTTCAGATGGCTTCACTTGGGCTATGGGTCTCTTCCAAAATGCTTTCCATTTGCTCCTGTGGACTCCAAGTACATGAGTCCATCCTGGACCTAAGGTTCTACACCTAAGGTGTAGAGACTGCCTTTGATGCATGGTCATTTTTGAAGATGGGGAGGCCTTGTTGGCAGCATTCCTGGAGAGGCTCGAGGTACTTGTGTTGTCCCTTTGAAGACTCCAGACATGTCTTTTGCACCGTTGCGGGTGTTCAGTTTTCTTTGCTTGGGTGGGCCTTTTCCTGTTCAGAAGCTCCGTGATTGTGTGGGAGGGCCTTATCCTTGTGCAGGGCTCAGATTTCCTCCCCTGAGGCTTTACTTGAGGCCTGATTGTTTCTTGGCATGTCGTGGTTAAGATGGACTGGTGGATGCTTGTCTTTCTCTGTAATCCAGAGTGCTGGTGCTGATAATCACGACCAAACACTATGAATTGGGCCATGTGGAAGGTGACACCGACTCGCTTCGCAAACTGCCTTGGTGAGAGACCCAGAGAGCTCCGGCGGTTCGGGACGGCCTGGGGTGCTCTTGGCCCACCCACGACTACTCTAGCCAATTGTAGTGATCAGGCGTGATGTAATGAGGAGTGTTTGCTATGAACTCAAAGCATTGTGACATCACAATTGCTGGCTTCACTGAAGCAGCTGTCCTTCTCCCATGACCTTGGTGTCCTAAGGCTTTAGGTAGGAAGCCCCCAAAGGACAGAACAAGAGCCCTCTGATTCTGATCAAGAACTCAGGTTGTCTTGTGGGTTAGTGTCCCACTTCCCCATTCTGGAAAAAGGGGAAAGAAAATGATGTTTAGTATACCTTCCTATAGGCCAACATTTTCCCAGAGACGGCAAGGTGTCCTATTTTCACTATAATTTCTAGAGATCTCAAAAAACGGTGAGGCCTCATGGGTATCAACAACTCTCCATGGGTTTGGAAATCCTGTGTGTGAGAGCGTCCTTTCTCAGCTTCTTTTGCCTATGGCTCAGTGATGACTAAGGGACAGAAAGTCCCCTTTCGAGGAAAAAGGTGAGGGCATAGATATATGGTGCTATCTGTGGTCTCATCTCTTAGTTTTCTGAAAACAGGGCTAATGGTTTAAGGCTCTGACTACCTGGCTTTCCCTTACACACCTTTGCAAAGTCTTAGAGGAGAGTGTCATTCTGCATCAGGGCTAAACCTAAGGAAGAGGCCTGGACAGCACCCGTTGTCATCATTAGTTGTCCTTGTTGCGGTAACGGGTATAATCATGTTGACCATGTCTCTTTAGTCAGAAGGATAGGTACGGCTAATATCGAAGGCTTGCAAGGCCCATTCGAGCAGACCTTTGCAGTGAGCTGCAATGCCCTTGCAAGGACTAGTGGATAAGGAAGGCTTGGTCCATTTTGGCAAGACAGTATTCCTCGGCCGTCGAAGAGAATGAACGCCCTGGACCTTGCCTTGACATGAATGTCCCATGCCTGGCTGATGTGAAATGAAAAGGCAAGCAGAAAAAGGGAAATATCATATGGCTTCCCACAATATGTGCCTCATTAGGAATACCTTGGCGCTTTGTCCTCTTCAATAAACACGTATTCTCATAAAACTGCCTTCACACAATCACCACGATTGGGTGCCTCATTAGTGTCGTATTGTTTGTCCCTATACCCCTTCCTTTTTCATATGTTTCTTGACTGTCATGACGGAGTGAAATCATCTGTTTGTTGTCTTTCTGAGAATGATAGATGTGACGAAGCCCAATGCTCTACGCAACACTGCCACATGAGGCAAGTGGAAGAATTCATTCTTTCTTATGTTTCAGTAAGAATTTGTGGTGACATGGAGGACAGTGAGATGGTAGTAGTATCTAATAACCTCGTGCTTGTATTCAGCCAAGAAGGCAACAGGAAGATGACCACAACAACTGCAACGGAGTGGACATTGACCGGAAGCCTACAAGGGAAACTCAACAAGAAGAAAGGTAGTCGCAGAGACTAAGGGAGAAGGTTGGAGACATGGCTTATAGGAGATTTCGTTGGTTCATGCATCAGATGGCAGTGATCCCTTGCAAAGGACAAAGGCACAGGATAGCAGGGCATGCTGGAAAACCACAAGGCACCTGTTTCCCAGTGCCATTGGCTGTGACGAGAAGAGGGTCTGAAGGGCACGAGTTCATGACAACACAAGTGTTGAGTGCTGGAGTTTTCAGATTAGCAGGCTTGGCAGATATAACGTCGAAAGAACTCCGTGTTTTTCCTGCATAGGTCACCAACAAGCAACCATGTGCAGACAACCTGGAGACCATGATCAGCGACAATACCAGGACACACAGTGGGATGATGGTGGGTCCTGGCAGTGCATCCATGAGAGGCAGTTTTCGTGGAGTTGTCTCAATGGGGGCATAAGGAATATTGGGCTCCCACACGAGGAGCATCAAGACAGAGCTACTGGACAATACAGGATGGTGAGGAGCATCCTCACCTCATTCAGAGAACCAAAAGACTGCCTACTCTGCCCACACGAAATCCCAACCGTGGAACACTTGAGGGACAGCCTTCCTCAATCCAAGTTGTTTACTCCAAGGAGATCAGACTATCCCAAAGGGGATGAGAAGAATGCCTTGAACACATGATCTCTTCTGAACACAGCATTCTGTAGGTCTGCGTTCTGATGATTTTGTGGAATGTCTCCTTTCACAGGCACACCAGAGCCCACCAAGGTCAACCTCAGCATATTCAGCCCAGGCCCCAAACACACCAAACGGCAGGCAAGGAGATCCACTGCAGATGGCTGGTCTCAAGGACAGCGTCAGCCACAAAACAAACATCAGATGGCATGTATGCCACACACACACACACACACACACACACACACACACAAGCACACACACACTAGACAAACCTTAAGGGCCCGCCCTTGGTCACTCAATGATCTCTTCTATTTAAATAAATTACCCACAGGATAGAAAACAGAATAAGCATTTCGAATACAGAGAGGATACAGAGATCTAGATCTAATACAAGATGGAAGAATCAATAGATGCCAAGGAAAAAGAACAAGAAAGGATCACGGCTAGGAAATCAGAGTGAAGCTTCTACATAAAACACGCCCGATGTGGGTTTGATAGCAGCGGCATGGATCCTCCCTATACATCAGAAAACATAGAAAATATCAGAGAGTTTCAAACCACAGAGATAAAACTGATAAAGATAAAAGAACCTAAAGAGCTCCTGAAGAAAAGATTGGTAGGAGACTGGATGCAAAGACTGGGAACAAGGCAGAAGTAGAGGATCCAATTAGTGACCCTGAAGAACAAGCCTAGAAAATAAGTAAGCAAATTCTAAAGGAGAAGGAAGAATGATAGAACATGACAATGAGCTTAGGGAATCACCATCCAAAAAGAAAGGTAATAGGTGCCTATTGTAGGATAAGTAAGAGTGAGAGAAAGAAAAGAGGGCTGAACATGGATTTGAGAATCAGGGCTGTCAATGACCCTCATCTGGGAGCTGAAACAGAGGTCCAGAATCAGAGGCACAGAGGACTCCCATCACCTTCCACAGAAGCAGAGCACCAAAAGACATAGTGCCATTTACCCCTGGAAAATCTAGGCATGGAGGAATTCACTTTAGCCAATAGGTATGGGAGAATAGTTTGTCCATAGCCCAGTCACTGACTTCAAGAGGAAATGCTATACCAGCTCTCGAAGAAAGCCAGATAGCTCAAGCAACACCAGCCCAGGCCAAAACCCTTATCCCCTGCATTTCTGAACAATGACTGAGCAGCGGGTCTTGTCTAGAACCAGGAGGTTCTCAGAAGTCAACGGTTGGGCCCCAGGATGGGTCAATCAGTTCAGAGGCACCCTTCAGATCAACTCATGATTCCACGGTCTTGGCAATGACTGTGGTCTCAGGTTCTCTGCTCAGGGGAAAGTAAGCTTCTCCCTGGCCAGCTCTATCCCTTGATTGTGAACTCTCGGTCTCTCTGTCTAATAAGTGCAAAAGCATCGTTTGACAAGAAAACAAAAACAAAACCAGACACAATAATTGACTGGGGGCAGAGGATAATTTATTGTATTTGGACCAAGGTTCCTATGGAGGGCAGCTAGGTACAGAGAACCTCCCACCATCCTAAAATACCATACCTTTGCTCGGAGCTCCAATGTTCATTCTGCTGTTCTTTCTCTTCCTGGATCTCCTCACCAACCTGAAGCATCCGCTGTGTGTCACGCTGTACTGACCCCTTGTTGACACATGTTCTTTCTCTTCTGGCTCCATTATAACATGCTCATCTTCTACTACAGGCACTCTTTGCTTCTCACATGACATCATTTGGCTGAGGGTCTTGAGAGGTAGAAAGCAGGCTTGTGCTGCCACATCTCCATGCATTTCCACAGGGGTAGCTGCTCCACCCTGAGGGTGTTCTCAAGGTTCTTCCACATTCGAATCCTCTTCAATGCGTCCTTTTGTACATATAAGTTGTCTACCTGAATCAGGCACAGAAGTCGTTCAGATGGCTTCACTTGGGCTATGGGTCTCTTCCAAAATGCTTTCCATTTGCTCCTGTGGACTCCAAGTACATGAGTCCATCCTGGACCTAAGGTTCTACACCTAAGGTGTAGAGACTGCCTTTGATGCATGGTCATTTTTGAAGATGGGGAGGCCTTGTTGGCAGCATTCCTGGAGAGGCTCGAGGTACTTGTGTTGTCCCTTTGAAGACTCCAGACATGTCTTTTGCACCGTTGCGGGTGTTCAGTTTTCTTTGCTTGGGTGGGCCTTTTCCTGTTCAGAAGCTCCGTGATTGTGTGGGAGGGCCTTATCCTTGTGCAGGGCTCAGATTTCCTCCCCTGAGGCTTTACTTGAGGCCTGATTGTTTCTTGGCATGTCGTGGTTAAGATGGACTGGTGGATGCTTGTCTTTCTCTGTAATCCAGAGTGCTGGTGCTGATAATCACGACCAAACACTATGAATTGGGCCATGTGGAAGGTGACACCGACTCGCTTCGCAAACTGCCTTGGTGAGAGACCCAGAGAGCTCCGGCGGTTCGGGACGGCCTGGGGTGCTCTTGGCCCACCCACGACTACTCTAGCCAATTGTAGTGATCAGGCGTGATGTAATGAGGAGTGTTTGCTATGAACTCAAAGCATTGTGACATCACAATTGCTGGCTTCACTGAAGCAGCTGTCCTTCTCCCATGACCTTGGTGTCCTAAGGCTTTAGGTAGGAAGCCCCCAAAGGACAGAACAAGAGCCCTCTGATTCTGATCAAGAACTCAGGTTGTCTTGTGGGTTAGTGTCCCACTTCCCCATTCTGGAAAAAGGGGAAAGAAAATGATGTTTAGTATACCTTCCTATAGGCCAACATTTTCCCAGAGACGGCAAGGTGTCCTATTTTCACTATAATTTCTAGAGATCTCAAAAAACGGTGAGGCCTCATGGGTATCAACAACTCTCCATGGGTTTGGAAATCCTGTGTGTGAGAGCGTCCTTTCTCAGCTTCTTTTGCCTATGGCTCAGTGATGACTAAGGGACAGAAAGTCCCCTTTCGAGGAAAAAGGTGAGGGCATAGATATATGGTGCTATCTGTGGTCTCATCTCTTAGTTTTCTGAAAACAGGGCTAATGGTTTAAGGCTCTGACTACCTGGCTTTCCCTTACACACCTTTGCAAAGTCTTAGAGGAGAGTGTCATTCTGCATCAGGGCTAAACCTAAGGAAGAGGCCTGGACAGCACCCGTTGTCATCATTAGTTGTCCTTGTTGCGGTAACGGGTATAATCATGTTGACCATGTCTCTTTAGTCAGAAGGATAGGTACGGCTAATATCGAAGGCTTGCAAGGCCCATTCGAGCAGACCTTTGCAGTGAGCTGCAATGCCCTTGCAAGGACTAGTGGATAAGGAAGGCTTGGTCCATTTTGGCAAGACAGTATTCCTCGGCCGTCGAAGAGAATGAACGCCCTGGACCTTGCCTTGACATGAATGTCCCATGCCTGGCTGATGTGAAATGAAAAGGCAAGCAGAAAAAGGGAAATATCATATGGCTTCCCACAATATGTGCCTCATTAGGAATACCTTGGCGCTTTGTCCTCTTCAATAAACACGTATTCTCATAAAACTGCCTTCACACAATCACCACGATTGGGTGCCTCATTAGTGTCGTATTGTTTGTCCCTATACCCCTTCCTTTTTCATATGTTTCTTGACTGTCATGACGGAGTGAAATCATCTGTTTGTTGTCTTTCTGAGAATGATAGATGTGACGAAGCCCAATGCTCTACGCAACACTGCCACATGAGGCAAGTGGAAGAATTCATTCTTTCTTATGTTTCAGTAAGAATTTGTGGTGACATGGAGGACAGTGAGATGGTAGTAGTATCTAATAACCTCGTGCTTGTATTCAGCCAAGAAGGCAACAGGAAGATGACCACAACAACTGCAACGGAGTGGACATTGACCGGAAGCCTACAAGGGAAACTCAACAAGAAGAAAGGTAGTCGCAGAGACTAAGGGAGAAGGTTGGAGACATGGCTTATAGGAGATTTCGTTGGTTCATGCATCAGATGGCAGTGATCCCTTGCAAAGGACAAAGGCACAGGATAGCAGGGCATGCTGGAAAACCACAAGGCACCTGTTTCCCAGTGCCATTGGCTGTGACGAGAAGAGGGTCTGAAGGGCACGAGTTCATGACAACACAAGTGTTGAGTGCTGGAGTTTTCAGATTAGCAGGCTTGGCAGATATAACGTCGAAAGAACTCCGTGTTTTTCCTGCATAGGTCACCAACAAGCAACCATGTGCAGACAACCTGGAGACCATGATCAGCGACAATACCAGGACACACAGTGGGATGATGGCGGGTCCTGGCAGTGCATCCATGAGAGGCAGTTTTCGTGGAGTTGTCTCAATGGGGGCATAAGGAATATTGGGCTCCCACACGAGGAGCATCAAGACAGAGCTACTGGACAATACAGGATGGTGAGGAGCATCCTCACCTCATTCAGAGAACCAAAAGACTGCCTACTCTGCCCACACGAAATCCCAACCGTGGAACACTTGAGGGACAGCCTTCCTCAATCCAAGTTGTTTACTCCAAGGAGATCAGACTATCCCAAAGGGGATGAGAAGAATGCCTTGAACACATGATCTCTTCTGAACACAGCATTCTGTAGGTCTGCGTTCTGATGATTTTGTGGAATGTCTCCTTTCACAGGCACACCAGAGCCCACCAAGGTCAACCTCAGCATATTCAGCCCAGGCCCCAAACACACCAAACGGCAGGCAAGGAGATCCACTGCAGATGGCTGGTCTCAAGGACAGCGTCAGCCACAAAACAAACATCAGATGGCATGTATGCCACACACACACACACACACACACACACACACAGACACACAAGCACACACACACTAGACAAACCTTAAGGGCCCGCCCTTGGTCACTCAATGATCTCTTCTATTTAAATAAATTACCCACAGGATAGAAAACAGAATAAGCATTTCGAATACAGAGAGGATACAGAGATCTAGATCTAATACAAGATGGAAGAATCAATAGATGCCAAGGAAAAAGAACAAGAAAGGATCACGGCTAGGAAATCAGAGTGAAGCTTCTACATAAAACACGCCCGATGTGGGTTTGATAGCAGCGGCATGGATCCTCCCTATACATCAGAAAACATAGAAAATATCAGAGAGTTTCAAACCACAGAGATAAAACTGATAAAGATAAAAGAACCTAAAGAGCTCCTGAAGAAAAGATTGGTAGGAGACTGGATGCAAAGACTGGGAACAAGGCAGAAGTAGAGGATCCAATTAGTGACCCTGAAGAACAAGCCTAGAAAATAAGTAAGCAAATTCTAAAGGAGAAGGAAGAATGATAGAACATGACAATGAGCTTAGGGAATCACCATCCAAAAAGAAAGGTAATAGGTGCCTATTGTAGGATAAGTAAGAGTGAGAGAAAGAAAAGAGGGCTGAACATGGATTTGAGAATCAGGGCTGTCAATGACCCTCATCTGGGAGCTGAAACAGAGGTCCAGAATCAGAGGCACAGAGGACTCCCATCACCTTCCACAGAAGCAGAGCACCAAAAGACATAGTGCCATTTACCCCTGGAAAATCTAGGCATGGAGGAATTCACTTTAGCCAATAGGTATGGGAGAATAGTTTGTCCATAGCCCAGTCACTGACTTCAAGAGGAAATGCTATACCAGCTCTCGAAGAAAGCCAGATAGCTCAAGCAACACCAGCCCAGGCCAAAACCCTTATCCCCTGCATTTCTGAACAATGACTGAGCAGCGGGTCTTGTCTAGAACCAGGAGGTTCTCAGAAGTCAACGGTTGGGCCCCAGGATGGGTCAATCAGTTCAGAGGCACCCTTCAGATCAACTCATGATTCCACGGTCTTGGCAATGACTGTGGTCTCAGGTTCTCTGCTCAGGGGAAAGTAAGCTTCTCCCTGGCCAGCTCTATCCCTTGATTGTGAACTCTCGGTCTCTCTGTCTAATAAGTGCAAAAGCATCGTTTGACAAGAAAACAAAAACAAAACCAGACACAATAATTGACTGGGGGCAGAGGATAATTTATTGTATTTGGACCAAGGTTCCTATGGAGGGCAGCTAGGTACAGAGAACCTCCCACCATCCTAAAATACCATACCTTTGCTCGGAGCTCCAATGTTCATTCTGCTGTTCTTTCTCTTCCTGGATCTCCTCACCAACCTGAAGCATCCGCTGTGTGTCACGCTGTACTGACCCCTTGTTGACACATGTTCTTTCTCTTCTGGCTCCATTATAACATGCTCATCTTCTACTACAGGCACTCTTTGCTTCTCACATGACATCATTTGGCTGAGGGTCTTGAGAGGTAGAAAGCAGGCTTGTGCTGCCACATCTCCATGCATTTCCACAGGGGTAGCTGCTCCACCCTGAGGGTGTTCTCAAGGTTCTTCCACATTCGAATCCTCTTCAATGCGTCCTTTTGTACATATAAGTTGTCTACCTGAATCAGGCACAGAAGTCGTTCAGATGGCTTCACTTGGGCTATGGGTCTCTTCCAAAATGCTTTCCATTTGCTCCTGTGGACTCCAAGTACATGAGTCCATCCTGGACCTAAGGTTCTACACCTAAGGTGTAGAGACTGCCTTTGATGCATGGTCATTTTTGAAGATGGGGAGGCCTTGTTGGCAGCATTCCTGGAGAGGCTCGAGGTACTTGTGTTGTCCCTTTGAAGACTCCAGACATGTCTTTTGCACCGTTGCGGGTGTTCAGTTTTCTTTGCTTGGGTGGGCCTTTTCCTGTTCAGAAGCTCCGTGATTGTGTGGGAGGGCCTTATCCTTGTGCAGGGCTCAGATTTCCTCCCCTGAGGCTTTACTTGAGGCCTGATTGTTTCTTGGCATGTCGTGGTTAAGATGGACTGGTGGATGCTTGTCTTTCTCTGTAATCCAGAGTGCTGGTGCTGATAATCACGACCAAACACTATGAATTGGGCCATGTGGAAGGTGACACCGACTCGCTTCGCAAACTGCCTTGGTGAGAGACCCAGAGAGCTCCGGCGGTTCGGGACGGCCTGGGGTGCTCTTGGCCCACCCACGACTACTCTAGCCAATTGTAGTGATCAGGCGTGATGTAATGAGGAGTGTTTGCTATGAACTCAAAGCATTGTGACATCACAATTGCTGGCTTCACTGAAGCAGCTGTCCTTCTCCCATGACCTTGGTGTCCTAAGGCTTTAGGTAGGAAGCCCCCAAAGGACAGAACAAGAGCCCTCTGATTCTGATCAAGAACTCAGGTTGTCTTGTGGGTTAGTGTCCCACTTCCCCATTCTGGAAAAAGGGGAAAGAAAATGATGTTTAGTATACCTTCCTATAGGCCAACATTTTCCCAGAGACGGCAAGGTGTCCTATTTTCACTATAATTTCTAGAGATCTCAAAAAACGGTGAGGCCTCATGGGTATCAACAACTCTCCATGGGTTTGGAAATCCTGTGTGTGAGAGCGTCCTTTCTCAGCTTCTTTTGCCTATGGCTCAGTGATGACTAAGGGACAGAAAGTCCCCTTTCGAGGAAAAAGGTGAGGGCATAGATATATGGTGCTATCTGTGGTCTCATCTCTTAGTTTTCTGAAAACAGGGCTAATGGTTTAAGGCTCTGACTACCTGGCTTTCCCTTACACACCTTTGCAAAGTCTTAGAGGAGAGTGTCATTCTGCATCAGGGCTAAACCTAAGGAAGAGGCCTGGACAGCACCCGTTGTCATCATTAGTTGTCCTTGTTGCGGTAACGGGTATAATCATGTTGACCATGTCTCTTTAGTCAGAAGGATAGGTACGGCTAATATCGAAGGCTTGCAAGGCCCATTCGAGCAGACCTTTGCAGTGAGCTGCAATGCCCTTGCAAGGACTAGTGGATAAGGAAGGCTTGGTCCATTTTGGCAAGACAGTATTCCTCGGCCATCGAAGAGAATGAACGCCCTGGACCTTGCCTTGACATGAATGTCCCATGCCTGGCTGATGTGAAATGAAAAGGCAAGCAGAAAAAGGGAAATATCATATGGCTTCCCACAATATGTGCCTCATTAGGAATACCTTGGCGCTTTGTCCTCTTCAATAAACACGTATTCTCATAAAACTGCCTTCACACAATCACCACGATTGGGTGCCTCATTAGTGTCGTATTGTTTGTCCCTATACCCCTTCCTTTTTCATATGTTTCTTGACTGTCATGACGGAGTGAAATCATCTGTTTGTTGTCTTTCTGAGAATGATAGATGTGACGAAGCCCAATGCTCTACGCAACACTGCCACATGAGGCAAGTGGAAGAATTCATTCTTTCTTATGTTTCAGTAAGAATTTGTGGTGACATGGAGGACAGTGAGATGGTAGTAGTATCTAATAACCTCGTGCTTGTATTCAGCCAAGAAGGCAACAGGAAGATGACCACAACAACTGCAACGGAGTGGACATTGACCGGAAGCCTACAAGGGAAACTCAACAAGAAGAAAGGTAGTCGCAGAGACTAAGGGAGAAGGTTGGAGACATGGCTTATAGGAGATTTCGTTGGTTCATGCATCAGATGGCAGTGATCCCTTGCAAAGGACAAAGGCACAGGATAGCAGGGCATGCTGGAAAACCACAAGGCACCTGTTTCCCAGTGCCATTGGCTGTGACGAGAAGAGGGTCTGAAGGGCACGAGTTCATGACAACACAAGTGTTGAGTGCTGGAGTTTTCAGATTAGCAGGCTTGGCAGATATAACGTCGAAAGAACTCCGTGTTTTTCCTGCATAGGTCACCAACAAGCAACCATGTGCAGACAACCTGGAGACCATGATCAGCGACAATACCAGGACACACAGTGGGATGATGGCGGGTCCTGGCAGTGCATCCATGAGAGGCAGTTTTCGTGGAGTTGTCTCAATGGGGGCATAAGGAATATTGGGCTCCCACACGAGGAGCATCAAGACAGAGCTACTGGACAATACAGGATGGTGAGGAGCATCCTCACCTCATTCAGAGAACCAAAAGACTGCCTACTCTGCCCACACGAAATCCCAACCGTGGAACACTTGAGGGACAGCCTTCCTCAATCCAAGTTGTTTACTCCAAGGAGATCAGACTATCCCAAAGGGGATGAGAAGAATGCCTTGAACACATGATCTCTTCTGAACACAGCATTCTGTAGGTCTGCGTTCTGATGATTTTGTGGAATGTCTCCTTTCACAGGCACACCAGAGCCCACCAAGGTCAACCTCAGCATATTCAGCCCAGGCCCCAAACACACCAAACGGCAGGCAAGGAGATCCACTGCAGATGGCTGGTCTCAAGGACAGCGTCAGCCACAAAACAAACATCAGATGGCATGTATGCCACACACACACACACACACACACACACACACAGACACACAAGCACACACACACTAGACAAACCTTAAGGGCCCGCCCTTGGTCACTCAATGATCTCTTCTATTTAAATAAATTACCCACAGGATAGAAAACAGAATAAGCATTTCGAATACAGAGAGGATACAGAGATCTAGATCTAATACAAGATGGAAGAATCAATAGATGCCAAGGAAAAAGAACAAGAAAGGATCACGGCTAGGAAATCAGAGTGAAGCTTCTACATAAAACACGCCCGATGTGGGTTTGATAGCAGCGGCATGGATCCTCCCTATACATCAGAAAACATAGAAAATATCAGAGAGTTTCAAACCACAGAGATAAAACTGATAAAGATAAAAGAACCTAAAGAGCTCCTGAAGAAAAGATTGGTAGGAGACTGGATGCAAAGACTGGGAACAAGGCAGAAGTAGAGGATCCAATTAGTGACCCTGAAGAACAAGCCTAGAAAATAAGTAAGCAAATTCTAAAGGAGAAGGAAGAATGATAGAACATGACAATGAGCTTAGGGAATCACCATCCAAAAAGAAAGGTAATAGGTGCCTATTGTAGGATAAGTAAGAGTGAGAGAAAGAAAAGAGGGCTGAACATGGATTTGAGAATCAGGGCTGTCAATGACCCTCATCTGGGAGCTGAAACAGAGGTCCAGAATCAGAGGCACAGAGGACTCCCATCACCTTCCACAGAAGCAGAGCACCAAAAGACATAGTGCCATTTACCCCTGGAAAATCTAGGCATGGAGGAATTCACTTTAGCCAATAGGTATGGGAGAATAGTTTGTCCATAGCCCAGTCACTGACTTCAAGAGGAAATGCTATACCAGCTCTCGAAGAAAGCCAGATAGCTCAAGCAACACCAGCCCAGGCCAAAACCCTTATCCCCTGCATTTCTGAACAATGACTGAGCAGCGGGTCTTGTCTAGAACCAGGAGGTTCTCAGAAGTCAACGGTTGGGCCCCAGGATGGGTCAATCAGTTCAGAGGCACCCTTCAGATCAACTCATGATTCCACGGTCTTGGCAATGACTGTGGTCTCAGGTTCTCTGCTCAGGGGAAAGTAAGCTTCTCCCTGGCCAGCTCTATCCCTTGATTGTGAACTCTCGGTCTCTCTGTCTAATAAGTGCAAAAGCATCGTTTGACAAGAAAACAAAAACAAAACCAGACACAATAATTGACTGGGGGCAGAGGATAATTTATTGTATTTGGACCAAGGTTCCTATGGAGGGCAGCTAGGTACAGAGAACCTCCCACCATCCTAAAATACCATACCTTTGCTCGGAGCTCCAATGTTCATTCTGCTGTTCTTTCTCTTCCTGGATCTCCTCACCAACCTGAAGCATCCGCTGTGTGTCACGCTGTACTGACCCCTTGTTGACACATGTTCTTTCTCTTCTGGCTCCATTATAACATGCTCATCTTCTACTACAGGCACTCTTTGCTTCTCACATGACATCATTTGGCTGAGGGTCTTGAGAGGTAGAAAGCAGGCTTGTGCTGCCACATCTCCATGCATTTCCACAGGGGTAGCTGCTCCACCCTGAGGGTGTTCTCAAGGTTCTTCCACATTCGAATCCTCTTCAATGCATCCTTTTGTACATATAAGGTGTCTACCTGAATCAGGCACAGAAGTCTTTCAGATGGCTTCACTTGGGCTATGGGTCTCTTCCAAAATGCTTTCCATTTGCTCCTGTGGACTCCAAGTACATGAGTCCATCCTGGACCTAAGGTTCTACACCTAAGGTGTAGAGACTGCCTTTGATGCATGGTCATTTTTGAAGATGGGGAGGCCTTGTTGGCAGCATTCCTGGAGAGGCTCGAGGTACTTGTGTTGTCCCTTTGAAGACTCCAGACATGTCTTTTGCACGCTTGCGGGTGTTCAGTTTTCTTTGCTTGGGTGGGCCTTTTCCTGTTCAGAAGCTCCGTGATTGTGTGGGAGGGCCTTATCCTTGTGCAGGGCTCAGATTTCCTCCCCTGAGGCTTTACTTGAGGCCTGATTGTTTCTTGGCATGTCGTGGTTAAGATGGACTGGTGGATGCTTGTCTTTCTCTGTAATCCAGAGTGCTGGTGCTGATAATCACGACCAAACACTATGAATTGGGCCATGTGGAAGGTGACACCGACTCGCTTCGCAAACTGCCTTGGTGAGAGACCCAGAGAGCTCCGGCGGTTCGGGACGGCCTGGGGTGCTCTTGGCCCACCCACGACTACTCTAGCCAATTGTAGTGATCAGGCGTGATGTAATGAGGAGTGTTTGCTATGAACTCAAAGCATTGTGACATCACAATTGCTGGCTTCACTGAAGCAGCTGTCCTTCTCCCATGACCTTGGTGTCCTAAGGCTTTAGGTAGGAAGCCCCCAAAGGACAGAACAAGAGCCCTCTGATTCTGATCAAGAACTCAGGTTGTCTTGTGGGTTAGTGTCCCACTTCCCCATTCTGGAAAAAGGGGAAAGAAAATGATGTTTAGTATACCTTCCTATAG